>NC_048447.1:6785543-7098700 GCF_004353265.1 Vitis riparia | reverse complement strand
AAGAAAATAAAGAGGAAAAGTGAAAGGAAAATAAAAAATAAATTTAAAGTCAATAAATTATTTGTATACATTTTTTCAAATTCATTTTACTTATTTTTCTTTATAATACAAGGATTAGATAATTTTAAAATATATCAAATTTTAATTAATTTTAATTATATTTGATTTTCTTTTGTATTTTATATAGTAAAACCAAACAAGAGAAAATCACTTTTTTTTTTTTTTTTACCATTTTTTATCTTTCCTTTGCACTTTTCGGGAATCAAATATAGCCATAGAGTTTTAGTCAAAATTGTTTTCCTTAAGTCTTCAAATTTTATCATACTCATCATCTTCATCAAACAATGTTTCAGTTGAATTTGCAACGGTAATTTCATTTTTAGAAGGAAAAAAAAATGTGAGTATAATTTTTTTCTTCCACCAACTTGCTAATATAGTGAAATATGACGTCAATATGTTTGCTTTTTCTATGAAAAGCTGGATTCTTGGTGAATGCAATTGTTGACTTATTATCACAAAAGATTTGTACTATAGGAACTTCTTTTGAGTATTTTTTAAATAAGATCAAAACATTCAATACAACCATATTGCTTGGGTAGTACCCTTAGTAGCTATAATATTTTGACTTCTACTATTGACAAAACAACTACCTATTATTTCTTTGATGGACAAGAAAGAACTTCTAAACCAAGATTAAATGAATAACCCGAACTACTTTTTTCCTTTTCTACATCACTATAAGAAAATCAAATAAGCTCAATTTTGTTAGCATGTCCATAAAGAATACCAGTACTTTGCATAACTTTGATTTGCCATTGGGTATGTTTTGTTGCTTGCAAATGAGGTTGAGAGACTCATGAATCTTTTTATAGGCTCAATTTCACATAAAATATATGGTCTTATAAAAATCAAATAATGCGAACTGTTAACCATTCTTTGAAAATACGTAGGATTATCAAACTCACTTAAGTTATCTTTCTCTAATTTCAATCTTTCTTCGATTAGAGTTAAAATAGGCTTGGATGATTCTATCTTGAATTTTTTAAGAATATCACTTACAAATTTCAATTGAAAAATAAAAATATCATCATCATGTACTTAAATTACTTCAATTAGAAGAAAATAGGACATCAAGCTTATATCTATCATCTCAAAATGGTTAATCATCACTTCTTTAATGAAATTCTGCAATAATTTTCAAATTATTACCAATAATATTAAATCATCTACATATAAACACTAAAACACACAATTCAAATATCACCTTATAATTAAATTAGATTTGACATATATAGTGATTTCATAAGATATCTTTGAAATTCATTCTTAACAAAATAGGTATCAATGTGTGTGTACCATACTCTTGAAGTTTTTCAACTCATACAAGACATTAATTTTTTAGCTTATAGACGTGCATTCCTTCTTCCCTTTTTTTTTTTCATATATCCTATGGGTTACTCAACATAAACCTCTTCTTCTAGTTCACTATTCAAAAAGCTAATTTGATAGTTATTTAAAAATTTGTTCCAATAATTTTGTATAGCAAGAGAAATAATAATCAACCTAGTTGTTGCTTATAATCCTTGGCTATCAATCTTGCTTAGAAGTGCTCAATTTATTCATTTGACTAGTATTTTGTTTTGTACACCCATTTGACATTGATTAACTTAATAGAATTAAGGATATTTGTAGGCTCACATGTATTATTTTTCTCGATTGCTTGCATTTCTTCATCCATTTCTTTGAGCAAAAAATCATCGCACTTATCTTCCTAATCATAATTAACTCAATGGTTCACAATATGCAAATAAAAATAAAATTCATCAAATTTTCACATGTTGGATTATTGTCATCATCAACCACATAATCTTGCAAGACTGTAGATAAAACACATTGACGTTGTGAACACCTTGATGATTTTATAGGACATGAAATTATAATTACTACACTAGTAGGTTGCAAATTTTGGTTTTACTTTGCTCTTTAATACTAATGCAATACTTGTTTTTTAATTACAAGATTAATTTCATTCTGCTTAATTATAAAAAATCGTATAACAACTGATAATAACTGTGGACCCCGCATTTCGGCTCATGCGTTTCCCACTCGATGGCGAGTTCGATTTTTATTTTATTTTGAAAAATTGATTTTTAGTTCATTAAGAAAATGACTTGGAGTCGCCACTTATTTTTATTTTGTTTTTAAAGGGTAAATAAAATAAGAAAGAAAACCCTAAGTGTGACTCCTTACTTTGGAAAATGTGGTCTGTGAAAAACCGGATTGGGTTCGGGGGTCAGGTTACTTATCGGGAAGGTACTGTAAAGACCTTAGCACCCCTCTAAGCCCCTAAAATCGGGTCTCTACTAATACAATGAAACTGACGTGGCAATCAACGAGAAAATCAATGGATATTCACCTAAATCATGCACAATACGAGAATCAAAACACGCAATAAAGATTGACTAGAATGGGAGTGGATGCATACCTCGGCCACGAGCCACGAGCCACAATGCGCTATCAAGAAACAGGATTAGTACACAATTAATGAATACAAAATATAGCTCATGCATATCAGAGTGCAAAACGAAAATCAAGCGAAATACATTAAGTACGACAGTTGACAATCGAAAAGGATCAAACATAGGGCCCCCACCAAAGCCCCAATTATTATTCATGAATTAGTCTTACAAATTCTATGTTTTACAATTATGAAGAACTCATTACTGCTTACGTGAAATCAAGAAAATCAGAAGATTATTTAGGAACCGAAAAGGGATTAAAAACTATTCGAGTGAAGACTAGATTCTTGGAGTTTATTTGAAAATTGGAGTTTTTGGAATTAAATGTAAAAGATTAGAGCTCCGGTAATTAAATTGAAATTTGTCACAGAATATGAGAAAGGAGTTTTAGGAAATTGACCTGCGAGACTATGGATTTTGAAAGTTGAATTTGTAATAATAGTAATTATAAGAAATGAACTTTGAGAAATCGGACTGCGAGAATGTAGATTTTGAAAGTTGAATTAATAATAGTAGTAATTATAAGAAATGGACTTTAAGAAATTAAACTGCGAGAATATAGATTTTGAGAGTTGAATTAATAATAATAATAATAATAATAAGATTTTGAAAGTCGAATTAATAATAACAATAATAATAAGATTTTGAAAGTTGAATTAACAATAATAATAATAATAATTAATAATAACAATAATAAGATTTTGAAGGTTGAATTAGTAATAATAATAATAACAATGACAATGATAATAATAATAATAGTAATAATAATAATAATTAAATAATAATAATAATAACAATGATAAGATTTGAAAAATTGAACAAATAATAATAATGACAAAGATAATAATAATAATAGTTATAATAGTAATAATAGTAATGATAATAATAATTAATAATAATAATAGCAATAATAATAATTAATAATAATAATATCCGTTAATAATAATAATAATAATAATAATAATATCCACTAATAATAATAATAATACTAGTTAATTACAATAATAATAATAATAATTAAAATTAATAATATCCGCTAATAATAATAATAATAATATTCGTTAATAATAATAATAATTGAAATAATAATAATAATAATAATAATAAATGAACTTTAAGAAATTGAACGGCTAGAGTATAGATTTTTAATAATAACAATAATAATAATATTAGGATTTTAAAAGTTGAATTAATAATAATAATAATAATCATAATAATAATAATAATAATAATAAGATTTTGAAATAATAATAATAATAAGATTTTAAAAGTTTGAATTAATAATAATAACAATAAGATTTTGAAAGTGCAAATCAATAATTATAATAGCAATAATAAGATTTTTGAAAGTGTGAATTAATAATAATAAGGTTTCGAGAGTTGAATTAATAATAGTAACAATAATAATAATATTTTAGAAGTGGAATTAATAATAACAATAATTATAATAATAATAATATTTTAAAAGTTGGATTAATAATAATAATAATAATAATAATGATAAGATTTTGAAATGACAATAATAATAATAATACTTTAAAAGTTGGATTAATAATAATAATAATAATATTAAATTGCTAGAATATGGATTTTGAAAGCTGAATTTGAAGATTAAAGTTGGACTTGCATATTTAAGCAATGATAATAATAGCAATAATAATAATAATAATAATAATAATAATAGTAGTAGAAATGGGCTTAAGACAAAGACTCCATCTTCAGCATAGGCTTGGGCTTGGGCCTGGGCTCCAAATTCAAACCCAAGCCCAAAGCCTTCACAAACAAACCCAATGCAAACATCCATCACAAACTTGGGCCTCTCATCTGAGTCCAGCCCACTAAAGCCCAAGTCCATTCTCCTCTCTCTTTGGACCATTCAATCATACGTTCCTCTCCACTTCAGGCGACGGCGACGGAGGAACTGGAGATGAGAGGCTTTGCCGGGGGCCTTCGAGGCGGGTCCAAACTGTCGGCGCTTCGCGCCGCGCCGCTGTGTCGCGCTGCTCCCTCCGCCATCGAACACATCCAACTGCAGCGCCTTGGTGACAATGCGGAGCCTGCTGCTGTAGCCTTTACAGGCGCGGAGGGGCATGGAAACGGGGGCTGCTGCTTCTGCTGCGCTCGCGCCGCTGCTGCCATGACCGGCGCTGCTGGTCCCTTCACCATCTCCATCGCTGGACGGAGATCTTGATGGAGAGGAAGGCGACGACGGCAAGCGGCAGGCTCCCCCTCCGGCAGCGGCTGCTTGATGATCCAAGTGGCTGTTGAAAGTGGTAGCCTAGTGCAAGAGATTGGGATCCCCCTCTCACCATCCATGCATTGAACACAGTCTCGGGACAAAGAGTAGCCGAAACAAAGAAGAAGAAGAAAAGAAAAAAAAAACATGGAACAGAGCATAGCAGAAAACAAATAGTAAGGTTCTCAAAGGAAGCTTCACATCATGGATCATCAGTGAATCTTCTCATTAGGCAAGAAAAACAACATCACGTGTAAATATTGGAGGGGTTTCTCGGGCATTTCGCAATCACAACAGAAACAGAGCATATTAAGATGGATGATGGCAAGCATGAATTCAAGGTTATATCTTAACAAGCAACAATCCACTCCAAGCAAAACAACAAATATCCAAAATATCAACAAAAAAAAAATGCAGAGGGATAGCAAGGATCTAAATCTAACAATGAACCTGTTACATTCATACCTGAGAATGCCCTTCTCCCCTAAAGCCCTATTATGCTTCAGACGCCTTAAAATCCCCCTCCAATGCCCATGAAACTCATGAAAACCCTCCAGCTATCTTCCCTTCCTCCTCTGTTTTCCCCCATTTTTTCTCCTTCTCTGTCTCTCCCGTCTAATCTGGCCGCCTCCTCCAACTGAAATCCCGGGGTGGTCAGAGAATTTTCATGATGGAAAAATGCCAGCCATGTCTCTCGGGCCGGGTCTACAGACATACATTGGTTTTTTTTTTTTTTTTTTTAAAACCCCTTTGACTAGAGTTTTTTCAAATGGTAAAAACAATGTCTCTGGGGGGGGGTCTACAAATATGCCCCTCTTCGGTAGAGTTCACGAGTGTAAAGAATATGAACACTGAAGTGAAAAGCAAGTGTGAATAATGAGTGGAATGAAATGAATTCTACCGAAGAACCAAGGAGACCCCCATAGGGACACTAGCGAAGCATGAACTCACTCAGGCCAAGAGACGAACACAAAAGCTCTAATCCTAAGAGAAAAAGAAGCCTCAAAATGTCTTTGAAGCCACACTGAGGACCTAGGCTCCCTTCGAGAATGTCTCCAGAAGTGACTCGAAAGACCATATCAAGGATGAGCAACGGTCGAACCACTCTGAAGTACGAGAAAGAATGTGCCGGAAGGAGACTACCCTAAGTGAACTATATGAAAATGGCAAGTGTAGGGCATCTAACAACATGACCGAAATATGTATCGTGAACTCAAAGGACATCGTCATAAGCAGTGAGAAGGGAGATATGAAAGGACAATAACGAATAGGCAATAAGCACGGGGTGACAAGGTGAGGAAAACGAGGGTAAACGCAAATCCATGAAAACAACATGCGCAATGCTAGTGGATATGCATGTCGGGGCCTGTGACTCTAAATGATACAGATGAGAAGGGATGACCCTAAACGTCAGAACATGAAAAGGTGATGACTCAAGGTGTTTGAAGAAATATGTACAACGGCTCTGGACGCCAAACTAAAGAAAGATGGTGGCATCGAATGCCTAAATGGGTATGAAAAATGGCTCTAAACGCCAAACTGAGAAGTGATGACGGCTCTGAACGCCAAATTGAGAATATTGATGGCTATGAACGCCAAACTGAAAAGGATGATGGCTCTGAACGCCAAACCGAAAACTCGGTGATGGCTCTAAATGCTGAACTGAAAAGTGATGATGATGACTCTGAACGTCAAAGCCGAGAAGTGATGATGATGACTCTGAACGTCAAACTGAGAAGTGATAACGACTCTGAACGTCGAAACCGAGGATGCGACTCTGAATGTCGATCTGAAAACCGATGATGGCTCTGAACACCGAACTGAAAACATGGTGATGGCTCTGAACGCCGAAACTAAAAAGTGATGATGGCTCCGAACGCCGAAACCTAGAAAATAATAGCTCTGGAAGCCAAATCAAACAGCTAACTTTAAACACTAAACTAGAAGATAATGGCTTCGGAAGCCAAACCAAAAGCTAACTCTAAGGGTTAAACTAGAAAATGACAGCTCTGGAAGCCTAAACAAGATGACAGTAATGGTTCTGGAAGCCTAAATGAGATGATAGAAATAACTCTGGGAGCCTAAACAAGACGACGGTAATGGCTTTGGAAGCCTAAACAAAATGACAGAAATGGCTCTGGGAGCCTAAACAAGATGACAGAAATGGCTCTGGAAGCCTAAACAAGATGACGGTAATGGCTCTGAAAGCCTAAACAAGATGACAGTAATGGCTCTGGAAGCCTAAACGAGATGACAGAAATAGCTCTGGGAGCCTAAACAAGACGACGGTAATGGCTCTGAAAGCCTAAACAAGATGACAGTAATGGCTCTGGAAGCCTAAACGAGATGACAGAAATAGCTCTGGGAGCCTAAACAAGACGACGGTAATGGCTCTGAAAGCCTAAACAAGATGACAGTAATGGCTCTGGAAGCCTAAACAAGATGATAGAAATAGCTCTGGGAGCCTAAACAAGACGACAGTAATGGCTCTGGAAGCCTAAACAAGATGACAGAAATGGCTCTGGGAGCCTAAACAAGATGACAGAAATGGCTCTGGACGCCTAAACAAGACAACGGTAATGGCTCTGAAAGCCTAAACAAGATGACAGTAATGACTCTAGAAGCCTAAACGAGATGACAGAAATAGCTCTGGGAGCCTAAACAAGACGACTGACTCTGAAAGCCTAAACAAGATGACAGTAATGGCTCTGGAAGCCTAAACGAGATGACAGAAATAGCTCTGGGAGCCTAAACAAGACGACGGTGATGGCTCTGAAAGCCTAAACAAGATGACAGTAATGACTCTAGAAGCCTAAACGAGATGACAGAAATAGCTCTGGGAGCCTAAACAAGACGACGGTAATGGCTCTGGAAGCCTAAACAAGATGACAGTAATGGCTCTGGAAGCCTAAATGAGATGACAGAAATAGCTCTGGGAGCCTAAACAAGACGACGGTAATGGCTCTAAAAGCCTAAACAAGATGACAGTAATGACTCTGGAAGCCTAAACGAGATGACAGAAATAACTCTGGGAGCCTAAACAAGATGACAGTAGTGGCTCTGGAAGCCTAAACAAGATGACAGAAATGGCTCTGGGAGCCTAAACAAGATGACAGAAGTGGCTCTGGAAGCCTAAACAAGGTGATGGTAGGGAATGCTCTAGGTGATAACTCGTAAAGATTGACAAATGAGTCTGACAACCATGAAATCAAGACGAGACACAATAAACCCAAAGAAAGGGGGTATGCCCCAGTAGAAAAGCGTTGAAGGGGGTATGCCCCAGTATGACGACTCGCAAAGATCAAGAAATGGACTGAGTAGTGAGGAAGATCTGCAAAATATCCGATGAACTCAAAGACGGGGGTATGCCCCGGTGTGGCATGCCGCTGCAAATCCCAATCCGCTGGAAATGGCTGAAAGGGACTCTATGAGTCTCGAACGACGCTCTGCCGAGAGCTCGTATCGATGAAGAGCTCAGGAATGATGGTCAATGAGGCGAACACAATATATCTCGGCCGAGTGATGGAAACTGTAACGGATATGTGAGAGAACGATCGCCTCCAGGGATAAATGAGGGCAATATGCCCAGTATGGCATCAGATGTACCCGATTTGTCCTGATGACCCGAGAATAACACCAATGGGACACGTAACAGATCTGATATGTACCCCACTGAAATGATGACGCGGGAAATCCAAGCACCAGAGACAACTCCCTCCACGAATTACGACTATATCAAAGGGTACGAATCTGGCTGAATGACTCAAGAGAAGCTCCTCGGAGTATCCAGACAAAATGAAATCAAACATCGACCTGGCGTGTATCTCATAACCGTGGATGATCATGTAAACCAGTGAGGATCTATAAGTCTTGATCAAGATGGGGAATATGCCCCAGTGTGGCATCGAGAATGTAACATGTCGAAAAAAAATCAGATGAGCTCTGATCATCTATGCCTGCAACTGAATCAAACCCACATATCGAAGAGGTGTCCCTCGGAAGGAAGCATGACGACATCCAAGCATCTAAAAGCGCGGACCTGGCTAGATGGCTCTCGATAGGCCCCCCTAAGGAATCATCGTGAGGATAGCGAATATATCATCATCTCTGCATACATCTCGCCAAATAAGGATAAGCACGCGACTCCCTCCTGATCTGTAAATCTCATACGAACCGAAACATGTCCCTGTATGGCATCGAAATGTATGATAGGTCGGAGATCAGATAGCACAGAATCATCTATCCTCAAACATGTGACCTCTGCGAAGATCCATAAAGATCCTCCGAAACTGAATATGCCCCAGTATGGCATCAAGTGCGCGACAGGTCCGAAGAACAAATGTCATGAAATCATCCATCGTCGCGCATGTGACCTCCGCGAAGATCCGTAAATCTCACCCAAAACGGAAATATGCCCCAGTATGGCATCGGATGTGGGACGGGTCAGAAGAAAAAGTGTCATGAAATCATCTATCGTCGAGCACGTGACCTCCGTGAAATCCGTAAATCTCACCCAAAACGGAAATATGCCCCAGTATGGGCATCAGATGTGTGACAGGTCAAAAGAACAAGTGTCATGAAATCATCTATCGTCGAGCACGTGACACTGGTCGTCCGAATCCATAACTGAATCATGCACATATATCCAAGATGTGCCTTCCTGATGGAGAGGCATGATGGCATCTAAGTGTCGAGAAGTGCGGACCTGGCTGGGTGGATCTCAGGGGCTCCGTAAGGTAACGATCATGTCTATGTCTCAGTGAGTATCCAGTAAGTGATGATCGTGCAAGTCCGTGAGGATCCATGAACCTCTAAATGAAATGGGATATGCCTCAGTGTGGCACCAGAGGTATGATAGGTCAAAAATCATGTGACACCAAATCAATCATCGTCAAACTCGCGATCCCAGTAATCCGAACACAACTGAATCAGACCTGCACATCAAAGAGGCGACCCCCAGAAGAAGAAGCATGATGATATCTAAATATCAACCAGATCTTAATCACCTGTCCAAGTAGAGGCTGCCGAAGACGACATCTGATCTCATGGCCTTAGGGTGGTCTTAAGACACGGGACGTAACGTAGGCCAAGGTGATAGGGTGATAGAAACGAAAGGAAACTAGGCTCAAATACCCAATGATCAAAACTCATGCCCTCATATATGAAATGCAACATGTATAGTGAACCCCATGAGCCATGGACCTGAGGATGCCTAACGTGAATATGATGTCGATAAGGAGACAAATGAAGCAACATGGACTGATAGTGGTATGTGTAATGATGATGCGAAATGAGTATCGAACCCGAGATGGGTCGCTGTAAGGAGGGAATAAGATGTGAAGAGAATGAGACGAATCACAAGCAACGATAAAAACGACAGCGAAACAATGAATATGTGAAGAAAGGTGGTGATCGACTCAGATCAAACATGAAGTGAAGTCACATCAATAATGAATGTAATGATGGAAAGGACAATGACTCGGAGTCCTTAGGAGAAGGTCACTCATCTCTCTCACAAATAGATATGACGAAACAATACAAACAACATGGGATCTCAAAGAGCTCACATACGAACTCCCAATAACGAACATACTCAATAAAAATGACCCCCAGACATCAATATACATACTCAATGATAAAAAATAATAATAATAATACACACATGCATTTTTCTTTCAATTTCAATTTTTTTTTTTTTTTTACAAACACACGTACCCTGAACATGAACAAATGAACCCCAAAGATGATATCAATAAAAAATGGACACACTCCCAAGTGCTAAGGTAACAAACAAACTCTCTCTGACAAGATGACCTTCTCAAACTAAGGATCTCTAAACCAGTGTCCACGAGATAGATGGTGGAAATGATGTGACTATCCTCCATGTGATGAACTGAGGAGGCTCACCGCTTAGGGTGGAGAGAATATGAGACAAACAAATAGTAGATAGGATAAGGAAGAAGAGATGAATAACACAACCAATAAGATGAGATGAAAATGCAGAGGTGCAGTGATAAGAAAAGATGATGAGAAAAAACATGCCCCTAGGTCCAAGGCTCATGAAACTCCCAAACAATGCATGCATATATTAAAGGGCCCCTGTCCCGGTGTGAAAATGTGAGCAAGGCGATAAGAAAGAAAGACTATAATACGCATGTGAGGCTCAATGGGCTAGCAACGGACTATGTATCGCAAAGGAATAACAAGGTAATGGCTAACCGAAATGATGGCCACCCATTCTGCGACCATTGTCTCAAACATAGTACCTCTTTAGCTGATCCACATTGGTTGGCTCTGAGAATCGGTTTCCGTCTAAATCCATCAGCCATGCAGCGCCCTCTAGGGTCAACTCCCTGATGAAATAAGGTCCACTCCAGTTGGGTCTGAACTTTCCTTTAGGATCTCTGATCAATCCCCTGATGACTTTCAAGACTAAGTCACCTACATGTAGTGGTCCGGGCTTGACCCGCTTTTGAAAGCGCGGGCCATCTTCCTCTGATATACACGAACATGGTCTGCTGCTCTCAATCTCCTCTCATCTAGGAGATTGAGCTGATCAAATCGAGCCTGAGCCCAATCTGTCTCGGGAATTTGCTGCTCTAGTGCTACCCTCAACGAACCCATCTCAATCTCAACGGGTAGCACCGCCTCCATGCCATATACCAGTGAGTAGGGTGTGGCTCCTGTAGAGGTGCGAAAAGAGGTCCGATAAGCCCACAATGCAAATGGGAGCTTCTCTGACCAATCCCGAGAAGTCTCAACCATTCTCCGTAATATCTTCTTGATATTCTTATTCGCGGCCTCTACTGCCCCGTTCGTCTGCGGCCTGTACGCAGACGACCTATGATGTCGGATGCTGTATCGCTGCACTAAGGTGTCAACCTCTGCCCTGAAATGTACCCTTCTATCCGAAATCAACTCATGAGGGACTCCATACGACAAATAATATGTGATCTGATGAAACTAGCAACCCAGATGATGTCAATCTCGCATACGAAGCGCCTCCACCCACTTGGTGAAGTAGTCGATGGCGACCAGGATGAACTCATGCCACTGGAAGATTTCGGTGAAATCTTCCCGATGATATCGATACCCCATACTGAAAATGGCCAAGGTGAAGTCAGTGCTGCAACTCTGAAGGTGGCACGTGAATGAGGTCTCCATGTATCTGACACTCGGGCATCTCATGAACAAACTGGCAACAATCCGTCTCCATGGTCAACCAGAAGTAACCGGTCCTCATGATCTTACGGGCCACATATGTCCTCCATATGTGGTCCGCAGACTCCCGCATGAACCTCTCTCATCACTCGATCGACGAGGCACGGTCCAAACACAATAATAGCATCCCATCAGCTGATCGTCTATATAATGCCTCACCACAAATCACGAATCGGGTGGCTAACTGTCTCAATGCTCTCCTATCCTTGGCCGTGGCAGCCTCAGGATATACGCCAAGTCTCAAAAGTGATATATGTCATGGTACCAGGCAGACCATCGTCTATCTCTGTATCATCAATCAGACAACAATATGCAGGAGCAACTCGACTCGATCAACAATGGGCGAACAGTGCATCACAGGATGTCAATCATGGAAGCTAGAGTAGCTAAGGCATCAGCAAACTGGTTCTGCGCTCTAGGCAGATGGGTATATCTCAAATCATCAAATCTCCCGACCAGTAGCTCCAAATACGCGTGGTAAGGCCTAAGTTCACATCTCTAGTCTTCCACTCGCCCTGAATCTGTCTCAATACCAGATTGGAGTCACCAAACACCTCCATCTGTCTAATCTCGAGCTCGAGGGCGTCTCTAATCCCAAGATACAAGCCTCATACTCAACAATGTTGTTCGTGCAGGATGTCGATCCGAGAATGCCAAACGAACAGATCTGGGAATGTGATCACCATGAGGGGATATCAACAGGACGCCTATCCCGTATCCAGAATGGTTGGCTGCACCATCAAAGTACATGCGCCAACCTGACAGACTAGTCACAGCAGCACATCCTCGTCTGGGAAGTCGTCATCAATGGCCCTGCCATCGGAAACGGTAAAGAAGCTAGATGATCCGCGACAATGCTCCCTCTAAGGACTTCTGAGTGACATAATGAATGTCAAACTCAGTCAGAAGTACCAACCATCTCATGAGGCGACCGACCAGGCGGGCCTGTCAAACAAATATCTCAGAGGATCTAGACGGGATATCAAGTGCACCGAATACTCGGTCATGTAATGTCTCAGTCGGCGAGTGGCCCAAACAAGCAAGCAATACGCTCAATCGTACATATCTCGTCTCGTAGTCTAGCATCCTCTTACTCAGATAATAATGGCCGATCCTTGCCCGAATCATCGAGCTGAGCCAACATGCATCCAAAGCACGTTGGAACGGAAGGTATAGGAGTAGAGGACGGCCTGGTGTAGGAGGCGCCAAGACTGGAGGTGACAACAAGTACTCTCGGATCCTCTCAATGCGCGCTGACACTGATCATCCCAACAGTAGGCTGACTCTTCCTCAAGAGTCGGAAAATGGGCTCACAAATGTCTGTCAATCTGGCAATGAATCTGCTGATGTACTGAAGTCTGCCCAAGAAGCCTCTGACCTCTCTCTCTGTCCTCGGTGCAGGCATGTCAAGGATGGCTCTAATCTTGTCCGGGTCTACCTCTATGCCTCGCTCACTGACCATGTATCCCAAGAGTTTCCCAAAGTCACTCCAAAAGTGCACTTCTTGGGATTCAGTCTCAATTGAACTGCCTGATCCTCTCAAAGAATCTCTCCAAAGCTGCTAAGTGATCTGATCTACCTCGGGATTTCACTATCATGTCGTCTACATAAACCTCGACATCCCGATGCATCATGTCATGGAAAAGCGTGGTCGCGCTCTCTGATAAGTGGCTCCTGCATTCTTCAATCCGAATGGCATGACTCGGTAGCAATAAGTACCCCACTCGGTAATGAAGGACGTCTTCTCCATATCCTCTGGAGCCATCAAGATCTGACTGTACCCGGAAAATCCGTCCATAAAGGACAACATCGAATGACCTGCGTACTGTCAACTAGCATGTCGATGTGTGGAAGAGGAAAATCATCCTTAGGGCTGGCCTTGTTGAGATCTCGGAAATCAACACAAACTCTCACCTTGCCGCCTTTTTGGGAATAGGGACGACATTGGCCAGCCACTCCGGGTACTCGACCACTGATAAGAATCTACACTGAGCTGCTTTTAGATCTCCTCTTTCACCTGCAAGCTCCAACGAGGGTGCAATCGTCTCAACTTCTGCTTAACCGGTCTGGCATGGGCAGAAGTGGCAAACGATGCTGGACGATAGATGGGTCAAGGCCCGGCATGTCCTCATAGGACCATGCGAAAACGTCCAAGTAGGATCTGAGCAGCTGGATGAGGCCATCTCTCTTATCTGCAGATAGATCTGACCCGATCCTCAACTCCCTAGGCTGATCTGCCGTGCCGAAATCAACAATCTCTGTGTCCCCTACAGTAGGTGAAACCCTCTGATCAACGGGATCCGAATCGGAAGCAGAAGATGAGTCATCGTCTGAAACGTGCTGTGCAATCTCATCATCAATATCAAAAATCTATGATGTGGGTGAAGATGGTGCAGATAAATCAATACCAGAAGAGACATACAAATACTCAAAGATGCTCAAATCCATAGATGAAGAGTCAGAAACATAGTCAAAACGAGAGACGAACCCCGACAGAACGTCAAATGAAAGAGGTGGGTCCACAAAGTCGGACGCTTCCTCGATAATGCCAACATGGCTATCAAACAAATCATAAAAAACTATAAGGTCCTCAGCAGACTTCTGAGCAGGGGTAGTCTGGACCTCCTCGGCGATCTCGAGGACGGACACCCCGAAGAGATCAAATGGTGAAGCGAGCTCCGGCGGGGCTATCTTTTCGGTCTGGCTCAAGCTCATCGCGAGCATTTCATCAACGTACTCGTCACACGGCACGGCTCCATCCACTACGTCTCCAATCTCGGCAAAAGTCCCGTGATCATCGATCTCATTCGGGAAGCAAAGCGTCATAAGGCTCGTGCGATCTAGGGAGGGATGAGCAATCAATACAGAAGTCGAAGGGCTAGGGGCTCCATCACTCAACTGTAACTGCTGGACGAGGCGCTGAAGCTCGGCCTCCTGGGTGGTGCTGAGTCCTCCGATGATCTCATCAGATGGTGCATGTGGCCCTGATGCCCTCACAAAGTAATCGGCTAGGCTCATGGTGTATGGGCGGACAGGATAATAAAAGGGCGTATGAGTCAAGCGAGCTCTCACCCTCTCCCTGCGCAGCCGCGCCATATGACGATAGTCGGCCTCAGTGGGAATGAATCTGAGCCCAAATGGTACGTCGCGGTCCGGAAAGGCCATGAACTCACTGGGCCCGTGCTGACGCCGCCCCAAGCCCATACCGGGAAGATAAGACATGCTCCGCATAATATCGAGCACCACCGTGCTGCTGTGTTGGTCGAAGGACATGGCTACAAAGTCTCGGCAGAAATCCTCCATCTCCAGAGTCTACACCTCATCAAAGGTGAATCCGGTCAGAAAGAGATCATCATCAGCGTGACCAATCTCGAGTACAGGCTCGGCAGAGATGAACCTATCACCCGCAGACTGCACCACGACGACTCGGCCATCATGAATAAACTTCACCTTCTGATGAAGGGAAGAAGGAATAGCTCTGGCTCTATGGATCCATGGTCGGCCTAGGAGCAGGTTAAAGGATGTAGGAATCCTCAAAACCTGAAATACGGCGGCAAAAGTGGTTGGACCAATCAGTAGCTCAATCTCTAGCGTACCCATGACCTCCCTCCGAGTGCTATCATATGCGCGAACGGTCTGAGTGGAGGGACCGAAGTCAGAAGGAGCGTATCCGAGGGCGATGGTAGTGGCAACAGGACATACGTTCAGGGCCGAGCCATTATCCAGAAGGACAGATGGGACTCGGCGGCCTGAACAGCCGACAGATATAAAGAGCGGACGAGTGTGGTCTGAGCCCTCCGGTGGTAAGTCGTCGTTCGAGAATACGATACACGTGGCTCGGTCGGCCGTCATCATATGGATCAAACCCTCAGGAGTGGTGGTGGTCTCAACTCTGATCTGGCTCAGGGCTCTAATCAATGCATCTCGGTGGGTGCTCGAGACGCCAACAACTCCAGATGGAATCGAGCCTGAGTGCTCTGTAGCTGCCTCAAAATCTCGTCGTCCTCGGCTCTGACCTCCTCGGGAGCGGACGTACCCTCAACTGGCCTAGCTGCCGCGGGAGGTGGCTGTCGCATCACTCTACCTCCCCGGAGAACATACTGAATGTCCAGAGTCTGAGAATCATCAACGTACAGAGCCTAAACCTCCTCGACATCCGGGATCAAGATGAAAGGCGTCCGGACACTGTAATGCAGCAAAATCAATGGCTCAACGGTGGCAGTCTGCACCGACGCCGCCTCGGGAACTAATCGGAATGGAGCAAGCAACTGAGGACCCAGAGTCACCCCACTTATCTCATAAATCACATCTGGCATGATGGGCTCTGGGTCTGAATCATCATCACTCAGCATGTGGATGCGGTCATCGATCTCACCAAAGTCTAAGAAATGAATGCCATCGGCTGGTGGACGGAGTGCATGTGTGGTGTGGGTAGGTAACGGGTTTGTGGTCACACTCGGCTGATCCAAGTGTACCAAACCCTGGTCGATCAAGTCCTGGATGGCGTGCCTCAATGCGGTACACCTATTAGTCTCATGCCCAGACCCTTGATGGTAGGTGCAATGTAAGTCCATCCTGAATTGAGGGGGAAGAGGCTGAGGTGGTGGTCTCAGAGTGAGAGCGGCCAATACTCCGGCCTCTGTGAGCTTCCGAAGAGCCTGGCTCAACGGCATGCCTATCTAGGAGAACTGTCTCTGTGTCCTCAAAGCAAATGGAGTAGAGGTCTATTGAGCTCTGGGCCTGGGGTAAGAAGTGGCGGGTCTCGCAGTGAACTGTGCAGCGTAGCATGGCTGTCTAGTGGCCGTATAAGAAATAGGAGGCCTCTCGATACTCTGAGTAGCATAATAGGGCAAAGCCAATGGCTGAGGCTGATATGTCTGATCATAAGCTGGACGAGGTGCTCGTGGCCTGTACTGATGAGAAGCATAGGATGAATGAGGCTCGGGAAACTGTGGGATCGGTTGATGGCGCCTGAGAGGCCTCTGACTGGAAGAAACGATAGCGCTCACATCTGCTGGCCTCGGTCCTACGAAGGGCTTCTTCCCCTTAATATCACTAGGGGAAGAATCTGCCCACAAACCTCTCGAGATGCCGTCCTCGACATCATACAAAGCCAGAACCAAAGATCCAAAATCTGTAAAAGGTACCCCGACCACATGCCTGGCAATCCTCGGCTGTAGGCTCCTCAAAACCATCTGAATCTGATCTCTCTCTGACGGTTTATCCACTATCTCGGCAATCTTCCCACGCCAGCGGGAGATGAATGAAGAAACTGACTCGTCCGATCTCTGCCTAAGAGTCTCGAGCTCCCTCCTCGATACGTCAACGACAGTATTAAATGCATACTGCCTCAAGAACTCTTGGGCCAGGTCATCCCAAGTCCGACGATGTGATACATCCAAAGAAGCAAACCAACGTTGTGCAGCGCCACCCAAAGACATGGGGAAAAGCATGATCATCTGAGCCCCGTCCAATCCATGAGCCCTCATGATCGTACTGTAAAGCCTCAAATGGAGGCGGGGGCACCCAATCCCCGTGTATCGCTCGATCTTTGGCATCCTGAACTTGGCCGGTAAACTGGCCACTGGCACTCCGTCAAAATCCTCCCAAGTAATGGCTCTGTCGGAAGTCCTCAACTGCCTCAACCCCTGCTCAAGCCTATCCATGCGAGCATGTGGGTCCTCTGAGGTCGGGGTAGGCATAGTGATGGGAGGCGGAGCAACCTCGGTCTGACTATGTAGGGTGAACGGCATGGCCTATGGTGCTGACTGACTGGGTGGAGGGGGTGGTGGCACTGTATGGTCATACTAGGCACCATCCGGGGGCGGGACCTGCTGGACCTGCTGCCCATCTATCCTCTGGCCAAGGCTAGCTATAGCCTCCTGAATCGAAGCCATGGCCTCAGCAAACTGATTGATGGTAACTATCTGTGAATCCATATCCCTCTGATCTGATCTCTGGTCTAACTGGTCCGATACTCTGATCAATCTACCCTCAACTCTGATCCAAGAAGTCGAACCCAGACTGAACGTATCGGTACTCCTGAAATAGTGGAAATATTGGATAAGGTGCGGGGTAAGGGAAACTTCACAAAGAATGTCTATCACATGTGTCAAAAGGTAGCCTGGAAGCAATCAAACTGATATCCAATCCTGAGCAGATATATAAGAGACTACTGCGAAGGTAACCAAACCTGTTACTACTGAACCGACTCTGAAGGCCCACAGATGCACCCACGTGTTTGGGAAGGAAAATTCTAATTGAAAAGTCTAAGGCTCAAACTACAAGGTCAAGGTGGCTCTAAAAGGAGATAGGTGGACTTTAAAAGATCCCTAGCAGAAGCGATCGTACCCTCCGATGGTACGCAACCCTCTGCACGCCTCCGAAGAGACGGGGCGCTTCCATGCAAGGTGGTACCACTTCCACGCATGCACTTCCTCGACATCCCAGGGGGTTTCCTATGGTGAAACCTCTCAAACTCTCAGCACTCAATAGTCGACTAAAGTGCATAGTGAATGGTGTGGGTGCATCCGAAAACCCTAAGAATCTAGAGCAGAAGAGGAAACACACTAGTCGCACGACTATCCGTGAAACCTAGCTCGGGGCTATACAGGTCTTCAATGATCGGACTCCAATCGACATCAAAGGGTCGCTCTCCTCCAGAATGCTCCCGTGCATCGATATAGCCCGTCGCTAGACCCTACTTCTAATCTCTGGCTCGATCAGAGAGCAAGCACACAGAAGGTCTCACACTTGCAATAGTGAGAACCGAGATGAAAGGAATGACCGAAACCAAGAGAGTTGGAGGTAGGGGGATAGAAGTGAGACCCACATAGACAGACAACATGCAATCATGCAGAGGGAGGGCAGTCATGCATCATACAGTCAGGCAGAGCAGGATATATCACTCATGTACACACAAGATAAGCAAGAATACGACAATCAAGACGAATAGTGATACAAACATCATGCTCAAAGACGATCAAAATAGTATACAAGTTAGAGAATCAACATGTCAAGCTGAGTGATATACAATGGTGGGTGTATGCATGTGAAGTGATCATAACAATCATGCCAAAATCAGAATCAATACGCTAAGCAATGGAATAAGATCAATCATCAATAATCCAGCATGTCAAAATCTCAAATGAATACGGCATCTAAGCATGCATAAAGAAATCCTCAATGTACAATTAAGAGATGAGCATCCACTGATCGTCCAATCAAATGCCACGTTTGCTTCACTCTAGGTTCAAGCTTGACCCTCTAAAAAAAAAAAAAAAAAAAAATCCCCAGTGGAGTCGCCATTTTGTGGACCTCGTATTTCGACTCATGCATTTCCCACTCGATGACGAGCTCGATTTTTATTTTATTTTGAAAAATTGATTTTAGTTCATTAAGAAAATGACTTGGAGTCGCCACTTATTTTTATTTTGTTTTTAAAGGGTAAATAAAATAAGAAAGAAAACCCTAAGTGTGACTCCTTACTTTGGAAAAGGTGGTATGTGAAAAACCGGATTGGGTTCGGGGGTCAGGTTACTTATCGGGAAGGTACTGTAAAGACCGTAGCACCCATCTAAGCCCCTAAAATCGGGTCTCTACTAATACAATGAAACTGACATGGCAATCAACGAGAAAATCAATGGATATTCACCTAAATCATGCACAATACGAGAATCAAAACACGCAATAAAGATTGACTAGAATGGGAGTGGATGCATACCTCGGCCACAAGCCACAATGCGCTATCAAGAAACGAGATTAGTACACAATTAATGAATACAAAATATAGTTCATGCATATCGGAGTGTAAAACGAAAATCAAGCGAAATACATTAAGTACGACAGTTGACAATCGAAAAGGATCAAACATAGGGCCCCCACCAAAGCCCCAATTATTGTTCATGAATTAGTCTTACAAATTCTATGTTTTACAATTATGAAGAACTCATTACTGCTTATGTGAAATCAAGAAAATCAGAAGATTATTTAGGAACCGAAAAGGGATTAAAAACTATTCGAGTGAAGACTGGATTCTTGGAGTTTATTTGAAAATTGGAGTTTTTGGAATTAAATGTAAAAGATTAGAGCTTCGGTAATTAAATTGAAATTTGTCACAGAATATGAGAAAGGAGTTTTAGGAAATTGACCTGCGAGACTATGGATTTTGAAAGTTGAATTTGTAATAATAGTAATTATAATAAATGAACTTTGAGAAATCGGACTGCGAGAATGTAGATTTTGAAAGTTGAATTAATAATAGTAGTAATTATAAGAAATGAACTTTAAGAAATTAAACTGCGAGAATATAGATTTTGAGAGTTGAATTAATAATAATAATAATAATAATAAGATTTTGAAAGTCGAATTAATAATAACAATAATAATAAGATTTTGAAAGTTGAATTAGCAATAATAATAATAATAATTAATAATAACAATAATAAGATTTTGAAGGTTGAATTAGTAATAATAATAATAACAATGACAATGATAATAATAATAATAATAGTAATAATAATAATAATTAAATAATAATAATAATAACAATGATAAGATTTGAAAAATTGAACAAATAATAATAATGACAAAGATAATAATAATAATAATAATAATAGCAATAATAATAATTAATAATAATAATATCCTTTCATAATAATAATAATAATAATAATATCCGCTAATAATAATAATAATACTAGTTAATTACAATAATAATAATAATAATTAAAATTAATAATATCAGCTAATAATAATAATAATAATATTCGTTAATAATAATAATAATTGAAATAATAATAATAATAATAATAATAATAATAATAATAATAATAATAATAATAAATTAACTTTAAGAAATTGAACGACTAGAGTATAGATTTTTAATAATAACAATAATAATAATCATGATAATAATATTAGGATTTTAAAAGTTGAATTAATAATAATAATAATAATCATAATAATAATAATAATAATAATAATAATAGTAATAATAAATGAACTTTAAGAAATTGAACGGCTAGAGTATAAATTTTTAATAATAATTATAATAATAATATTAGGATTTTAAAAGTTGAATTAATAATAATAATAATAATAATAATAATAATAATAATAATAAGATTTTGAAATAATAATAATAATAAGATTTTAAAAGTTTGAATTAATAATAATAATAGCAATAATAAGATTTTTGAAAGTGTGAATTAATAATAATAATAAGGTTTTGAGAGTTGAATTAATAATAGTAACAATAATAATAATATTTTAGAAGTGGAATTAATAATAATAATAATAATAATAATATTTTAAAAGTTGGATTAATAATAATAATAATAATAATAATAATGATAAGATTTTTGAAATGACAATAATAATAATAATACTTTAAAAGTTGGATTAATAATAATAATATTAAATTGCTAGAATATGGATTTTGAAAGCTGAATTTGAAGATTAAAGTTGGACTTGCATATTTAAGCAATGATAATAATAGCAATAATAATAATAATAATAATAATAATAGTAGAAATGGGCTTAAGACAAAGACTCCATCTTTAGCATAGGCTTGGGCCTGGGCTCCAAATTCAAACCCAAGCCCAAAGCCTTCACAAACAAACCCAATGCAAACATCCATCACAAACTTGGGCCTCTCATCTGAGTCCAGCCCATTAAAGCCCAAGTCCATTCTCCTCTCTCTTTGGACCATTCAATCATACGTTCCTCTCCACTTCAGGCGACAGCGACGGAGGAACTGGAGATGAGAGGCTTCGCCGGGGGCCTTCGAGGCGGGTCCAAACTGTCGGCGCTTCGCGCCGCGCTGCTCCCTCCGCCATCGAACACATCCAGCTGCAGCGGCCTGGTGACAATGTGGAGCCCACTGCTGCAGCCTTTACAGGCACGCGAGGGGCATGGAAATGGGGGCTGCTGCTTCTGCTGCGCTCGCACCGCTGCTGCCATGGCCGGCGCTGCTGGTCCCTCCGCCATCTCCATCGCTGGACGGAGATCTTGATGGAGGGGAAGGCGACGACGGCAAGCGGCAGGCTCCCCCTCCGACAGTGGCTGCTTGATGATCCAAGTGGCTGTTGAAAGTGGCAGCCTAGTGCAAGAGATTGGGATCCCCCTCTCACCATCCATGCATTGAACACGGTCCCGGGACAAAGAGTAGCCGAAACAAAGAAGAAGAAGAAAAGAAAAAAAAACATGGAACAGAGCATAGCAGAAAACAAATAGTAAGGTTCTCAAAGGAAGCTTCACATCATGGATCATCAGTGAATCTTCTCATTAGGCAAGAAAAACAGCATCACGTGTAAATATTAGAGGGGTTTCTCGGGCATTTCGCAATCACAACAGAAACAGAGCATATTAAGATGGATGATGGCAAGCATGAATTCAAGGTTATATCTCAACAAGCAACAATCCACTCCAAGCAAAACAACAAATATCCAAAATATCAACAAAAAAATGCAGAGGGATAGCAAGGATCTAAATCTAACAATGAACCTGTTACATTCATACCTGAGAATGCCCTTCTCCCCTAAAGCCCTGTTCTGCTTCAGACGCCTTAAAATCCCCCTCCAATGCCCATGAAACTCATGAAAACCCTCCAGCTATCTTCCCTTCCTCCTCTATTTTCCCCCCCTTTTTCTCCTTCTCTGTCTCTCCCATCTAATCTGGCCACCTCCTCCAGTTGAAATCCCGGGGTGGTCAGAGAATTTTCATGATGGAAAAATGCCAGCCATGTCTCTCGGACCGGGTCTACAGACATACATTGGTTTTGTTTTTTTAAAACCCCTTTGACTAGAGTTTTTTCAAATGGTAAAAACAATGTCTCGGGGGGGGGGGGGGGGGGGGGTCTACAATAACCTTTTTAGTTTGTGGATTGCATAATTTACGGTCTTTTGTCACTTGATTGTAAGTAATAAAAATGCACTTCTCTCATTAATTTATCATCAAGTTTCTTTCATAATATGTGTGCATAAGCATGTTTTATATGACCAAGTATGCTTAAATGACCAACTATAACTCGAAGCTTCTTATGAGATCTTTCCATAAGCACATGTATAAATAAATTGCACAAGAAATTGTTCTTGCTCCAAAATTTTTAGGCAATTGTTTGAAATCCATACACATCTCATGATATTCATTATTGTTCTATTTTTTTTTTTTTTTTGTTTTGCAATATATATATATTAAAAAAATGATCTATAAATATTGAAAAAAATGATCGCAAATAGTATATTTAGTACCCCTCTATGTTCTCAAAATTTGAATTTATTACTTTTTTTTTTTGTTAATACATAAGTTTTAAAAACTTTTAAATTTTCACATGGATATACTTTTATCTTTAAAAAAAATAAATCCAAGCCTTTTGACTTAAATCATCAATAAAGATAAAAAAAAAGTGATCTCTCCATTTGCATAAACCTCCATTGGATATAAATATGAATAAATGAACTAGATAAGTTTTCTAACTTTCCGTGATTTTTCTGTAGGAAAAGGGTGATTTTGCTCTTTTTTTTTTTTTAATTTTTTTTAGGAAAACACATGTTTCACAAATTTTATTTAAAGAATCAATAAAATGCAACCTAAAAACCATTTTTAGTGATTAGTAATTTTAGAGTATCAAAATGCAGTCTGCCCAAAACATAAGTGCCATAACCAATTGTTATTGTCAATTGGAAGACAAATTTCTACAATTAATAATTAATTGAAATAAACAATTTTGTTTCATTAGTCCCTTTTGATCATTACTGATGGTACATAAGCCCTTATAAATTTGCATATATACCCTTATAAAGTTGTCTCACACTCAATAGATGTTGGTGAAGACTTGGAACACATAGTATATTAGAAATAATTTTTTTTGATCCAGTTTTTTAGTTTAATGGAAATCTTGCTTTTGCCCAGAACTGGGATTGTCATATCATTCCTAAAAGTCTCATCTAACTCGGAAAACACATCTTTCCTACTACATATATGATTCCTACAACCTATCTCCAAAAACCAAGTTTTTTTTGTTTTCTTCCTCTGCAACATTGTATGCTAATAATAACGTCTCTAAATTTGCACCCTTATCTTCTATAATATTAGCATGAAAATTTAATCCATTCGATCTTCTACCTTTACATTTCGACTTGTAATGATCTTTTTTTTTTTTTTTTTTTTTTTTTTTTTTTTTTTTTTTTTCTTTTGTAGTTTAAATATGAAATTTATTATTATTATTATTTTGAGTTGAAGTGTTTCACTAAAATTTCTTCCTCCTTTTTCTCCTAATCTAAAATTTCCTTATCTTCTATTTTGTGAACTCTAACCTTTTTTACTTGATTTACAATTATTTTGAGACTCCTCTTTTTCCTTTTTAAGACTTAGTTGGCTTTGCGTTGCTTCTTCCACTTCAATATGACCTGTGATTTAAGCATTATTCATGGGCTTGTAAGGAACCCATCAACTCATGTAACATTATGACACTAAGGTGGTGTTTGTTTTTTTACTTAATTCTAAATAGAACCTTAATGTTTAATAATGTAAAATATTAAGTTGTTTGTTTTTGTAATATTTTATTTCTATTAAGTATTAAAAAGTAAAGAAAAATCAATATGTTATTTTTTCTATTTAGAAAAAGTTACATATTTTGGCTTTTTCTATTTAGTAAAAAGTTTATAATAAGTCATAAAAAAGTAAAAAAACAAACAACCTAAATTCTGAAAACAAATTGCTTTCAGTAAAAAGTCAAAAAAACAAACACCACGTAAAATCTTTAATTTTTCAATTGTTGTTACCTTGTACTCAAATCATATGATTAAAGTTCAAAGAATTCATTGATGAGAGCTAATATCTATGAAAAATAATTACAAACTCTTTCCATTTTCTCCATTTAAAAAGAGCAAATTGCATTCTTAAAGTTTATAGTTGAACTTTCTTCACCTTTTCTACTCTTTGTAGTGTTTATTAAGATGTCTCATGCATGTACCTTTTGATTATGTTGATTGATAGATGGAAAGATAAGCCTTCAATTCTTTTCCCTTGGAATTTATCAGATAATTCTTTTGTGCTTGTGTAAGTTTTGCTTGATCTACTAGCATGAAAACTATGGTTGGATTGTATTATTGTTGGTTGTTTGCATCTTTATTAGTCGAGCTTTGATTACCAAGTCTAAGGGACCAAAAAACACACACACACACACACACATAAAAATAAAAACTTCCAACACAAGACATTAATAAAAATCTAATTATAATAAAAAACCAAGCTTATTTTAAATCATAAAAATAAATTAAATAAATATAATTTGAAATTTAATTAGACGCCTATAATTTTGCTAAAGTATAATTAACTAGCCAAAGCATGATTGATCTTTATCTAAACACCCGTTGAACTTTAACAATATTTCATATATATATATATATATATATGGATTTGTTTGGTTAGTGTTTTTAAAAATAGTTTTTCATTTTTTTGGAACTAAATATTATTTTCTAAATTAGAGAACATGTTTGAATTTTTTTTGACATAAAATAGTGTTTTCTTTTCAAAATTTCTTTAGAGTATAATAGTCCGTTTGGTTATGTGATTTAAAAATTGTTTTCTATTTTTAAAAATAGAAATCTATTTTTAAAAATAGAAAACTATTTGATAGAATAAATGTGGACCGACAATATACTAAACATTGTCCAGGATTAAGCTATTTTTTAACATGTAATTTCTGATTTAATCTTGAGTATGGGCCACCTAATGTGTAGAACCCAATGTCATCACGGGCTTTAGATGATGGGCCTAAGGCCCGTGAGGCCCAATAACCAATGGGTATGGTCCCTAAGGCAGGAGGGTATAAAAGGGCTTAGGTTTGTGTCTTTTGGATCAATCACATCCTTTTGAAAGAATAGAACCGCTCTCTCTCCCGCTCCCATTGCCTGAGAGAATCCAGAGAAAGGTGGTGCCCTCCATCAGCCTTAGAAGATCTGTACCGTCTTCAAATTCACACATGGATTCAGGTTGGTACAATTTTAATAGTAATTATGGCATAATTTCTTCATATGATTCAACATACGATCCTGTATGATCATTGAGTATATAAATTGAAATCTCACACTATTTAAATATTTTTTTAATACAATTTGATTGTTGTTTTACAACAATTTTTAAAAACAAAGTGAAATAAATGACAATTTTTAGAGAACAAGTAGACGTTATTTTCACCGATTTTTAAAAATAAAAGGAAAACATGACCTCATTTGTCATGTGTTTTGAAACTTGTTTTTAAAATCCATTTTAAAGTTAAAGAATAAAAAATATTTTTAAAAAACAGGTTTTAGAAAATATGGCTAAACAGTCCCTAAGTTATTTTTAAAAATAAATCTAAAGTGTTTTTAATTGTTTTTATAAAGTTTTTGAAGTAATAATTAAAAAGATAGTGAATACTTTAAAAATATTTGTATTATACATAAATGCATAATAGAGAATAAGTATAGAAAACAGTTCTTTCAACCTATTTTTTGAGAATCATATTTAAAAACATGGCCACGCGGGCCTATTTCTCCCATGGCATAGCTTGAATGAGTGCTCCTTTAAGCTCTTGCATGATGAAGCATTGATCGACCAAAGCAGCCATGCGACATGCCAAAATACTATAACAAAGGAATTTTACGATTTCAGATATTATTTAAAATTAAATAATATTTGTAAAAGTTGAAAATTTTAAAAACTTGTAAAATTGACTTAATTATGGTTTGTGCATGTTATATTTTTTTTAAAAATAAAATAAAATGTAGTGTTTTTTTTTTTAATTCTAAATAGAACTTAAAATTAAATAGTAATTAATGGTGTTAAGTATTAAGTTATTTGTTTTTATAATATTTTATTTTTATTAAGCATTAAAAAGTAAAAAAAAAAAAAAAAAAAAAACCTCACATGTTACTTTTTCATTTGGAGAAAGTCAAATATTTTGATTTTTTCTATTAAGTCAAAAATTAATTTATAATAAGTCATGAACAAAGTAAAAAAAAAAAAAAAAACTTAAATTTGAAAGCAAATTGCTTTCAATAAAAAACTAAGAGGGTATTTATTTTTTCAATTTTTTTGCTAAAAAAAATTTGCTTTCAAACTTTAAATTGTTTGTTTTTTTATTTTTTCATAACTTCTAATAAACTTTTTGTTGAATTAAAAAAACCAAAATATTTGAATTTTTTTAAATAAAAAATAATATGTTCATTTTTTTTTAAATATTTAATAGAAATAAAATATTTAAAAAACAAACAATTTCATATTTAACATTATTAAGTATTAAAATTTTATTTAAAATTAAATAAAACAACAAACACCACCTAAGAAAACGAACACCCTCTAAATAATTGGAGACTCAAAATGTCCATGCTTATGAAGGAGTTTGGAGCTAGTCGGTTTGATTAAATTTATGGAGGGTGAGGGTCATGTACCTGAAGAAGTTTTATTGCTTCCTTCAATGTTACACGTGATAAATGACTGAGACAACAAAGCATGGGTCTTTTCTCTGGTTTTTACACCTATATCCGTTGTATCTCTTTTTTCATTTTTTTTTATCTTTATACTTTTGTGTACACATGAATTAACCCTATTCATAATAGCAGTTAGTTTATTAACTTGAATGATTGTTGGTGGACGCTGTTCAACCATGCTTGATAATAATGCTTATAACATGGCCCCACTTTTATATATGGACAAACTAATTACCTTAAACTTCTTTTACCTTATTTTGTAAGAGCAACTAAAGTAAACAACGGAGGAATCTCCAGTCAAATGTAATAATACATAAGAGCAACCACCTACTTTCATTCTGTCTTATCAAATGCTTATTTACGGTTAGCTGGTCAACGGATGACGTGGAGATGATGTCAACTAGGGCTAGCGTGGCACTGACACGTCAGCAATGGTGACGTAGCTAGGGCTGACGTGGCGCTGACGTGGCATGTGCGGGCTCCGATGGCGATGAGGTTTCCACGAATGTGTAGATCGGCGCTGGACGATCTCAGTGGTACCGTCAAAATTGAAATCGGAGCAATATTCGCAGCGATGATGCGAAAAACAGTGATCTTGTGCGGTGTGAAACTCCTTAAGGACGGTGGCTGCAGGTCCGGAACCCAAGGACGACGCCTGGATGACGTCGGAGGTTCAATGGCAAAAGGCTGCGGCGGCAGATGTGATGGCGGAAGCGTTAAAAAGAAAGGAAGTCACACTGAAGACAGACTGCTAAGAAAGGGTTAGAGCAGTGGCTCTGATACCATGTTAGAAATACTGAAAGATTATATTGTATTTCCTGAGTGAAAGAATATACATCAATGCCTTTATATAGGAGGCATATGTGTGTGGTACAAGTAACCTAACTGGGCCTAAAGCCCATAACATAATATACCCTTAATATACATTAACATATATAAATTATGGAGGAATCTCCAGTCAAATGTAATAATACATAAGAGCAACCACCTACCTTCATTCTGTCTTGTCAAATGCTTATTTTATATATTTGACAAGACATAAATATAAAATAAGCACTTGATAAGGTAGAATAAAGACATGTGGTTGCTCTTATCTGATATATATTCTTATCAAGTATTTATTTTAATATCCATTCTCATTAAAACATGAAAAGTTGAATATTATGTATATAATGGAGAAATATTGAGAAAATTATCATAAAAAATTATCAATGGATCAAAATTTATAAAAATATTGAAAAAACTTTAAAAAATGATAAAATAAATAATACTAAATATTTTGAAATTGTTTTGTTGTAAAAAATATATTATATGATATAATTTATAATATTCAATAATAATATAAAAAACTTGAAAATATATTTTATGTTAATCCATCTATTCTCTATCAAACTATCTAGTTTAGATGTATTTAGCATATATAATAAATGATGATATATATTATTTTTTTTTATAATTATTTACAATTTTATTTAGGAATTTAGATTTTTTTTTTTATTCAACCAATATGCAAAAAATATAAAGAAAGACCTAAAAAAATTATCATGATAATTTTTATATTTTTTATAATAAATTAAATGAAATTCAAAATGAAATAATTAACATCACTTGAATTAATTTACTTATTAAAGTTTTATTTCAATATTGCATATTTTTTTTTTATAAAATATAAAATACAATATATAAAAGTTTCCTTCCTGTATATACCATGAATGCCCATTCTGTCTTATCAAATGCTTGGTATTTTCCACCTTATCTTCTCTTTTCTCTTTGCTAATGGTGCATGTTAATGACGAGGATATAGAGGATAAGGACAAGGCCATCCTCCCACACAAGACCAACCTGAAAAGTTGTGCATGTATTCATGTGTACATGGACTTGTTAATTTTACATCGACTCAAACACAGAAAGCAAATGACAAAACAAACTCCTTTGATGAACAGGCTCAGGAATGCTCTTCCCACAACTACACCAGTCATGAAAAATTTTCAATCTTTGTAGGATGACCAGAACGAAAAATTAAGTAATTATGCACCGACTAAAAAAATTGTTTTTTCGTTTCTAAGGACTTCTGATGGTAGTTTCAAGCCGGGATGTGTCTTTTAGTCATGGGTTTCTAATGGTTGGCGGTTTTAGAGGTATTTGATAAAACTCAATATTTATTATTTAATGATTAAGTTAAACACTTTAAGTTAAACTATAAGTAAAAATATTGATTTAAAATTTATTACTTAATTCTTACTTTAAAAATTAAGGTTGTTTGATAAAATTAACTTTAAACTTATTATAAATTATCAAATTGATATATTTATCATCATAAATTATAATTAGAGCAAAGATGTCAAGTAGTAGTGGAGACCGTGAAGTAACAAAGAAGATCATAAAAGTAATTAAGGTAAATAATGATAAAAATATAAAATAAAGATGTAAATTTAAGAATAAGTTAATTATTTTTATTTATTACTTTACGACTTCAACACATATCATTAAACTATGTTATCAAACATATTTAATTTATTTAATGATTTAAATTAAATAATTAAATCATTTTAAGTTATTAAATTAATTTATCAAATACCTACTTAGCATTAATATCACCTAACATTCCTACTTTAAAGGTTAGGTTTAGTTCAATTGAGTTGAGAACATGACTGAATACCTAAAATCGGATTGGATGGCTGGCAATCCAAACCGGAAACAAACCCAATTTGAGTTCTACAAGATCAAGCTTACAAAAATATTAAAATTATATTTGGGTTAGGAGAGGTGGGGCTAATTCCATGGCTGGCTACCATGCTTGAATGATGATTATGATCATTAATTAATATTATTTCTACTATATGTGGTGATGCTATCGTCAGAATTCTTGATAATTTTGGACTCTTACTTTTGGTAATTGGTAGGGTCAAAAATCAAGACTTGAGCAGTGCTGGAGCTTTGTTGGGCCCAGGATTTTTGTTTCATCGTCTCCATTCTATGGCTTAACGCCAACTAATATATAAAATAATAATGAAATTATTGTAACGTGTACGGACGTTTCCTTTTCCTTTTCAGAATAATATTAGCACCTAGTATGAATCCTATTGATTTAATCAACCTTTACGGTTTCTTCACAGATGATTGAAACTGGGCCAGAGCAAGACTTATATTGCCACATAGAGAAAAAAAGGGGGCAAAGAATATCCCTCCCCTCATCTCTGTCTTCTTTCTGCTTTCTTTTCTTTTGTTTCTTTTAACTATTTTATTCTCATATGGCATCTTTATTGAACTCTATAGTAAATTCCTCTTCCTCACTTTTTTCTTATTATTGCTATTGTTAAGAAGCATGATATGTATATCGAGTTGAAATACTACTAACTTAAACTTTTAGGAAAATTGATAATTCAATATGATATCAGAACTCGATTTCTCGGGAGATTTCAGATTTGATATTTTCTCTGCAATTTACATTCCTGATTGAGCAAAGCTTTCTTAGGGTGGAGCAAAATCTTTCAAAACATGAATTAAAAAAAAAAAGATGGAAAGAAAAATAGGACTCTTCTTTGGCCAAAAAGGAACATCAAATACAGGTTAGTGCGCATGATGATGATTAGTTTATGTTATACATGGCGAAAGTGTAAGTAGGATGGGTGTTATGCTTAATACAACAGAAAGATAACGGAGCCAGATAAAAAATGACAAGATCGAGAAGGAACTCCATGTACTTGGTTTTACCAATTGGCCAGCAGTTGAGAAATAAGTTTTTGATCTATATGTAATCAAAAAGTGCTGATTTTAATATTTGATCAGCTTGGGAAGAGCCAATCAGCTTAGATGAACCCCAGATAGAATTCCCCTAGCCATCTCTATGGCATGAAGAATGACCACTGCAGTGGATATTGGCACACTTAATGTGATGAGTGCCAAAAACCCTAAAGCCAAACTGGGCCTAATATTCATCAAGTAAGATTGCAGCAACCCCACCGCTTCGCATACATCTCCATTGTAACGTTCATAATATCGCTTCTCCCACTCCATCCAATCCGATGGGGGTGATTCACTCGTCTCCAACATCTTCATTTCCCGAATACGCATTCTCAGCACAATCATGTTTTCATCCACCAGCTTGCCTCCATAATCTCGTCCACTTGTTCCGTTACTCGCCGCAACGACCTTCCGCACATGTTTTTTCCGGCAAGACCGCACAGGAGGAAAAGGCAAGGTGCCGAGGGTAGGAGAAGAGAGGGAGGTTGATTCCATTGCTGTAGTAGAACTGACTTGCAATGAAATTAATACACTGTGAAGAAAGATAGGATCGTAGGAACACACCTATATAAGGGTCCAAAATTGTGATTATTTCATGGGTTGAAATCTTAAGAGCTAAGGAGAGCGAAAACCGTGTGGGGAGACACATGGCATCATTATGTAGTGCAACGCGGGCTGCTGCCGTGTGGTCCAGTCCAATTGAGTAAGATTGAATTCAACTTTTGGGGCCAGACTTCAGAGCAAAAAAGAAAGGCCTTGTATTATGTAGAAAAGACACAACGATGATTTGACAATGAAGTGTGGCTCACATCTCACATGTTGAGATGCTCTCAAAAAGCCCTATGGTCCAGAATCTATATGAAGGTCGATTACTTGTAGGTGTACGTCATGGGACAATTGTGCTCTAGGGCCAAAAGTTGATAAGTAAGGCACAGATTCCATGAAACTTGCAAAATTTGTTTCAACTTTCAACTTCATGACATTTTTATGTAAAAAAAAAAAGAAAACCCTCCTAATTGGTCAAATGACGTGACTTCAACGGATTAGAGTGATTTTGATATTGATTTTTTAAAAAAATTTATAATCTTGAATGATAAAAATTTTAAATGTTGGAAAGATTATAAGTATTTCTTATAATCATTGTCATAGACTCTTAGTTAGAAAGAAGCTTTGCTCCACACTATGAATAGGTTGTTTTAAATTAATTATATTTTATTTTTTCATGTATTTATTATTATTAGGCTTGTTGCACGTGCAAGACATATGAAGGGTTAGCTAACAGGATATTTTTTATATTTAAATTTAATTTAAAATATTTAATTTAATTTTAAAAGAAAATTAATGTTCATCTCTATTTTATAGTTGTATTTGAATATATATTTTATTTTAAAATGTTTATATAGATTAAATGACTATATTAATAGGTTAAATCATGTCAAGATAAATATTACATTTTATATTTTAAAAAATAATATTTCAAATTGTAATTTAATGATGTACCATCTATATTAAAATTGGAAATAAATTTTATAATAAATTAATAAAATCTTTATTTATTTTTCTATATTTTCTATTTTTTAATAGAAAATTTCAATATTTAAATAAAAAATAATTAATTATTGTTAATTAAATTAATGAATTATAATGAATAAATTATAGTTAATTTAATTCAATTTTTTTATTATTTGATATATATATATATATATATATATATATATATATATATATATATATATATATATATATATATATATATATATATATATATATATATATATATGCTCTCCCTCGTGCCTTTCTTTGTTCATAGTTTGATATTGGTATGAAAGTGGGGATATTTATAAATATTGAAAAAAAAAAAAGTAAGTCTTACTATTGTGACACTTGTTATAATTAGAAAATAAGTATGTTTTAAATTTAAAAAGTTAAAATTTAAATTTGGTAATTTTACTATCACTATTATTTGTATGTGATGAATATTTTTTTTATTAAAAAAATGAAAAAGAAGGATGTGATTGAGATTTCCGTTTTTCAAAAATATTTATTTTATTCAAATAAGTGTATTTATTTTATATTTCCACTTTTCCAACGTTATTCTAACAAAATTCTAATTTTGAGAAAATTAATTAAAAATTGATTTACAAGAATGATTATATAGGAATTTTGTAATCAATCTATCTTTATCTATAATTCCACATAAATAAAGAAATTATTTATTAAAAAAAAGAGTTGGGTAGAATTTTTGTAGTCTTGTTCTATTCACGTGGGAAATCAAATAAGAAAACTATATATATTTCTTATAAAAAAATGTCTTAGAAGAGTGTATACACATTTTTTTTAATCTTTTTGAATATAATTTTATTGATATTTCTTAATTATTTAATTTTATAAATCGAATACAAATTCTATATGTAATTTTAAAATAAAAATAAAAATAATAGTTTAAATACTTACCTCTTCACCATCAAGTTCTATCAATTGAGTAGAAGTTAGGACGTCAGCAAAGAAGACATTTGCATCAAGAGGATGACAATTAGTCTCATCATAGTACATAGGGTTGGATATAATCTTTCAACATTTGAAGTGGCATTCACTTTTATGTTCACAGTTGTCATCTGATACATAAAGACCCTATGTATTGTTATGTTACTTAAAAGTCTTGTGACAGTGACCACTACCACCATTGACAATAGTTTCCTTATGCTGCAAGTGTGTGGAGATATTAGTTTGATGACCACCTATTGAGTGGTTAGAAGAAGCTCTTGAATCATCAAGTAAAACATCAAAATCCTTGTCAACATTGTGTCTAATGTTCCCCTTAGTAGAAACACTTGAGTCAACATTACGCATTTTACTCTCTAAAGACTTTGAGGGAATTTACCAAGAAGAATCAAGAGGGGGCTCCATACAAGCAATAGTAAGAATTTCTTTATCAGGATTGCATACTCTGATCCACCAATCTACATAAGCCTTGGTGACTAAAAACTCTTCAAGACTATGATAATTTGGTATAGTAACTTTGGAGTAGGTACCAAACCTAGGGCATGACTCCCAATGTTGATACACTGCCTTTAAAGTTCCAGTGCGAAAAATATCTGGCAAACCCCATGGAAGGTCTTGAGGATACCCAAATTGCTTGGAAAACTGATAAAGATAATACAGTTGGATCACCCAATGGTTACCTTGTCACAAAAATAAATAACTATAGCGAAGACTTATGAGATAAGAAGTTTTGGTAGCACTAATAGATTCATTATTAGTCCAGTGCACACATTTTTTATGTCGCAATGCAAAGTGGTCCAACTTTATGCCTTTACAAGACATTATCAAAGCCTAACCTTGTAAATCATTGAAACACTTAGCAGAAAACTTGTCGACGTAATAAGCCATGCGTGGGGGATGGTTCCAAGAAGGAGAAATGAAATGGGTATCGAAATATTCACCTAACCATCCGTATAAATAATGAATAGGGAAAATAGATGTATTAGTTATAGGCTTCGAAGAGCAAGTGATTTCATTTAAGGCGTTGTAAATGCTTGCTAACACCGAAACAACAAGGCTAAATGTCTTACCTTTAGCCATTCTACTAGCTATCTTAAAGACTCTAGGACGAATCAAATTAACACCCCCTCAAGGAAGAACAAACTTGTACAACCAACATGCTAGTAAAATGGTGAAGTAAGTTTCCTTAACATCTGCCTCGACCAAGCCAAGGTCGTAAAAAAATTCCATCTTCGACTAAGTACAAGATTTAATAAGATCAATATCCCCGGAGGGGTTATGAGTCTTCTTAGGCCTCTGTGCCTTATTTCTTATACTTTTCTTTGGGGCTTTTGCATATTTCATGGAGCCTTTGTACCAAAATGACACCTAAGAGTCTAACTTGATTGAAGACTTCCTTTTCGTCTCAAAGCAAATTCGATGATATGCAAGGAATAAGTTTTGACAACTTGGTGGGAGTGAGGACTTCTTTACATCATTAGATAACTCTTCAGCGCTCGGTACCATCTCATCATAAAAAGATTTAATGATGGATGGTCTAACAATATGATACAAGTCCCAAACAGAGATGGAAACCTCTCTCTAATGGAAGTATATAAGGAGTTAATGGTAGGACACCAACATTCGCAATATGCCCTAATCATAGAGGCATGGCAATCATAATTGAATAGAGATGCAAAAATAGCTTCATAAAGCTTGCATCCTTTAAGAAATGGTCCATGCCGACCCAATACCTCATTTACCCATTCCCAATATCCTTCAATAAAGAAATATTCCCCAAGTACCGTGAAAGAGCTTCATCATTTGGCTTCTCCATCTTGAACATGAGAATCCAACAATCTAAATTCATCATGAACTTTAGTAGTAGTTGGGTAAGAGGAATTTAGCATTAGAACATCAAAAACAAGTTTCACCTTATTGAGTTTTGAATTGTTGATATTTGTAAGCTTGCAAGATGCAACTTGAAACTAAGAAGAAATGTGTAATGGATCCTTTGCCACTAGCACTAAAAAAGATTGAAGGTCAATAAGTGACTTATGCATTGACAAGGTAGTCCCTTCTTCAAAATCATCACTATCATCCTCAAGAATGGTTACAGTCTTCTCCTTGAAACATTTGAAGAACATCATCTTACACAAAAAAAGGTAGAGAGAGAAATAAAAAAATATTGTTTTAAGTTTTAGACAACACTATGCATTTAAGTCAAGCCAATTCTTATGAGTGAAGGCCTTACCACTTAAGTTGTATTAAGTGTTGAAAGTACAATACCTCATAGCATTAGGACCACAACTTGTTTGCATAAAAGCCAAGTATTATTCTGGTTTTAATTAAATGTTAAAACTTGAACACCACTTTGCATTCAAGTCAAACCAATTTGCATGGGTGAAGATTTTAGCACATAAGTGCCGAAAATATGACACCACTTCGCGTCAGGGCTACGACTTGATTACAAGAGGGTCAAATTTCAAATATTCATATTTTTTTATGGATATTTAATTTTATTAAAAATTCCCCCTCAAGTATTAAGGTAATTTTTTTTTTTTTAAAAAAGCAATTACCTGAAAGCAAATTTGTTTCCATGAATGATGAAGGTCAACACGCATTTGAGAAAGGTAAGTTTTTTCCTTCTTTTAAAAAATAAAAAAGGTTAGCAGAAAAAAAAGGTTAGCCAAAATAAATAAATTGGGAGATCACATGTCAAAATACATACATATATATATATAAAGTCATCATCCAGTTAACCATCCATATATATTTATATATATGTATGTTGGTTGTTGTTGCTTCACAACCCCACGCATGCCACAAACAAGCTCCTATATTCAACCACTATTGACGCCTCTCCACAGCATGACGTCGAACACCACAACATGATCTCCACGACATGATCACTCTAGAGTGTGATCTCTACGTCCCCATGGTGAGCTTTATATAATAATAATAATAATAATAATAATAATAATAATAATAATAATAATAATAATAATATAATAATAATAATAATAATAATAAGCACTTACAAGTTTGAATGGGTGAAGACTTTTCGTGGTGAATTCGAATTGGGTTCCTTAAAACTAGGTTGAAGATCACCCAAAAAATTGAAACAATTTCTAAAAAAAATTAAGTTGGGTTTCTCAAATTAGGTCGAAGAACATCCAAGGATCAACAGAGCTCTTTGAAAAAGTTCAAGTCTGATTTCTCAACTAATGTACCCTTTATGTAAAAAAAATATATATAGAGAAGACAAATTAGAAAATGATTCAAAGTGTAAAGTAAGAAGAAAAACGAATTGGAAGAGAATTTAAAGTGTAAAACAAAAAGGAAAATGAAGTGGAGTTTGAAAAAAAAAAAAGTGGAAATAAATATTTTTTTAAAAAAAATAAAATAGGAAACTTCCTATTAAAATATTTATTTGAAAAAAAAATTACTTCAAGACTCACCATATCCACATGACAATGCATGTACGTGATGCGTCTTGAAGTGTGGGCATTTGTAGACATAAAAATTTTAGTGGATTAAATTATCACTAATTTGGTCTTCAAAATGAATAAAAAAATTGTTAAAATCAAGGAATTAAATCTCTTGAATTAAGCAACTAAAATCCGAAAATTTGAAATTCAAATTCCCTATCTTCACCTATAAATAGAGGCGTCTTCTTTCAAGGAGGTGTGGAGAAATTCAGAAATAAAAAAAAATCCAAAAAAAAAAAGAAGGAAAATCCTAAGGAGAAAATCCATAGATGACTTCGTACGGGACAAGAAGCTTTAAATTTCACTGCAAGTTTGGTAAACGATAAAAGAACTGCTACAAGCGTTCTTCACCATTCAATGAGTTCATTAAGGAATAAGCCACTTATGACCCTCAATTGATGAATTAGAGGGAAAATATTCTTTTGTAAAGGATATTGTTTTTGAGATTGAACCCCAATATTTTTTATTTTGATAAATATTTTGTTCGCATTATTTTTGCTATTGCTTTGCTTATATTGCAGGACCATTTACAAAATTTGTGCATAAATATATATAAACTTGTTCTTAGCCAATAGGTTTATATTCACAAAGTTAAAAAAATATTTCCTCTTTTTGAGTCTCTATTTTCTCATTTTTTTTCCTCATTTTGAGATTTTCTCGATTCTTTTTCTTATTTTAATTTTTATTTAACTCTTTTTTAGTCTTTATTTATTTATTTATTTATTTTGCTTCTTTTTCTCATTTTGGGATTTTATTCAATTTTATGTGGTTTTTTTTATTTCCTCGCTTCATTTTCTTATTGTGAGATATTATTTGGTTTTATGGAGTTCACAAAAGGTGGAAGTTAGCATCATGAAAGGACTAAGGATTGTGTTCACAATTATGATCTTCTCTATTATTATTACAATATACCAATGCTATCTCCAATCTATAATTGCCTTTCCTTTGGTATGTTCTCTCCTCAATTTCATGAAACATTGAGTTTTAAAGCGCTATGATCACTTTGATATTTTCTCTCCTAAATCTCATGAAACATTGAGTTTATGGATTGATTTTGCAAATTGAGGGTTGTATTGGATTGTTTATTTTATAAATAAATACATTTGAAAGTTATAATAAATATTTACTCATAATCATCTTTATTCTCATTTAATTATATTTATTTTATTCTATCAATTTGAAAAAAAAAATATCTTGAAAATTTATGTGTTAATGGTGTTAATATTTTTCCTATGGAAAGGTATGATTTAGAGACACTAAATGATAAAAAGATATGATAGAGAGATAAAAGCAAAAGTTAGGAAGATAATTGCTATAAAATAGTTATTTATGTACTTTATATATTTATATGTTATTTTAATTAATTTTAAATATTTAAAAATTATTTGAAAGAAATAACTTTTTGTCAAACTACCCTATTTGCTTTTTGAATAATGAAATATGGTTAAAAATAAAAATTCACAAATGTTTATCCATTTAACATAATAAATTTAATTTTTCATAATTATCTAAATAATTTTAACTAAAGAAAAATAGGTAACACACTAATTTGTTTCTTAACTTAAAAAATATAATAATGTAACTTTAAACTTTTTATAATTAATAAGAACTATTATTATTACTATTAATGATAATTTCTATGATATATATATATATATATATATATAAGATTTTCTAAAAATTTATAATAGATAACCCAAAAATCGTTTAAAATAAATAATAGACTTTGGTCACAATTGTATGAACCCCCTTATCATAGGTTCAAAATATTTAAAATAAACCTCTATGCATAACATCATTTCATTACGCTTTTTGTCACGAATGATAAAATTACCGTGACTAAAATTATTGGCGCCAAAATTTCCCTTCTTAAATTTGCAAATAGTCACAATTTCAAATAAATCCTTGACTAAAATACCCTCTCATCAATCCTTTTGGTGACGGTTGATAAAATCACCGTGATTAAACATGTTTTTTAAAGCTTAAATTGATTAACACATATAGTCACAATTTGACCCTAGTTGTGACAAAATAATATCTTTGGTCACGATATTCGTGGTCGTGACTAAAGATTCGTCATTAAAAAAGTGAGTGAAAAGAATTTATTTGAAGTAATAATTGATAAAAAAAAATGGATGACTATAAGTAAATTTTAAGGGAAAAGAATTTATTTGAACTAATGATAGATAAAAAATATTGGATGACTATAAATAAATTTGAGCTAAAAGAATTTAGTTGAAGTAATGATAGATATAAAATTATAGATCATTATAAATAAATTTTGAGTTAAAAGAATTTATTTGAAATAATGATAGGTAGAAAATTGCAGATGACTATAAAATTTTATGAATGACTATAAAAGTAAATTTATACTAAGTTTCAACTTTTATCCAATTTAATAAATTCAAAAGGAAAAAAATACTTCTTAAAATATTAAATTAATAATATTTTATGAATTTGATTAAAAAATAAATGCAAGTAGTGTGTTAACAAGAGATTAATAAATTGTGAAATCAACATTACTCAAACATCATTCATGTGCACCCCACGTGTTGTACTACTAGTTATTAAAAAAATGCAAATACAAGTTTAATTTATATATATAATTTTCATATGAATTTTAAAATTTCATAAAATTTGTTAAATAAAAAAGAATAATGGATTATATTCTTATGTATGAACAAAAACATTAGGAATTTAATGATTTTAAGATTTAAATACTTAATTGACCATTTTTTTCTTTTCAATAGTATAATTTAAATTTGTAGTAATATATGTATTATTCATATTAAAAAGAAAAATTCAAAGGATCTTAATTAATTGAATGAATTGAATGTGAATGTAGTTGGTGAGATTAGGGTCATGTGTAATGTAAAGAGAATATGAATTGATTTGGAAAGTTAAGAATAAATTTATTTTTGTCCTATTTATATATTATAGGTAGTTTATAAAATGTTATAGTATTTCTTCCAATCAACATGAATACCAAGGGATATGATACAAATCATTACAATTTATTTAAATTAAGTTTTAAACATTAAATTAATTTTCAAACATTGTAGCTTCCTATGGTAACTTTATAAATTTTGATTTAAAAAATTTAATAGAAAACTAAAGGTGTAGATAACTATATAATATAAATATATAATCTATAAGATTATACAATTAAACATTTACAAGAATAATACCTGAGTTAATTTTAAAAATATAAAATAATTCAAAGAATAGTAAAGGATGATATTATATTATTATAATATATTACAATGTATTATCTATTAATATAATAATATATTATAGGATAATATATTTAATATAGCTTGAAATGGGAATTCCACTAATGCTAGCTATCATAATAATGCTTATAACACGACCCCACTTTTATATATGGACAAGCTAATTTCCTTAAACTCTGTTTAATTAATTACCTCATTTTGCAAGAGCAATTAAAGTAAATCATAGAGGATTATTATAATATATTATAATGTATTATCTATTAATATAATAATGTAGTATAGGATAATATATTTAATATAGCTTGAAATGGGAATTCCACTAATGCTAGCTATCATAATAATGCTTATAACACGACCCCACTTTTATATATGGACAAGCTAATTTCCTTAAACTCTGTTTAATTAATTACCTCATTTTGCAAGAGCAATTAAAGTAAATCACAGAGGATTATTATAATATATTATAATGTATTATCTATTAATATAATAATGTAGTATAGGATAATATATTTAATATAACTTGAAATGAGAATTCCACTAATGCTAGCTATCATAATGCTTATAACACGACCCCACTTTTATATATGGACAAGCTAATTTCCTTGAACTCCACTTAATTAATTACCTCATTTTCGCAAGAGCAATTAAAGTAAATCACGCAAGAAACTTTAGTCAAATGCGACAATATATAAGAACAACCACCTACCTTCATTCTGTCATGTCAAAAGTTTGTTTTGTATATATGCACCTATATATATATATATATATATATATATATATATATATATATATATATATATATATATATATATATATATATATATATATATATATAAATGAATATGATAATGGTTGAAATTAGGGATAAGTCCCATTAAAAAAATTAGATGGGCCAAGACGGGCCAGATATGTGAATTTCCCATACTATTTTCATTCCATTTAACTTTTTTTTTTTTTTGAATTATTTTAAAATTTTTAAAAAATTATTTTAAATTAAATTAAAATAAATATATTTTATAAATAATTTAAATATTATAATTTTTTATAACTTATTTTATTGAAAATTACTATATATATATATATATATATAAATTAAATTAATTTTATGTATAATTGGAGTGGAGTGAGGCACGATAAGACAATACTTGAACCCACATTGGGTTTTAAAAAAAATCTCAAACTTACCCCTAATTTGTTTATTTGAATTTCAAATTCGTCTCATTAAGGGTAAGGATGGGCGGGACAGATAATCGAAAAAACCTACCTTATTACTATCCCTAATTGAAATGTGTCCCAAATTCCTAATTAGTATAAATTACTTTTTGTAAAGTATATTATTGTAATATTATATTTCCTTATGAAATAAGGAAAGTTGTTGGGAATATTTTTATGAATATTCTAAGTTATAAGGGGAAAAGATTATCAGATGGAGATGAGCTCATAGAGATTATACGAGTTAGATAGTGATGTAAGGAAGAATAAGAAATACTTAGTGCAGCGAGGGAACTTATGGTTCAAGGTGTGAATACAAAGAGTGGGGAAACATGAGATGTTTCGAGAACCTAATAATTGTATCTGGTTCAATTGATGTAAGTATGGTTGGCCTAAACACATTAAAACCTTGTGCACCTTTGTATTGATTGTATTATCTTTGTGTTCTTGAACTAATGTTGTTTGTATTAAAGCTTCCACTAACATAATAATAACTAAAACAAAAATATCCATTTTTATTGAAATATGGAAAGTTGAATTTTATGTATACAATGAGAAATATGAAGAAAATTATAATAAAAATATATAGATTGATCAAAATTTATAAAAATATTATGAAAAACTTAAAAAAAATAAAAATAAAAGAAGTAATAATAAATATTTTGAAGTTGTTTTATTGAAAAAAAATATTATATTATAAAATTTATGATATTCGATAATAATATAAAAAACTTAAAAATACATCTTATGTTAATCTATCTATTTTGTGTTGATAATCTAGTTTAAATGTATCTAGAATACAAAAGAAATGATGATATATTCATTTTTTTTTTTTGTTTATAAATATTTATAATTTTATTTAGAAATCTAGATTTTTTTTTATTCAACTAATATGAAAAGATATAAAGAAAGACATATAAAAAATTTATCATGATAATTTTTATATTTTTAGTAATAAGTTATTGTGAACTTGCAATTTTTACATGGGTCCCCATTCGAAACGATGAGCTTTTTATTGTGAAAATTTGATTTTTGAAAAAGTTAAAGTCGCCACTTATTTTAGTTTATTTTTAAAAGGGAAAACAAAATAAGAAATAAAACTCTAATTCTTATTTAGAAAAGACATGTATGCAAAAATCGAGTCTAAATTCGAGGGTCAAGTTACCTATTGGAAAGATACGGTGAAAAGTCGTAGCACCCCTCTAAGCCCGTATACCTACAGTCTCTACTAAGCTTACTAAGCGAATTGATGGAATTATGACAATTAGTTAATTAATTATGGATATCAATACTAATGACACAAATTAGTATACAAGAAAATATAATCATAAAAACATATTACAATAATGTACAAAATAAATGACAAGAGAAATATGCAAATTGATTTATCAAGCTAATTAAAAAAATTCAAAAATTACATTTTCAAGAAATTCCAAACGAGTTTATCAAAAATAATTTTGAATTAATGATTTCAATTTATTTATTTACAAAAAGGTTCCAATTCATTTCCAATAAGTGGTTTGATTCAATTTTATTTGTATTCACTTCTCAAAAAAGTTATTTACACTCATTTTATCAAAAAAAAAAATTATTACAAAAATCTCAATTTGACAATAAAAATATTTTTACTTACTTTTACTAAAAAAGAAAAGAAAAGAAAAGAAATTTTACAACTTTATTTTCAAAAGTATTTCAATTTGATTTTATTCAAGAAAAGTGATTTTTACAAATTTTAAAGAAAAATATTTTTTTAATAAATTTATTCACAAAGTATATTTCAACTTTATTTTATTTACTGATTATTATTATTATTATTTTATTGAAAGCAAATACAATTTTTTTTAATGAATTCAACTCAATTTTATTAGCAAAAGTTATTTCAAATAGGTTAAATTGTTTATAAAAGGTATTTTATATAGAAAAAATTTTTAAAATTCAAAATTACTTTAAAAAAAAGGTTCCAAATTTATATTAAAGAAAATTTAATAAAAAGGAAAAAGAGAAAGTCATAATTTTATTTACAAAATAAATATTACAAATTGATTATTATTATTTAAAAAAAAAGATATTTTTACAACAAAAAAAGGAATTTTATTTTAGTTAAGAAAAGAAAAAAAATGAACTTTATCTAAAAAGAAAATTTTGCTTAATTCTTTTTTTCTTTTTTTAAAAAAAAATTGTCTTCTTTTACTATTTTATCTTTAAAAAAAGGAGGATTTTTACACTTTTTTTTTTTTAAATAATGAAATATTTTCAAGCTTGTCTAAAAAATTAATTTAGTTTGACTTTGACTAAAAAAATAATTTTTTCCTAAGAAAAAAAAACGAGTTTATCCAAAAAGAATTTTTCCTAAATTCCTTCATAATATTTTTGGACAATTTTATTTTTTATTTTTTTAAAAGAAAGATAGTATTCTTCCAATCCAATTTACAATTAGATTTTTTTTCCAAGTTATTTAACAAAAGAAATTTACCTTAAAAATATCACCAACTTCAATTTTGTTAAGGAAAAAAAAGGAAAAAAAATTCAAATTTAACAAAAGGAGCTTTGCTTTATTTAAAGACATTATTTTGGGATTTAGTTTCTTAATTTCAACTGAAAAGATCTTGAAGTTTCATAAAAAAAAAAAAAAAAAAAAAAAAAAAGGATTTACAGTTTTGTTAAAAAGATTTACATTTTTTTGAATGTATGGAAGAATGAAACTTCTCAAAATATATACAAATGAATATATAATAAACAAATAATTAAATAATAAAATCAAATAAAAATGACAATTCAATACATCAATAATTGCAATATTTTAAATATGCAAATGAGAATTAAAAACAAACTTATTATAAACACCAAACCAATATATACAAATCTAAATCCACAAACTCATATTTATAAATCAATCTTTACAAAATAAAAATAAAAGAACATATAGGGAAGGGATATACCTAAATTGCGAAACAGTTTATGATTTCAAAATGAAACTCAATACAATGTCTCTCTCACTAAAAAAAAAAAAGAACTGAAACAAAAATCCCGAGAGAGAGAGAGAGAGCTCCCCAATTTTCCCCTTTTCCTCACCACACACGATCACTCATAGAGACACAACCCAATCCATTCTCCCTTCCCTCTTTCTTCCATCTTTTCCTTCATTTCTTCTTCCTCTCCCACACACTCACACGACCTCACCATTAGACTCTCTTCCCCTACTCTATTTTCCTTTCATTTTTTTTTTTCTATTTTTCTTTCCCATGAAACCCACAACACCCAAACCCAATGCATCTTGTTGCCCAACCTTCCACTATACCTAAGGCTTCTAATGTGTGAGGTAAATATTTTATTTTATTTTATTTTGCTTTGTTTTTATTATTATTGTTGTTGTCATTATTATTATTATTATTATTATTATTATTATTGTTATTATTTGATTTTTTTGATGGGTTATATTTGTTCATTTGGGTTTATTTTTATTGGCAAAATTTATTGGACCAATTTGAGGATTGCTTTTGGGTTTATTGAATTTGAGCTTGAATTATTTTGGGCTTTATATATTTTTGGATATTTACTGTGGACTTATTTTTTTATTTTGCATGGACCCATTCCACTATTGGTATTATGTTAGCTAAGCATGGATTTATGTCACATAGAGAACCAGATTTCATGGAAGAAAAGGAGGCTTACGAAGGTTGTAAATGGGGCATTAAGCTTATTGTAAGTTTGTTTGGGTACATTTTATTTCCCTACTTTTATTTAGTTTCATTTCTTTTGGTTCTTGTAAATATTCTTTTTATATATATATTTATTGGGTTTATAACAATTGATAACTCATAATTTTTTTTTTAATAAAAGAAATAGTTCAGTAATTATGTTTTAATAAAAACAATAGTTTAATTTTTTTTTAAAAAAAGGGTTTTATTAATAAAAATAAAAATAAATGTTTTTAAGAAGATATGAAAAACCGTTTTTAATAAAATTTTTAAAAATTGTTTTTAATAACTACTATTTAGAAATTTATTTATTTGATAAAAATTGTCCATAAAATTGACTCTTAATAAAATTGCCCAAAAAGTGATTTTTAAATAAATTCTCTTTTCTTAATTAGAATGATATTAAAAGTAATTTTTTATAAATAGAGTTTTTTAAATAATTTTTTTTAATAAGAAAGAAATCATTTTCTTAATGAAATTGAATTGAAAATATTTTTGTAAATAAATTTGTGAAAGAAAAATTATTTCTTTTGTAAATAATCAAATTAAAATACTTTTGCAAATAAAGTTGTAAAATTTCATTCTTTTTTTGGTAAAGTAGAAATCTTTTTATTGCCAAATTAAAATTTTGTAATAAATTCTTTTGATACTTTCTTGGAAATTGAATCAAATAATTTGTTGCAAATAAATTAAAATCATTCATTGGAAATAAACTACTTTGGAATTTCTTGAAAAAGTAATTTTTGAAACATTTTTTTTATCAGTTTTAAAAATCAATTTGCATATTTCTCTTGTCATTTATTTTGTACATTATTGTAATTTATTTTTATGATTATTTTCCTATATATTGATTTGTGTCCATAATCTTGGTATTCAGATTAATTAATTAATTGTCATGATTCCCTTAATTTGTTTAGTAGAGATTGTAGGTATACGAGCTTAGAGATATGCTACAACTTTTCATCGTACTTTCCCGATAGGTAACCTGACCACCAAATCTAGATTTGGTTTTTGTAGACATGCCTTTTCCAAAAAAATGAGTCACAACGAGTTTTTTCTTATTTTGTTTTCCCTTTTAAAAATAAACTAAAATAAGTTGTGACTTCAACTTTTTCAAAAAATCAATTTTTTACAAAAAAAAAAAAAAAAAAAAAAAAAAAACAACAACAACGAGTCTCGCCGTTTTGAGTGGGGATGCACATGAAAAATGCGAGTTCACAAAATGGCGATTCCCCTAGGGATGTTAAGAGAGTCAAACTTGAACTCGAGTTGAGGAAAATGTGGCGTTTGATTAATCGATCAATGCATATCCTCTTATGGTGCCTTTGTGATATATTTGCATGCTTTAGGGTATGTGAGTGTTGACATGGTGATTATTTTGTATATATTTTGGATGTGTCTTATTGTATATTGTTTCTAGTTATCATATTCTTGTATATATTTGCTCATGTTTGTATATATTTACTTCACATGACTACCTTGCTTCTGCATGGTGTGTGATTTGTTTGTTTGTGTGGGACACATATGCATCATTTTACTCTGATTCACATGACTCACTTAACCCATTCCTTGTACTCATTTTTTTTTTTTTTTTTATGTATTCGAGACATTTCCCAGTATTCTTTTAGTTCAGATGTATTTTCCTTATTCAATTAGGTTGTATTATTTAGTTTGAAATGACCATTTCTTTATGCTATGTTTGCTCTTCGACCGAGCTAGTGACTAGGAATAAGATCTAGTTTTGGGTTATAAAAGATTTGAAAGTTGTTGTGCCGCCATCAGACTAGTGCCACGTCCACGACACCAACATGGCTTACTTAGTGTCAAAGCCACCTCATCAACACTGTCATGTCATCATCTGATATTCATAGACATCCTATCATCGATATTGATGCCACATTGCCCATTATTGCAGTCATGCCACGTCATCCATTGTTGTGGTCATGCTATTCATCCATTTTTATGGTCATGCCACAGCATCCATTGTTGCGGTCATGCCACATCATCATCACACCTCGATGGTCACACCAGGTCATCAGTACCACATCATTGCCACACAAAGTGTGGTTCTTGAAGACTTGTATAGCCTGATACTAGATAAGGATGCATGAGCGTTGCCACATCATTGCCACATCATCATCACACCTCGATGGTCACACCATCTGGCATGAGCGTTAAGTGTTGTAAGGTGGACTAATCAATAGAAAGCCTTCACTATTAGGAAACCCCCTAGGAGGTCAAGGTAGTGCATGTGTGGAGGTGATGACCACCTTGCATGGAAGCATCATGTCTGTCCAAAGGCGTGTAGAAGGTTGCGTATTGTCAGCAGGTATGATCGCTCCTTCTAGGGTACCTTTGATCCTACCCTTTTAGAGTCACCTTTACCATGTAGGATGATAACTAGAACCTTGGCTTAAGATACCTGCTCACATGCGGGTGCATCTATGTATGGGGTTTTCTAGTAACAGTGTTGGAGCAGTGTGTCAGATGAGAGTTGATCAGAGACAGGTTCAGAGATTTGCAATTCTAGTTTTGATTTGATTTTGGTATTGTGGTTGCACCCCAGTGTGTGCTTGGTTCATTTTTTTTTTTTTTTTGATGTATTATTCTCCATGTGTTGTATTATTTATGTACTTCTTATTCTTTTTGCCATTTAACTTTACTTTGTAGACTCATCTTAAACCTTTCATTCTTTACCTTTGACTAAGACGCTTGATTCATTTCTCAACATATGACTCTTTACACATTTCCTATTAAGTTGACAAGGTGTCTTTTCTCTATTACTTCACTTTTCTTAGTAAAGTCTTGGTTGAGGGATGAATCAAGATGTCTTATTTTAAGGTAGGAGGGTTAGTTCTACATTAGAGTCATCTTTCATATTTGTGCTACTATTTTGAGGGTTGTGTTTGATGTTGCTCATTGTATCCCTATAGGTGATTCTGTTTTGTACCATTAGATTAGTTGTGTTTATAATTTCCATTACTCTTTCACCAGTTGGATTTTGAGTTAGTTTTCCTTCTGGGTTGGACATTAATCGATATTGTATATAGTGCCATTTTTGTTAGGGGTCCGTTAGCCTTAATTTTTTGTATATAGAGAGAATCCGTTTCATTTTGTTTTAGATGTGTTTTCAATTTTCAGGTTGTTATACCTTAGGTGAGCATTATGGGATATGCTTAGAGTCTTGGGAACCTAGTTGACTTCTTTTGGGTGAGATGGTGAGACATTTTTTAGAGTTGGTGTGACTATTCATTTATGTTACCCTAGGGCTAGCCATCTTAGCTGTTGACACTAAAGTTTGTTGTCTTGGATGTTGACACTAGAGTTTGTTGTCTTGGTCCTTGATTTCATGTTAGTCTTGTGGTAGAGTCGAAGTCTATTTCCCTTATAGTGTTTGATTTGTCAGTATTTGTTTTTACTTGAGGATGTGTGCATTGTAGACTTGACATTTTCCTTGAGTATGCATTTGTTTTGTGATGTGGAGTACTTTTGATTTGAGGCATTATTCACTTGCATATCATGATCATTAGGTTTGACCCATCATGGAGGGTATTGAGCCCATTGACCTGGGACTAGAGGTTCAACATAAGGAGTTCGAGATTGTGACACATTTTGTCTTATGATTTGATCTATACCTCACTCATTTCTACATTTTGATTTTCTAGACATATACCTACCTATTTTTGAGCCTTATACAACATTATCCCTTACATTTGAAACATGATCTTTGTTTTCCTTGTCCAGTATCATATTTTTCCTTCATATCCCTTCTTCGATCCGACCAGGTAGGGTATGAGAAGATTAGACTTGAGGTTGATCTTATGAGGCGAGAGGGGTAGCTTATGATGAGCGAGCTAGTTGATTTTATGAGATCATTGACTATCTATAGTTGAGAGTAACATCTTGAGGTTGTTGCAGAGCACTCAGATTATGACATTTCACACGATTTTTAGAAGAATGACATGACTATATTTTGATGGATACCAATTTTTAGTGTTGACCATGTGAAAATTTGAGAGAATGATGTTGGAGGTTGTGGTCAAATGATGAGTGGTCATCATTTCATGACCTATTTACTTTATCACCGTTGCACATAGAGGTATCCTTTGCTAGTCGATTGAGTCATGCACACTTAGCCTTTTGATTCATCACCCTACTTACCTCGTTTCTTATACCTTAGGTTAAGGCCTCTTGACATACCTTTGTTTATGGATAGGAACTCTTAGGCTATGAATTCCATAGTTTATTCATCTTTTATAATTGTCATGTTTTCCTTGATCTTTTTTGTTTTCCCATCCATATCTCTTCTTAGTATTTTGTCGTATCCATTTGAGTCTTTGTTTATTATTCTATCATTATGGGTTTGTTTTGTACATATAGGTTTTTTTTATTTAAATTTTTATACATATATAAAGGTTTATTTAGGCTGCCTTGGGATTCTTGTATTTGTTGGCATACTATGTGATAGTTTTGATTTTCCCATTGTATATATCTATTTCATCTTATACATTGAGTCATGTTGAGTTGTGGGTTTTATCCTCATACATTTTGTTTCTCTTATACTCAATTACACTTCATATTTAGAGTTTTATTCTCATTCATCTTGGTCATGTTCTTCTTTACTTGTGTATCGGGTTAGCACTCGCCCACATTGTTTACTCTATCTTTGGCCATTGTTCTTTTCTTCTGATTCCCCTGACCTTATTCTAGAATCTCACCCTCGTCCTTTATATTTCTTTCATTCCTCCACATAGATGGTTGTATACTTATGTAGTACTCCCATTGATTCATTATTTTTTTTCATCAATTTTCATCTTCTCATTCATTTGGTCATCCATATTGTAGAACATCTGTGATGTCCATGATCTTTGAGTTTCTTTATCTACTACTTTGTGCATCTAGAGGCATGAGGATTATATTATTGGGATTATTGAGCTTAGTTTCTCTTAATTTCTTTCACCTTATTAACCTAGCCTACGTTACGTCCCAAGTCTTAAGACCATCTTAAGGCTATGACTTCAACATTGTGATTGATAGCTCACACATGGGCAACATTTGAGATTGGTTAAAGATCACTCGGAGCATGATAGATAAGGAGTTATGAGAGAGTTTACATTGGGGCATAACCTTCTCATTGATGATGGTTTTTTGAGATGATAATCTATATTGGGGCATATCTACCTCAAATAGTTTATACTGATCCATAGCCTTCTCATTAATGATTGATTTTCGAGATGACAACTTATACTAGGGCATAACCACTTCATTCCCTCTCATGGAGCATGGTGGATCAGGACTTGTTCGGATTATATTAACATATATCCATTTTTTGAGATGTGGGAGTAGAGTTTGACCTTGATTTGATAGTGCATACCCTAGCATAACCACTCTGTTTGATTCCCTACACTGGGGCATATTTGTTGTTTATAGGTGATTTGGTACCTTTCACATTGTGGTATGAGAAGACTTTAGGGAGTAGAGGTCCATCTTGATCAGATTGTATCTGTTGTGATATAGCCATTCCAGATATTACCTTACATTGAGGTATGATCATTTTAGATATCATGTTGCATATCGAGGCGTACTCTTCTCGTTAGTGCTTGGTTTTGAAGAAGATTACTTTGTTAAGGGTTTACCTATTTTGGCTCATTTTGACTTGACATATTCACACTGAGGCATAGCCACTTGACAGAGCATTATTATTGGAGCACAACCACTTTGTTTGATTCCCTACACTAGGGCATAGCCATCATTTGGAGATGATAAGATATTCCTTATACTTGGGCATAAACATTCTCTTGGAGGTGATTAGACATTTTTTTCATATTGAGGTATGAGATATGATTGGGAGATATTAATTTGATGTCTTTTATATCATGGCATAGCCATTTGAGGAAGTATTCAAACTAGGGCATAGCCACTATATTGATTTTCTCTGACATTGGGATCCGACCATTTGCTTGAGGTTTTTGATGGGTTGTGGAGATGATAACGCCTTGGATTTAGTCTTCTCAGCATACTTGGTTTGTTTCAGACACTCACTTTGCATTTGTTTCCTACCTTGGATTTCTTCACATTTGTATCTTGTTTTGAGCCCACCCATCTCATGTTCATGATATATGTATGACCTTATCCAACTCTCCTGATCAGAGGAGAATGTAGACCAATCTCAAGTTCCCTTAGTTGGATTTCCATGTGCCTTTTGGCCATCGAGTTCAACATCTCCCATGATTGTAAGGCATGTTAGATTGTCGATGGGTTTGTGATGATGTTTTCATTTTGGTAGTTGGCATGTCATGACTTGATGTACATTTAGACTCAAAGTTTTGATTAGCTTTACTTTAATCCATCATTTGGTTTGTTTTGATAGCATAGTCCCAAGACGCATGATTCTGCAGATTTTTTCTAATTGAGGATTAGACGTGTTCATCTTATTGTTGACAGTTGTATCTTGGAGTGTGTTAGTTATTTATAACATTTTGTACCTTTTGTCATTTCCTTTTTCAACCTTGTGTTAGTTGTCTTTTGGTTTTCGCAACCACAGTTTTGATATCTTCTTAGTTATCTTTCGAACTTTGAGTTGCACCATTAGTTCATCTTTGTTTCAACCTTTATTAGCCTCGAGCTATACCTTTAGGTTTCCATTCAACATTGGCCGCACCTTTAGGTATCCTTAGGTTTTCTCTCTTTTCACCATGAATCAACTAGAGTTTTAAGGTTAGATCATCTTCTTGGCCTCAGGCTATGTCTTCAGATCATCATTTGGCTTAGAGCCACATTTTGAGCATTATCTTAATCGTATTTTCTATCAATGTGCTTATGTTTTACTATCACAAATCTAACTCTTTTACCTTCCCTTGTTTTCTCTTAGTGTCGTGTCCCAACTGTTTGACATTGCCTTTTTAGTTTCTTATTCGTGTCGCACCTAGATTGTCTGGTATTTCTTTTTTAGTTTCCTGTTAGTGTTACACCCTAACTATCCTACATTTTCTTTTTAGTTTCTTGTTAGTGTCGTGTCCTGACTGTCCGACATTTATTTTTTAGTTTACCATTTGTGTCACACCTTGATTATTCGACCTTTCCATTTTAGTTTCCTGATAGAACCACACACCGACTGTTTGACATTTTATTTTTAGTTTCTCGTTCGTGTCACGCCTCGACTATTCGACCTTTCCTTTTTAGTTTCCTATTAGTGTTGTGTCCTAACTATCTGACATTTCATTTTTAGTTTCTTGTTTGTGTCGCACACTGACTGTCTAAGATTTCCTTTTTAGTTTCTTGTTAGTGCTGCGCCTGAACTGTCTAACATTTATTTTTTAATTTCCTATTTATGTCGCTCCTCGACTATATAACCTTTCCATTTTAGTTTCTTGTTAGATTCGCATCCCAACTGTATGACATATTTTTTTAGTTTCCCGTTCGTGTTGTGCCTCGACTGTCTAACATTTCTTTTTTCGTTTTCTGTTAGTGTTGCGCCCTGACTGTCCAACGTTTCCTTCTTAGTTTCTTGTTCATGCCACGCCCCGACTATTCGACCTTTCATTTTTAGTTTCCTATTAGTATCACATCCCGAATGTCCAACATTTCATTTTTAGTTTTCCATTCATGTTGCGCCCCAACTATCCAACTTTTCCTTTTTAGTTTCCTATTAGTGTTGCACCATGACTGTCCAACATTTCTTTTTTAATTTCTCATTTGTGTCTCACCCTAATTGTTCAACCTTTTTCTTTTAGTTTCTCGTTCGTGTCGCGCCCTAACTATTTGTCATTTCCTTTTTAGTTTCCTGTTACTGTCGTGCCATGACTGTCCGACATTTCCTTTTTAGTTTCCCATTCGTGTCGCACCTTGACTGTCTAACCTTTCTTTTTTAGTTTCCTATTAGTGTCGTGCCTTGATTGTTCGACATTTTTCTTTTAGTTTCTTGTTCATACCATGCCCCGACTGTCCGACCTTTCATTTTTAGTTCCCTATTAGTGTTGCACCTTAATTGTTCAACATTTCTTTTTTAGTTTCTTGTGTTTCTTTAGAGTTGTGCCTTGACTATTCGGCCTATTTATGTCTCTTAGAGCCACGCCCTGACTGTTTGGCCTTCCTATGTTCCTTTAGAGCCGCACCCTAACTATCCCACCTTTTTTATGTTTCCTAAAGTTGAGCCTTGACTGTTCGACTTGTTTATGTCATTTAGAGTTGTGTCTTGATTGTCTGACCTTCCCGTGCTCCTTTAGAGTCACACCCTGACTATCCTACTTTCTTTATGTTTCCTAGAGTCACACCTCGACTATCTTTCTATTTATGTTTCTTAGAATTGTGCCTTGACTATTCGGCTTATTTATGTCATTTAGAGTCGCGCCTTGATTGTCTAACCTTCTTGTGCTCCTTTAGAGTCACTCCCCGACTATCCGACCTTTCTTTTTTAGTTTATTGTTAGTGTCACGCTCTGACTGTCCGACATTTCCTTTATGTTCCCTAAAGTTATGTCTTGATTGTTTGACTTATTAATGTCTTCTAGAGTCGCGCCTTGACTGTCTGACTTTCTCGTGTTCCTTTAGAGTTGCACCTTGACTATTTGGCCTTTCTTTTTTTTAAAAAAAAAAGTCGTGCCCTAACTGTACGACCTCTTTATGTTTCCTTTAGTATCATGTCATGACTGTTTGACCTCTTTATTTGACATTAGGTCACTCCTCTAGTCATTAGTTTCATTTTCTTTCTTTATCTCATTTTTGCTCACCTATTCACCTCTTTTGATAGCTTGGTCCTTGGTGTTTTACATAGATATTGTCACTATCCTATTTAGTCGAGCCCTCCTTAAGATCCATGTGGAATTTTCATGTTTCCCTACTGGTAGATCGATGAGCATATTTCGTGACCTTAGAAAGGTCGCATTGTGCTGGGACAAATTTGGTCGTCTTTCTTGTTTTTCGGTAGAACCCACTTTGTTTCAGTTGTGTATACACTTACTTTACTAGTGGACTCTATCGAAGAAGGGTATATTTGTAAACCCAAAAATTTGTCCCAAATTTATTTTTACATTAGTTTTTGGTTTAATTTTATTCTAAAATTTCAAATTCGATTATATTTGATTTTTTTTTTTTGCCACTCACACCCTTTAATTCTTAATTTTTATTATTTTGTTTTATTTTTATTTTGTATTTTATTTATTTATTTATTTATTATTATTATTATTATTTTCTTATTTTCTTTTTCATTTTTTCATTTTTTTCACTTTCTCATTTGTCCTTTCTCTTCCCACCATTTTACCACCTACCATACCCACACCCACACTCTCTCACCTACCCATTCTTTTTCCAATTTCCCACAACCAAAGACGTTTTCTTCCCCTTCCCCTTCACATTTTTTTTTGTTTCCACTTTTTCCTTGGTTTTTCTTTCTCCCCCCCACACTCACACGACCTCAACATCAGACTATCTTTTCCCACTTTATTTCCTTTTTTTTTCCCCATGAAACTCACGATACCCAGATTCAGTGCATCTTGCTACCCAACCTTCCATTGCATTTAAGGCTTAAAACTTGTGAGGTAAAAATTTTATTTTTATTTTGCTTTGTTTTTATTATTATTATTGTGGTTATTTATTGTGGGCTCATTTTTTTTGTTTTGCATGAGCCCATTCCACTACTGGTATTATGTTGGCTAAGCATGGATTTATGACACGTGGATAACCAAATTTCATGGAAGAAAAAAATGCTCACAAAGACTATAAATGGAGCATTGAGCTTGTTGTAAGCTTGTTTGGGTATATTTTATTTCCCCACTTTTATTTAATTTCATTTCTATTGGTTCCTATAAATATTCTTTATATATATATATATATATATATATATATATATTTATTGGGTATATAACAGTTGATAACTTAAAATTTTTGTTTTAATAAAAGAAATAGTTCAATAATCATGTTTTAATAAAAACAATAGTTTAATTTTTTTTAAAAAGGTTTTATTAATAAAATTTTAAAATTGTTTTTAAAAAAATTCGAAAAACAGTTGTGAATAAAATTTTTTAAAAAAATTGTTTTTAATAATTGCTGTTCAAAAATTTATTTGTTTAATAGAAATTGTCCATAAAATTGCCCAAAAAGTAATTTTTTGAATAAATTCTCTTTTCTTAATTAGAATGAAATTAAAAGTAATTTTTTATAAATAGAGTTTTTAAAATAATTTTTTTTAATAAGAATAGGATGAGAGTTTTTTTTTATTAAAATTGTAGAATCGTTTTCTTAATGAAATTGAATTAATTTTTTAAAAATAAATTTGTGAAAAAAAATTATTTCTTTTGTAAATAATCAAATTGAAATACTTTTGCAAATAAAGTTGTAAAATTTCATTCTTTTTCTAATAAAAGTCAAAATCTTTTCATTGCCAAATTAAAATTTTGTAATAAATTCTTTTGATACTTTCTTGGAAATTGAACACCAAATAAAATTAAATAAAATAATTTATTGCAAATAAATTGAAACTTTTTATTCATAAATAAATAAATTGAAATCATTCTTTGGAAATAAACTTCTTTGAAATTGATTGAAAAAGTAATTTTTGAAACATTTGTTTATAAGTTTAAAAAATCAATTTGCATATTTCTCTTATCATTTATTTTGTACATTATTGTAATTTTATTTTATGATTATTTTTCTATATATTGATTTGTGTATGTGTGGACCCCGCATTTCGGCTCATGCGTTTCCCACTCAATGGCGAGCTCGATTTTTATTTTATTTGATGAAAATTCGATTTTTGGAAAAAGACTTGGAGTCGCCACTTATTTTTGTTTTATTTTTAAAGGGAAAAACAAAATAAGAAAAAAAAACCCTAAGTGTGACTCCTGAAGAAAAAAAACGGGTCTGTGAAAAACCGAGTCTAGATCCGGGGGTCAGGTTACTCATTGGGAAGGTACGGTGGTGAGCCGTAGCACCCCTCTAAGCCCGTATATGTACGACCTCTACTAAACGAATTGAGGAAATTGTGGCAATTAATTAATTAATTATGGATACCAAGAAGAATAATCAATATACAAATCATGGTGAAAATTAATATGCACAAAAACGATGATGAAATTTAATTACAAGAATACTCAAAATAAATAATAAGAGGATTATGCAAAATAATTTATTGAATTAAATAAATAAAAGATATTTAAAAAAAGGTTTTGAAGAAGTTTCAAATGATTCTATTAAAAATGATTTTGAATTAATGATTTCCATTTATTCACTAAAAAAAATGATTAATTTATTTTTTCAATTTCAGTTGTGTTCAATTTTCAAAAAAAACTATTTACACAGATTGTATCAAAAGAATTTATTACAAAATTTCAATTTGGGCACAAAAATTATTTTTACTTGCTTTTACTAGAAGATAATGAATGTTTACAATTTTATTTATAAAAGTATCTTGATTCATTTTCATTTAAATAAATAAATAAACAAAAATACAAAAAAATTAAATCTCTATTTCTCAAAATACTTTTAATCTCATTTTAATTAAGGACAAGGAATTCATTTAAAAGAATATTTTTGGACAATTTTATTAAAAATTAATTTTTGGGACAACTTTAATTACAAAACAATTTTTGAACAATTTTTATTAAGCAAATAAATTTTTGGACAATGTTATTAAAAACAATTTTTCAAATTCTATTAAAAACAATTCTTTTGGATTTATCTAAATTTTTATAAATAACAATAAAAAAACTTTCTTATATTAAAAATAATATTTTAAAATTATTGTTTTATCAAAACACATTTGTTGACTTCCCCTTCTCATTTAGACAAAATTTCTAGTTTGTTTGATGTTCAATTCTGTACACACTCAATAAATACATGCGAACGAATATTTATACAAACTAATAAAAATAAAACCAAATAAAAAGTAAGAAATAAAATATGTACCCAAATAAACTTACAATAAGTTCCACGTGTCATCAATTCGTACTCAGCCAACAAGATTGCAGAGTGGGTCCATGCAAAAAAACAAGAATGACGCAGATGTAAATATCCAGAGATGTATAAAATCCCAAACAAATATTCAAACCCAAATTCCAATTTCAAATTAGTCCCATAAATTTCATCAATTAAAATGAGCCCAAATTACTATAGGTCTTAACCTAGAACATCCAAATTAATAACAAAAAAATACAAACACAATCAACCAAACCTAAAATTGGATAAATTAAAATAAATTCTACTAGACCTAAATTTAATATTCCATAATCTAGGTCTAATTTAATATGCTCCACAATTGTCCCATGCCCAAATTAAATAATTCAAATTAACCAAGCCCATATCAAATATTCAAATAATCTAACAAATGTCACCCACATTATAGGCCCCAAAATTTACATCAATTAACAAGCCTACATAAAAGAAATATACATGGTCAAGGAAAATAATATTTCAAACCCAATCCAATAAATCCAAACGAATAACAAATTGACAATAGACCCGACTCCAAATAAATAATATGCAATTGATATAGTTCAAATATCCTAAATTAATCCCACAAACCCGAATTAACCAATTTCAAATTAATCTATCAATAATAAATTAACCCAAATTTCATATTAATTAACAAAGCTCAAACATAATACCCACAATCAAACATAAATACACAAATCCAATTTCAACAATAATTATTATTAACATCAAATAAAAAAAAAATATAATAATAATAATAATAATAATAATAATAATACACGGGAAATAAATAATAAATAAAAAAAGAAATGGAAAAGGAAAAAATTTTGGGTCGTATGGGAATCAGGAAGGGGATGAAAAATGAAAAATAAAAAAAAATAAAAATAAAAAAAATAAAAATGGAAGAGGAGATAGGAAGATGGGTCGGCTGGGAATTAGGGGATGAAGAAAAAAAAAGAAAAGAAAAAAAAAATGGGGGGTCGGCCCTTCTCAGGAAAATGGGAGGAGAAAAACTAAAAAAAATAAGAAAAGAAAAAAATGGAGAATGGAGGGGGAAGGGGGGAAAAATAGGAGCTGGCCGTGGAAAGGAAAAGAGGAATGGAGGAAGAAATAAATAAAATCGGTCGGCTCTTTCTATCTCCAGGAAAAGTAACAGCAAAAAGGAAAAAAAAATGAGGAACCTCCTCTAATGGGGGGCCGGCCAAAGGGTAGAAGAAGGAGAGTGGGAGGGGTTCACCGTGTGGGGGGCAAGGGGAGATAGAGGGCTGCAAAAAAATGGCCCGCCCGAAAACCCCTCTGTGTAGAGATGAAAAAGATAAATAAATGAGGGAGATGGGAGAAGGATCGGGGGCCCGCGGTATGGGAGTGAGAGAAGAAAGATGAATGGAGAAGAAAAGGGGGGAAAATTTTGGGGGGAAAAAAGGTGAGGTAGCCGGCCAAAGGGAATTGGAGAGAGAAGAATGGGTGGGTGAGAGTAGGTGGAGGAAAAAAAGGAAGAGAGAGGAGAGAGAAAAATAAAAAATAAAAAATAAAAAATAAAATAAAATAATAAATAAAAATATAAAATATAATATAATATAATATAATAATAATAATAATAATAACAAGTAAAATTAATAAGTAAAAATAAAATAAATAAAATAAAATAAAATAAAATAATAAAATAATAATAAAATTAAAAATTAAAGGGTGAGTGGGCCTAATATAACACATGTAATCGAGATTTAAAATTGGACTCAAAATTAATGTAAAGATAAAATTGGGACAAATTTTGGGGTCTACAAATATGCCCCTCTTCGGTAGAGTTCACGAGTAAAGTGAGTGTATACACGAATGAAACAAGTGAACTTTGCCGAAGAACAAGAGAGACCACTAAATTTGTCCTAGTATGACATGGGCTCTGAGCTCTCTTGAATGATAAGGCTAGGGAAAAATGACTCTGAACGCCAAAAAGAGGAATGATGGTGACTCTAGGTGCCTGAATGAGTATGCACGATAGCTCTGAAAGTCAAAACTAAAGGAAGAAGATGGCACCGAATGCCAAGCTGGACAATGACTCTGAATGCCAAAATGAGGACACGGCTCTGAATGCCTAAAATTGATAAAATGAATGGCTCTGAACGCCTAAGACTGGAAAAGATGGCTTTGAACGCTTATAAAAGAAAATCGTGGCTCTGAATTCCAAATAGAGATCTGAAGGCCTATAATTCTAAACACCCGTGAAAGAAAGTAGTGGCTCTGAACACCTAAAGGGTGAAAACGACTCTGGGTCACGAGCTCAAGGCTCTGAATGCTAAGGATGACTCTGGGCCAAGAATAAAAAGAATGACTCGGGTCATGAGCTCAAGGCTCTGAATGCTAAGCTGACTAATGGCTCTAAATGCCAAGCTGACTACTCTAAATGTCGAATTGAAGATATGATGGCTCTAGATGCCAAGCTGACCAATAGCTCTGAATGCCTAACCATGAACGACGACTCTGAACGCCAAACTATGAAGAAATGGTGGCTCTGAACACCAAACTAAGGATACGATGGCTCTAAAGGCCAAACTGTTGGGAAATGGTGTATGCCTGATTGTGAACAATGGATCTGAATGCCAAACTGTGAACAATGGCTCTAAATACCAAACTACGGAGAGATGATGACTCTAAAAGCTTGAATATGAACGATGGCTCTGAACACCAAACTATAGAGAGATCATGACGGCTCTGAATGCCAAACTGTGAACAATGGCTCTGAACACCAAACTATGGAGAAATAATGACTCTGAATGCCTGAATGTGAACGTCTGAACGCCTGAACTGTGAATAAATCATGGCGGTTCTAAATGTCAAACTATGAACGATGGCTCTAAACGCCAAACTGAAAATGCGACTCTAAACGTCAAGCTAAAAATGTGATGATGATGGCTCCGAACGCCGAAACTGAAAATGCGACTCTGAACGTCGAGTTGAAAATGTAACGATGATGGCTCTGAACGCCGAAAACTGAGAAGCGATAATGATGACTCATGAACGCCGAAACCAAGAATGCGATGATGATGGCTCTGAACGCCGAAACTGAGAAACGATGATGATGGATCTGAATGCCAAGCTGAAAATGTGATGAGGATGGATCAGAATGCCAAGCTAAGAAGCGATAATGATGGTTCTGAACGTCGAAACCAAAAATACAATGATGATGGCTCTAAACGTCGAAATTGAAAATGCGACTCTGAACGTCAAGCTGAAAATGTGATGATGATGGCTCTAAACGCCGGAACCAAAAATACGATGATGATGGCTCTAAATGTCGAAACTGAGAAGCGATGACGATGACTCTAAATGTCAAATTGAAAGCACGATGATGGCTCTGAACGCCGAAAACTGAGAATATGACTCTAAATGTCAAACTGAGAAATGTGACTCTGAACGTCGAAACTGAAAATGCGACTCTGAATGTCAAACTAAGGGGTGATAATGGCTCTGAATGCCGAAACTGAGGAGTGATGAAGGCTCTGAACGCCAAACTGAAAATAGTGATAGCTCTGAACGCTGAAACTGAGAAGCGATGATGGCTCTGAACACCAAAACTGAAAAGCGATGATGGCTCTGAACGCCAAACTGAAAATAGTGATGGCTCTGAACGCCAAAACTGAGGAGTGATAAAGGCTCTGAACGCCAAACTGAAAATAGTGATGGCTATGAATGCCGAAACTAAGAAGCAATGATGGCTCTGAACGCTAATCTGGGAATGTGACTCTGAACGTCAAACTAGGAAGTGATGATGATGGCTCTGAACGCCGAAACTAAAAAGTGATGGTGGCTCTGAACGCCGAACTACAAAGAAGTGATGGCTCTGAACACCAACTAAGATGCGATGATGGCTCTGAACGCCAATCTAGGAATGTGACTCTGAACGTCAAACTAGGAAGTGATGATGATGGCTCTGAACGGCGAAACTAGTGAATCTGGCAGAAAGGCTCCAGAGAGGCTCCAGAGAGTGTCAGGACACAATGAAATCGAATCATCAATCCGACACATCTCGTAACTGAGGGCGATCACGCAAAAGCGAGAATCTGCAAATCATGCATCAACAAATATATCTCGATCATCCGAATCCATAACAGCATCACGCTCATCAAGCTAAGATGCATCTCTCAGATAGAGGGGCATGATGGCATCTGAGTGCCGAGAAGTGCGTGCCCGGATGACTCTCGAGAGGCTCCACTGAGGAATCATCATAACAATAGCGAACAAATCATCGTCTCGGCACGTACTCCATAAGTGGGAACGATCATGTAACTCTTTGGAGATCTCCAAACCTCATCCGAAATGGAAATATGCCCCAGTGTGGCATCAAATATACGATAAGTCAGAAATCCGATAATACAGAGTCATCTATCATCGGACATGTGATCTCTATGATCCAAATCAAATCCAAACATCCAGAGAACGTCTCTCAGAATAAAAAAGTATGAAAACAACCAGATGTCGAGAAATGCAGACCTGGATGAGTGGCTCCACTGAAGGGTCATCATAAAATAGTGAAAACGTCATCGTCTCAGCGCATACCCCGCAAGTGGGGATAAACATGCAACTCCGTGAAGATCGGCAAATCTCATCCAAGACGGAAATATGCCCCAGCATGGCATCAAGTGTATAGTAGGTCTGGCTGAACGGCCCCAAAGAGGCTCCACTGAAGGATCGTCATAAAATAGCGACCACGCCATCATCTCAACACCTATATCGTGAATGGGGATAAGCATGCAAACCCGTGAGGATCTGTAAAATCATATCTGAAACAGGAATATGCCCCAGTATGGGCTCTGAGCGCCGATACTGAGAAGTGATGGCTCTGAACGCCGAAACTGAAAAAAATGACGAGGATGGCTCTAAACACCGATACTGAGAGAATAATAGCTCTGGAAGCCAAATCAAAAAGCTAACTCCAAACACTAAACTAGAAGAATAATGGCTCTGAAGCCAAACCAAAAAAACTAACTCTAAATGCTAAACTGAGAAAATAATAGTTCTGGAAGCCAAACCAAAAAGCTAACTCTAAACACTAAACTAGAAGGATAATGGCTCTGGAAGCCAAACCAAAAAGCTAACTCTAAATGCTAAATAAGAAAATAATAGCTCTGAAAGTCAACCCAAAAAGCTAACTCTAAATGCTAAATTGAGGAAGTAATAGCTCTGGAAACCAAACCAAAAGCTAACTCTAAAAGCTAAACTAGAAAATAACAGCTCTGGAAGCCAAACCAAAAAACTAACTCTAAACGCTGAACTAGGAAATAATAGCTCTGGAAGCCAAACCAAAAGCTAACTCTAAAAGCTAAACTAGAAAATAACAGCTCTGGAAGCCAAACCACTCTAAATGCTAAACTGAGAAAATAATAGCTCTGGAAGCCAAACCAAAAAGCTAACTCTAAACACTAAACTAGAAGGATAATGGCTCTAGAAGTCAAACCAAAAAGCTAACTCTAAATGCTAAAATAAGAAAATAATAGCTCTGAAAGCCAACCCAAAAAGCTAACTCTAAACACTAAACTAAAAGATAATGGCTTCGGAAGCCAAACCAAAAGCTAACTCCAATGGTTAAACTAGAAAATGACATCTCTGGGAGCCTAAACAAGATGACAGTAATGGTTCTGGAAGCCTAAATGAGATGACAGAAATAGCTCTGGGAGCCTAAACAAGACGACGGTAATGGCTTTGAAAGCCTAAACAAGATGACAGTAATGACTTTGGAAGCCTAAATGAGATGACAGAAATAGCTCTGGGAGCCTAAACAAGACGACGGTAATGGCTCTGAAAGCCTAAACAAGATGACAGTAATGGCTCTGGAAGCCTAAACAAGACGACAGAAATGGCTCTGGAAGCCTAAACAAGATGACAGTAATGGCTCTGGAAGCCTAAACAAGACGACAGTAATGGCTCTGGAAGCCTAAATGAGATGACAGAAATGGCTCTGGAAGCCTAAACAAGATGACAGAAATGGCTCTGGGAGCCTAAACGAGATGACAGAAATAGCTCTGGGAGCCTAAACAAGATGACAATGATGGCTCTGGAAGCTTAAACAAGACGATAGAAATGGCTCTGGAAGCCTAAACAAGATGACAGTAATGGCTCTGGAAGCCTAAACAAGACGATAGTAATGGCTCTGGAAGCCTAAATGAGATGACAGAAATGGCTCTGGAAGCCTAAACAAGATGACAGAAATGGCTCTGGGAGCCTAAACGAGATGACAGAAATAGCTCTGGGAGCCTAAACAAGATGACAATGATGGCTCTGGAAGCTTAAACAAGACGATAGAAATGGCTCTGGAAGCCTAAACAAGATGACAGTAATGGCTCTGGAAGCCTAAACAAGACGACAGTAATGGCTCTGGAAGCCTAAACAAGACGACAGAAATGGCTCTGGAAGCCTAAACAAGACGACAGTAATGGCTCTGGAAGCCTAAACAAGACGACAGAAATGACTCTGGAAGCCTAAACAAGACGACAGAAATGGCTCTGGAAGCCTAAACAAAATGACAGTAGGGGGATGCCCTAGTGATAACTCATAAAGATCGGTAAATGGGTATGACAATCGATGAAATCAAGACGAGACACAACAAACCCAAAGAGAGGGGGTATGCCCAGTAGAAAAGCGCTGAAAGGGGTATGCCCCAGTATGACGACTCGCAAAGATCAAGAAATGGACTGAGTAGTGAGAAAGATCTGCAAATATCTGATGAACTCAAAGACAGGGGTATGCCCCAGTGTGGCATGCCGCTGCAAATCCCAATCCGCTGGAAATGGCTGAAAGGGACTCTGCGAGTCTCGAACGACGCTTCGCTGAGAGCTCATATCGATGAAGAGCTCAGGAATAATGGTCAGTGAGGCAAATACAATATATCTCGACCGAGTGATGGAAACTGTAACGGATATGTGAGAGAACGATCGCCTCCAGTGCTAAATGAGGGCAATATGCCCCAGTATGGCATCAGATGTACCCGATCTGTCCTGGTGACCTGAGAATAACGCCAATGGGACACGTAACAGATCTGATATGTACCCCACTGAAATGATGACGCGGGAAATCCAGGCACCAGAGACAACTCCATCCAGAGATCACGACTATATCAAAGGGTATGAATCCGGCTGAATGACTCAAGAGAGGCTCCTCGGGGTATCCGGACAAAATGAAATCAAACATCGACCTGGCGCGAATCTCATAACCGCGGATGATCATGTAAACCAGTGGGGATCTATAAATCTCGATCAAGATGGGGAATATGCCCCAGCGTGGCATCGAGAATATAACATGTCGAAAAATCAAGTGAGCTCAGGTCATCCATGCCTGGCTAGATGGCTCTCGATAGGCTCCACTAAGGAATCATCGTGAGGATAGCGGATATATCATCATCTCTGCATACATCTCACCAAATAAGATAAGCACGCGACTCCCTCATGATCTGTAAATCTCATCCGAACCGAAATATGCCCCTGTATGGCATCGAAATGTATGATAGGTCGAAGATCAGATAGCATGGAATCCTCTATCCTCGAACATGTGACCCCTGCGAAGATCCATAAAGATCCTCCGAAACGGAATATGCCCCAGTATGGCATCAGGTGCGCGACAGGTCCGAAGAACAAATGTCATGAAATCATCCATCGTCGCACATGTGACCTCCATGAAAGTCCGTAAATCTCATCTGAAACGGAAAATATGCCCCAGTATGGGCATCGGATGCACGACAGGTCAGAAATCGAGCGACATGAAATCATCCATCATCGAACATGTAACACTGGTCGTCCGAATCTATAACTGAATCATGCACACATATCCAAGATGTCCTCCCAGATGGAGAGGCATGATGGCATCCAAGTGTCGAGAAGTGCGGAACTAGCTGGATAGATCTCAGGGGCTCTGTAAGGTAACGATCATGTCCACATCTCAGTGAGCATCCAACAAGTGATGATCGTGCAAGTCCGTAAGGATCCATGGACCTCTAAATGAAATGGGATATGCCTCAGTATGGCACCAGAGGTATGATAAGTCAAAAATCAGGTGACACCAAATCAATCATCGTCAAACTCAACGATCCCGGTAATCCGAACACAACTGAATCGGTCCTACACATCAAAGAGGCGACTCCCAAAAGAAGAAGCATGACGATATCTAAATATCAACCAGATCTCAATCACCTGTCCAAGTAGAGGCTGCCGAAGACGACATCTGATCCCATGGCCTCAGGGTGGTCTTAAGACACGGGACGTAACGTAGGCCAAGGTGATAGGGTGATAGAAACGAAAGGAAACTAGGCTCAAATACCCAATGATCAAAACTCATGCCCTCATATATGAAATGCAACATGTATAGTAAGCCCTATGAGCCATGGACCTGAGGACGCCTAACGTGAATATGATATCGATAAGGAGACAAATGAAACAAAATGAACTGATAGTGATATGTGGAATAATGATGTGAAATGAGTATCAAACCCGAGATGGGTTGCTATAAGAAGAGAATAGGATGTGAAGGGAATGAGACGAATCACAAGCAATGATAAAAATGACAGCGAAACAATGAATATGTGAAAAAAGGTGGTGATCGACTCAGATCAAACATGAAGTGAAGTCACATCAATAATGAACGTAATGATGGAAAGGACAATGACTCGGAGTCCTTAGGAGAAGGTACTCATCTCTCTCACAAATAGATATGACGAAACAATACAAATAACATGGATCTCAGAGAGCTCACATACGAACTCCCAATAACGAACATACTCGATAAAATGACCCCCAAACATCAATATACATACTCAATGATAAAAAATAATACACACCTATGTTTTTTTTTTTTTTCTTTTTCTTTTCTTTTCTTTCTTTTTTTATTTTTTTTTTATTTTACATATATACAAATACGCGTACCTCGAACATGAACAAATGAACCCCAAAGATGATATCAATAACAAACGGACACACTCCCAAGTGCTAAGTAACAAACAAACTCTCTCTGACAAGATGACCTTCTCAAACTAAGGATCTCTAAACCAGTGTCCGTGAGATAGATGGTGGAAATGATGTGACTATCCTCCATGTGATGAACTGAGGAGGCTCACCACTCAGGGTGGAGAGAATATGAGACAAACAAATAGTAGATAGGATAAGGAAGAAGAGATGAATAACACAACCACAAGATAAGATGAAAGTGCAAATGTGCAGTGATAGGAAAAGATGATGAGAAAAACATGCCCCTAGGTCCAAGGCTCATGAACTCCCAAACAATGCATGCATACATTAAAGGCCCCTGTCCCGGTGTGAAAATGTGAGCAAGGCGATAAGAAAGAAAGGCTATAATACGCATGTGAGGCTCAATGGGCTAGCAACGGACTATGTATCACAAAGGAATAACAGGTAATGGCTAACCGAAATGATGGCCACCATCCTGCGACCATGGTCTCAAACATAGTACCTCTTTAGCTGATCCACATTGGTTGGCTCTGAGAATCGATTTCCGTCTAAATCCATCAGCCATGCAGCGCCCTCTGGGGTCAACTCCCTGATGAAATAAGGTCCGCTCCAGTTGGGTCTGAACTTCCTCTAGGATCTCTAATCAATCCTCTGATGAACCTCAAGACTAGTCACCTCTCCATAATGGTCAATCAACAATCTCTGCTATCTTCCCCCACTAGCGGGAGATGAAGGAAGAAATGGACTCATCTGATTTCTGTCTGAAACCCTCAAGCTCTCTCCTCGCATATCTACGACAGTACTAAATGAAAACTGTCACAGAAACTCCTAAGCTAGGTCATCCCATGTCCTGCGTCGCGAGGACTCCAAAGATGTGAACTAATGCTGGGCTGCGCCACTCAGAGATAAAAGAAACATGGTGATCATCTGTGACTCGTCTAACCATGGACCCTCATCACAGTACTGTAGAGTCGAAGATGAATACATGGACAACCAACGCCTGTGTACCTCTCAATGTAAGGCATCCTGAACTTGGTTGGTAGACTGGCTACTAGTATACTATCAAGATCATCCCAAGTCTATGAACTGTCAGATACTCTCAACTGCTCGATACGCTACTCAATACAATCCATACATGAATGAGTATCCTCAAGGACTGTCTACTCTGCTGACTGTTTATCTCCTGCCTGAGACTAGTCAAGGCCTCCTAATAGAAACCATAGCGGCCGTGAACTAATCAACTGTGACAATCCGCCGATCCATGTCTGATCTCTCGAAAAAGTGAACTAATCTCCCCTCTACTCTGACCCAGATGACAAATCCACACTGAGAATGAAAAACCAATCCCGAAGAGCATGAAGCACAAGATACCTGAATAGAATCCATGGCGTCTGTGAACTAGTCAACCGTGACAGTCTACTGATCTATGCCTGACCTCTCGAAAAACCGAACTGAGCTCCCCTGTACTCTAACCCAAGATGGTAAATCCACACTGAGAATGAAGAACCAATCCTGAAGAGCATGAAGCTCGACATATGGTAGGCATAGGGAAAACATGGAAGAAATGCTAGTCTGAACTGGAATGAGTAAGACATCAAAGTGTAGAAGAACTGTCCGACTGTAACTCAAACCCGTACTGATCTCTATGTACTCTCAATTGGAGACTAAAAGAGGGAATATTGAATCTCAACTATGACCAAAGAGGCCCTGAAGGCCCTCAGATGCACCACATGTAGGTAGGGAGTCCTAATAGAAGGATCTACGACTCAACCTACGAGGTCAAAGTGGCTCTAAATGGATATGGGTGGACTTTAAAAGATCCCTAACAGAAGCGATCATACCCTCCGGCGGTACGCAACCCTCTGCACGCCTCCGAAGAGACGGGATGCTTCCATGCAAGGTGGTCATCACCTCCACACATGCACTACCTCGCATCCCAGGGGGGTTTCCTATGGTGAAAGCTCTCAAACTTTCAACGCTCAACGGTCAACTGTAGTGCACAGTGAACAGTGTGGGTGCATCCGAAAATCCTATAAAACTAAAAGAAAACACACTGGCCACACGAATATCCTGAAATCTAGCTCTGGGCTATACAAGTCTTCAAAGTTCGGACTCCAATCAGCATCAATATGTCGAACACCTCCAGAACGCTCCCAGACGTCGGTATAGCCATCGCTAGACCCTACTCCTAATCGCTAGCTCGGTCGAAGAGCAAACAAAGCAACAAATCTCATATCATAATACGAGATCAAGGAAAACAGATTGACCGAGACTAGAGAGTTGGAGGTAAGGGATAGATGTGTGTCCCACACAAACAAACAATACATGCATCACATAAAAGAATAGCAGTCATGCACCAAAGCAGTCATGCAAATAACAGGTATATAACTCATATCTACACACAAGCTAGGCAAGAATATGATAAGCAAGATAGAAATATAACAAGAATAGGCAATATGTCGAGATAAACAAGATGATATACAACAAATAGAATCAATCATGCCAAGATGAATGAGATATACAAAAATGAGAACATACATGTCCAGGAAAGCAAGATAATCATACAACAAGAAGAGTCACTATGCTAAAGTAGGTAAGAGAATCAATCAATGTAATCAACATGTCAACATCACAAATGAACATAACAGTCAAACATATATTACAGACAAACATATCAAAGCTCTCAACGTGTAATCAGCAACCAATCATACCAAGACACGTAGAGAGGGGTATCAATTAATCAATCAATCAAACGCCACATTCCCCTCAACTCGAGTTCAAGTTTGACCCTCTAAAAATCCCCAGCGGAGTCGCCATTTTGTGGACCCCGCATTTCGGCTCATGCGTTTCCCACTCAATGGCGAGCTCGATTTTTATTTTATTTGATGAAAATTCGATTTTTGGAAAAAGACTTGGAGTCGCCACTTATTTTTGTTTTATTTTTAAAGGGAAAAACAAAATAAGAAAAAAAAACCCTAAGTGTGACTCCTGAAGAAAAAAAACGGGTCTGTGAAAAACCGAGTCTAGATCCGGGGGTCAGGTTACTCATTGGGAAGGTACGGTGGTGAGCCGTAGCACCCCTCTAAGCCCGTATATGTACGACCTCTACTAAACGAATTGAGGAAATTGTGGCAATTAATTAATTAATTATGGATACCAAGAAGAATAATCAATATACAAATCATGGTGAAAATTAATATGCACAAAAACGATGATGAAATTTAATTACAAGAATACTCAAAATAAATAATAAGAGGATTATGCAAAATAATTTATTGAATTAAATAAATAAAAGATATTTAAAAAAAGGTTTTGAAGAAGTTTCAAATGATTCTATTAAAAATGATTTTGAATTAATGATTTCCATTTATTCACTAAAAAAATGATTAATTTATTTTTTCAATTTCAGTTGTGTTCAATTTTCAAAAAAAACTATTTACACAGATTGTATCAAAAGAATTTATTACAAAATTTCAATTTGGGCACAAAAATTATTTTTACTTGCTTTTACTAGAAGATAATGAATGTTTACAATTTTATTTATAAAAGTATCTTGATTCATTTTCATTTAAATAAATAAATAAACAAAAATACAAAAAAAATTAAATATCTATTTCTCAAAATACTTTTAATCTCATTTTAATTAAGGACAAGGAATTCATTTAAAAGAATATTTTTGGACAATTTTATTAAAAATTAATTTTTGGGACAACTTTAATTACAAAACAATTTTTGAACAATTTTTATTAAGCAAATAAATTTTTGGACAATGTTATTAAAAACAATTTTTCAAATTCTATTAAAAACAATTCTTTTGGATTTATCTAAATTTTTATAAATAACAATAAAAAACTTTCTTATATTAAAAATAATATTTTAAAATTATTGTTTTATCAAAACACATTTGTTGACTTCCCCTTCTCATTTAGACAAAATTTCTAGTTTGTTTGATGTTCAATTCTGTACACACTCAATAAATACATGCGAACGAATATTTATACAAACTAATAAAAATAAAACCAAATAAAAAGTAAGAAATAAAATATGTACCCAAATAAACTTACAATAAGTTCCACGTGTCATCAATTCGTACTCAGCCAACAAGATTGCAGAGTGGGTCCATGCAAAAAAACAAGAATGACGCAGATGTAAATATCCAGAGATGTATAAAATCCCAAACAAATATTCAAACCCAAATTCCAATTTCAAATTAGTCCCATAAATTTCATCAATTAAAATGAGCCCAAATTACTATAGGTCTTAACCTAGAACATCCAAATTAATAACAAAAAAATACAAACACAATCAACCAAACCTAAAATTGGATAAATTAAAATAAATTCTACTAGACCTAAATTTAATATTCCATAATCTAGGTCTAATTTAATATGCTCCACAATTGTCCCATGCCCAAATTAAATAATTCAAATTAACCAAGCCCATATCAAATATTCAAATAATCTAACAAATGTCACCCACATTATAGGCCCCAAAATTTACATCAATTAACAAGCCTACATAAAAGAAATATACATGGTCAAGGAAAATAATATTTCAAACCCAATCCAATAAATCCAAACGAATAACAAATTGACAATAGACCCGACTCCAAATAAATAATATGCAATTGATATAGTTCAAATATCCTAAATTAATCCCACAAACCCGAATTAACCAATTTCAAATTAATCTATCAATAATAAATTAACCCAAATTTCATATTAATTAACAAAGCTCAAACATAATACCCACAATCAAACATAAATACACAAATCCAATTTCAACAATAATTATTATTAACATCAAATAAAAAAAATATAATAATAATAATAATAATAATAATAATAATAATACACGGGAAATAAATAATAAATAAAAAAAGAAATGGAAAAGGAAAAAATTTTGGGGTCGTATGGGAATCAGGAAGGGGATGAAAAATGAAAAATAAAAAAAAATAAAAATAAAAAAATAAAAATGGAAGAGGAGATAGGAAGATGGGTCGGCTGGGAATTAGGGGATGAAGAAAAAAAAAAGAAAAAGAAAAAAAAATGGGGGGTCGGCCCTTCTCAGGAAAATGGGAGGAGAAAAACTAAAAAAAATAAGAAAAGAAAAAAATGGAGAATGGAGGGGAAGGGGGGAAAAATAGGAGCTGGCCGTGGAAAGGAAAAGAGGAATGGAGGAAGAAATAAATAAAATCGGTCGGTTCTTTCTATCTCCAGGAAAAGTAACAGCAAAAAGGAAAAAAAAATGAGGAACCTCCTCTAATGGGGGGCCGGCCAAAGGGTAGAAGAAGGAGAGTGGGAGGGGTTCACCGTGTGGGGGGCAAGGGGAGATAGAGGGCTGCAAAAAAATGGCCCGCCCGAAAACCCCTCTGTGTAGAGATGAAAAAAGATAAATAAATGAGGGAGATGGGAGAAGGATCGGGGGGCCCGCGGTATGGGAGTGAGAGAAGAAAGATGAATGGAGAAGAAAAGGGGGGAAAATTTTGGGGGGAAAAAAGGTGAGGTAGCCGGCCAAAGGGAATTGGAGAGAGAAGAATGGGTGGGTGAGAGTAGGTGGAGGAAAAAAAGGAAGAGAGAGGAGAGAGAAAAATAAAAAATAAAAAATAAAAAATAAAATAAAATAATAAATAAAAATATAAAAATATAATATAATATAATATAATAATAATAATAATAATAACAAGTAAAATTAATAAGTAAAAATAAAATAAATAAAATAAAATAAAATAAAATAATAAAATAATAATAAAAATTAAAAATTAAAGGGTGAGTGGGCCTAATATAACACATGTAATCGGGATTTAAAATTGGACTCAAAATTAATGTAAAGATAAAATTGGGACAAATTTTGGGGTCTACAAATATGCCCCTCTTCGGTAGAGTTCACGAGTAAAGTGAGTGTATACACGAATGAAACAAAGTGAACTTTGCCGAAGAACAAGAGAGACCACTAAATTTGTCCTAGTATGACATGGGCTCTGAGCTCTCTTGAATGATAAGGCTAGGGAAAAATGACTCTGAACGCCAAAAAGAGGAATGATGGTGACTCTAGGTGCCTGAATGAGTATGCACGATAGCTCTGAAAGTCAAAACTAAAGGAAGAAGATGGCACCGAATGCCAAGCTGGACAATGACTCTGAATGCCAAAATGAGGACACGGCTCTGAATGCCTAAAATTGATAAAATGAATGGCTCTGAACGCCTAAGACTGGAAAAGATGGCTTTGAACGCTTATAAAAGAAAATCGTGGCTCTGAATTCCAAATAGAGATCTGAAGGCCTATAATTCTAAACACCCGTGAAAGAAAGTAGTGGCTCTGAACACCTAAAGGGTGAAAACGACTCTGGGTCACGAGCTCAAGGCTCTGAATGCTAAGGATGACTCTGGGCCAAGAATAAAAAGAATGACTCGGGGTCATGAGCTCAAGGCTCTGAATGCTAAGCTGACTAATGGCTCTAAATGCCAAGCTGACTACTCTAAATGTCGAATTGAAGATATGATGGCTCTAGATGCCAAGCTGACCAATAGCTCTGAATGCCTAACCATGAACGACGACTCTGAACGCCAAACTATGAAGAAATGGTGGCTCTGAACACCAAACTAAGGATACGATGGCTCTAAAGGCCAAACTGTTGGGAAATGGTGTATGCCTGATTGTGAACAATGGATCTGAATGCCAAACTGTGAACAATGGCTCTAAATACCAAACTACGGAGAGATGATGACTCTAAAAGCTTGAATATGAACGATGGCTCTGAACACCAAACTATAGAGAGATCATGACGGCTCTGAATGCCAAACTGTGAACAATGGCTCTGAACACCAAACTATGGAGAAATAATGACTCTGAATGCCTGAATGTGAACGTCTGAACGCCTGAACTGTGAATAAATCATGGCGGTTCTAAATGTCAAACTATGAACGATGGCTCTAAACGCCAAACTGAAAATGCGACTCTAAACGTCAAGCTAAAAATGTGATGATGATGGCTCCGAACGCCGAAACTGAAAATGCGACTCTGAACGTCGAGTTGAAAATGTAACGATGATGGCTCTGAACGCCGAAAACTGAGAAGCGATAATGATGACTCATGAACGCCGAAACCAAGAATGCGATGATGATGGCTCTGAACGCCGAAACTGAGAAACGATGATGATGGATCTGAATGCCAAGCTGAAAATGTGATGAGGATGGATCAGAATGCCAAGCTAAGAAGCGATAATGATGGTTCTGAACGTCGAAACCAAAAATACAATGATGATGGCTCTAAACGTCGAAATTGAAAATGCGACTCTGAACGTCAAGCTGAAAATGTGATGATGATGGCTCTAAACGCCGGAACCAAAAATACGATGATGATGGCTCTAAATGTCGAAACTGAGAAGCGATGACGATGACTCTAAATGTCAAATTGAAAGCACGATGATGGCTCTGAACGCCGAAAACTGAGAATATGACTCTAAATGTCAAACTGAGAAATGTGACTCTGAACGTCGAAACTGAAAATGCGACTCTGAATGTCAAACTAAGGGGTGATAATGGCTCTGAATGCCGAAACTGAGGAGTGATGAAGGCTCTGAACGCCAAACTGAAAATAGTGATAGCTCTGAACGCTGAAACTGAGAAGCGATGATGGCTCTGAACACCAAAACTGAAAAGCGATGATGGCTCTGAACGCCAAACTGAAAATAGTGATGGCTCTGAACGCCAAAACTGAGGAGTGATAAAGGCTCTGAACGCCAAACTGAAAATAGTGATGGCTATGAATGCCGAAACTAAGAAGCAATGATGGCTCTGAACGCTAATCTGGGAATGTGACTCTGAACGTCAAACTAGGAAGTGATGATGATGGCTCTGAACGGCGAAACTAGTGAATCTGGCAGAAAGGCTCCAGAGAGGCTCCAGAGAGTGTCAGGACACAATGAAATCGAATCATCAATCCGACACATCTCGTAACTGAGGGCGATCACGCAAAAGCGAGAATCTGCAAATCATGCATCAACAAATATATCTCGATCATCCGAATCCATAACAGCATCACGCTCATCAAGCTAAGATGCATCTCTCAGATAGAGGGGCATGATGGCATCTGAGTGCCGAGAAGTGCGTGCCCGGATGACTCTCGAGAGGCTCCACTGAGGAATCATCATAACAATAGCGAACAAATCATCGTCTCGGCACGTACTCCATAAGTGGGAACGATCATGTAACTCTTTGGAGATCTCCAAACCTCATCCGAAATGGAAATATGCCCCAGTGTGGCATCAAATATACGATAAGTCAGAAATCCGGTAATACAGAGTCATCTATCATCGGACATGTGATCTCTATGATCCAAATCAAATCCAAACATCCAGAGAACGTCTCTCAGAATAAAAAAGTATGAAAACAACCAGATGTCGAGAAATGCAGACCTGGATGAGTGGCTCCACTGAAGGGTCATCATAAAATAGTGAAAACGTCATCGTCTCAGCGCATACCCCGCAAGTGGGGATAAACATGCAACTCCGTGAAGATCGGCAAATCTCATCCAAGACGGAAATATGCCCCAGCATGGCATCAAGTGTATAGTAGGTCTGGCTGAACGGCCCCAAAGAGGCTCCACTGAAGGATCGTCATAAAATAGCGACCACGCCATCATCTCAACACCTATATCGTGAATGGGGATAAGCATGCAAACCCGTGAGGATCTGTAAAATCATATCTGAAACAGGAATATGCCCCAGTATGGGCTCTGAGCGCCGATACTGAGAAGTGATGGCTCTGAACGCCGAAACTGAAAAAAATGACGAGGATGGCTCTAAACACCGATACTGAGAGAATAATAGCTCTGGAAGCCAAATCAAAAAGCTAACTCCAAACACTAAACTAGAAGAATAATGGCTCTGAAGCCAAACCAAAAAAACTAACTCTAAATGCTAAACTGAGAAAATAATAGTTCTGGAAGCCAAACCAAAAAGCTAACTCTAAACACTAAACTAGAAGGATAATGGCTCTGGAAGCCAAACCAAAAAGCTAACTCTAAATGCTAAAATAAGAAAATAATAGCTCTGAAAGTCAACCCAAAAAGCTAACTCTAAATGCTAAATTGAGGAAGTAATAGCTCTGGAAACCAAACCAAAAGCTAACTCTAAAAGCTAAACTAGAAAATAACAGCTCTGGAAGCCAAACCAAAAAACTAACTCTAAACGCTGAACTAGGAAATAATAGCTCTGGAAGCCAAACCAAAAGCTAACTCTAAAAGCTAAACTAGAAAATAACAGCTCTGGAAGCCAAACCACTCTAAATGCTAAACTGAGAAAATAATAGCTCTGGAAGCCAAACCAAAAAGCTAACTCTAAACACTAAACTAGAAGGATAATGGCTCTAGAAGTCAAACCAAAAAGCTAACTCTAAATGCTAAAATAAGAAAATAATAGCTCTGAAAGCCAACCCAAAAAGCTAACTCTAAACACTAAACTAAAAGATAATGGCTTCGGAAGCCAAACCAAAAGCTAACTCCAATGGTTAAACTAGAAAATGACATCTCTGGGAGCCTAAACAAGATGACAGTAATGGTTCTGGAAGCCTAAATGAGATGACAGAAATAGCTCTGGGAGCCTAAACAAGACGACGGTAATGGCTTTGAAAGCCTAAACAAGATGACAGTAATGGCTTTGGAAGCCTAAATGAGATGACAGAAATAGCTCTGGGAGCCTAAACAAGACGACGGTAATGGCTCTGAAAGCCTAAACAAGATGACAGTAATGGCTCTGGAAGCCTAAACAAGACGACAGAAATGGCTCTGGAAGCCTAAACAAGATGACAGTAATGGCTCTGGAAGCCTAAACAAGACGACAGTAATGGCTCTGGAAGCCTAAATGAGATGACAGAAATGGCTCTGGAAGCCTAAACAAGATGACAGAAATGGCTCTGGGAGCCTAAACGAGATGACAGAAATAGCTCTGGGAGCCTAAACAAGATGACAATGATGGCTCTGGAAGCTTAAACAAGACGATAGAAATGGCTCTGGAAGCCTAAACAAGATGACAGTAATGGCTCTGGAAGCCTAAACAAGACGACAGTAATGGCTCTGGAAGCCTAAATGAGATGACAGAAATGGCTCTGGAAGCCTAAACAAGATGACAGAAATGGCTCTGGGAGCCTAAACGAGATGACAGAAATAGCTCTGGGAGCCTAAACAAGATGACAATGATGGCTCTGGAAGCTTAAACAAGACGATAGAAATGGCTCTGGAAGCCTAAACAAGATGACAGTAATGGCTCTGGAAGCCTAAACAAGACGACAGTAATGGCTCTGGAAGCCTAAACAAGACGACAGAAATGGCTCTGGAAGCCTAAACAAGACGACAGTAATGGCTCTGGAAGCCTAAACAAGACGACAGAAATGACTCTGGAAGCCTAAACAAGACGACAGAAATGGCTCTGGAAGCCTAAACAAAATGACAGTAGGGGGATGCCCTAGGTGATAACTCATAAAGATCGGTAAATGGGTATGACAATCGATGAAATCAAGACGAGACACAACAAACCCAAAGAGAGGGGGTATGCCCCAGTAGAAAAGCGCTGAAAGGGGTATGCCCCAGTATGACGACTCGCAAAGATCAAGAAATGGACTGAGTAGTGAGAAAGATCTGCAAAATATCTGATGAACTCAAAGACAGGGGTATGCCCCAGTGTGGCATGCCGCTGCAAATCCCAATCCGCTGGAAATGGCTGAAAGGGACTCTGCGAGTCTCGAACGACGCTTCGCTGAGAGCTCATATCGATGAAGAGCTCAGGAATAATGGTCAGTGAGGCAAATACAATATATCTCGACCGAGTGATGGAAACTGTAACGGATATGTGAGAGAACGATCGCCTCCAGTGCTAAATGAGGGCAATATGCCCCAGTATGGCATCAGATGTACCCGATCTGTCCTGGTGACCCGAGAATAACGCCAATGGGACACGTAACAGATCTGATATGTACCCCACTGAAATGATGACGCGGGAAATCCAGGCACCAGAGACAACTCCATCCAGAGATCACGACTATATCAAAGGGTATGAATCCGGCTGAATGACTCAAGAGAGGCTCCTCGGGGTATCCGGACAAAATGAAATCAAACATCGACCTGGCGCGAATCTCATAACCGCGGATGATCATGTAAACCAGTGGGGATCTATAAATCTCGATCAAGATGGGGAATATGCCCCAGCGTGGCATCGAGAATATAACATGTCGAAAAATCAAGTGAGCTCAGGTCATCCATGCCTGGCTAGATGGCTCTCGATAGGCTCCACTAAGGAATCATCGTGAGGATAGCGGATATATCATCATCTCTGCATACATCTCACCAAATAAAGATAAGCACGCGACTCCCTCATGATCTGTAAATCTCATCCGAACCGAAATATGCCCCTGTATGGCATCGAAATGTATGATAGGTCGAAGATCAGATAGCATGGAATCCTCTATCCTCGAACATGTGACCCCTGCGAAGATCCATAAAGATCCTCCGAAACGGAATATGCCCCAGTATGGCATCAGGTGCGCGACAGGTTCGAAGAACAAATGTCATGAAATCATCCATCGTCGCACATGTGACCTCCATGAAAGTCCGTAAATCTCATCTGAAACGGAAAATATGCCCCAGTATGGGCATCGGATGCACGACAGGTCAGAAATCGAGCGACATGAAATCATCCATCATCGAACATGTAACACTGGTCGTCCGAATCTATAACTGAATCATGCACACATATCCAAGATGTACCTCCCGGATGGAGAGGCATGATGGCATCCAAGTGTCGAGAAGTGCGGACCTGGCTGGGTGGATCTCAGGGGCTCTGTAAGGTAACGATCATGTCCACATCTCAGTGAGCATCCAACAAGTGATGATCGTGCAAGTCCGTAAGGATCCATGGACCTCTAAATGAAATGGGATATGCCTCAGTATGGCACCAGAGGTATGATAAGTCAAAAATCAGGTGACACCAAATCAATCATCGTCAAACTCAACGATCCCGGTAATCCGAACACAACTGAATCGGTCCTACACATCAAAGAGGCGACTCCCAAAAGAAGAAGCATGACGATATCTAAATATCAACCAGATCTCAATCACCTGTCCAAGTAGAGGCTGCCGAAGACGACATCTGATCCCATGGCCTCAGGGTGGTCTTAAGACACGGGACGTAACGTAGGCCAAGGTGATAGGGTGATAGAAACGAAAGGAAACTAGGCTCAAATACCCAATGATCAAAACTCATGCCCTCATATATGAAATGCAACATGTATAGTAAGCCCTATGAGCCATGGACCTGAGGACGCCTAACGTGAATATGATATCGATAAGGAGACAAATGAAACAAAATGAACTGATAGTGATATGTGGAATAATGATGTGAAATGAGTATCAAACCCGAGATGGGTTGCTATAAGAAGAGAATAGGATGTGAAGGGAATGAGACGAATCACAAGCAATGATAAAAATGACAGCGAAACAATGAATATGTGAAAAAAGGTGGTGATCGACTCAGATCAAACATGAAGTGAAGTCACATCAATAATGAACGTAATGATGGAAAGGACAATGACTCGGAGTCCTTAGGAGAAGGTCACTCATCTCTCTCACAAATAGATATGACGAAACAATACAAATAACATGGGATCTCAGAGAGCTCACATACGAACTCCCAATAACGAACATACTCGATAAAAATGACCCCCAAACATCAATATACATACTCAATGATAAAAAATAATACACACCTATGTTTTTTTTTTTTTTCTTTTTCTTTTCTTTTCTTTTCTTTTTTTATTTTTTTTTTATTTTTACATATATACAAATACGCGTACCTCGAACATGAACAAATGAACCCCAAAGATGATATCAATAACAAACGGACACACTCCCAAGTGCTAAGGTAACAAACAAACTCTCTCTGACAAGATGACCTTCTCAAACTAAGGATCTCTAAACCAGTGTCCGTGAGATAGATGGTGGAAATGATGTGACTATCCTCCATGTGATGAACTGAGGAGGCTCACCACTCAGGGTGGAGAGAATATGAGACAAACAAATAGTAGATAGGATAAGGAAGAAGAGATGAATAACACAACCAACAAGATAAGATGAAAGTGCAAATGTGCAGTGATAGGAAAAGATGATGAGAAAAACATGCCCCTAGGTCCAAGGCTCATGAAACTCCCAAACAATGCATGCATACATTAAAGGGCCCCTGTCCCGGTGTGAAAATGTGAGCAAGGCGATAAGAAAGAAAGGCTATAATACGCATGTGAGGCTCAATGGGCTAGCAACGGACTATGTATCACAAAGGAATAACAAGGTAATGGCTAACCGAAATGATGGCCACCCATCCTGCGACCATGGTCTCAAACATAGTACCTCTTTAGCTGATCCACATTGGTTGGCTCTGAGAATCGATTTCCGTCTAAATCCATCAACCATGCAGCGCCCTCTGGGGTCAACTCCCTGATGAAATAAGGTCCGCTCCAGTTGGGTCTGAACTTCCCTCTAGGATCTCTAATCAATCCTCTGATGAACCTCAAGACTAGTCACCTCTCCATAATGGTCAATCAACAATCTCTGCTATCTTCCCCCACTAGCGGGAGATGAAGGAAGAAATGGACTCATCTGATTTCTGTCTGAAACCCTCAAGCTCTCTCCTCGGCATATCTACGACAGTACTAAATGAAAACTGTCACAGAAACTCCTAAGCTAGGTCATCCCATGTCCTGCGTCGCGAGGACTCCAAAGATGTGAACTAATGCTGGGCTGCGCCACTCAGAGATAAAAGAAACATGGTGATCATCTGTGACTCGTCTAACCCATGGACCCTCATCACAGTACTGTAGAGTCGAAGATGAATACATGGACAACCAACGCCTGTGTACCTCTCAATGTAAGGCATCCTGAACTTGGCTGGTAGACTGGCTACTAGTATACTATCAAGATCATCCCAAGTCTATGAACTGTCAGATACTCTCAACTGCTCGATACGCTACTCAATACAATCCATACATGAATGAGTATCCTCAAGGACTGTCTACTCTGCTGACTGTTTATCTCCTGCCTGAGACTAGTCAAGGCCTCCTAATAGAAACCATAGCGGCCGTGAACTAATCAACTGTGACAATCCGCCGATCCATGTCTGATCTCTCGAAAAAGTGAACTAATCTCCCCTCTACTCTGACCCAGATGACAAATCCACACTGAGAATGAAAAACCAATCCCGAAGAGCATGAAGCACAAGATACCTGAATAGAATCCATGGCGTCTGTGAACTAGTCAACCGTGACAGTCTACTGATCTATGCCTGACCTCTCGAAAAACCGAACTGAGCTCCCCTGTACTCTAACCCAAGATGGTAAATCCACACTGAGAATGAAGAACCAATCCTGAAGAGCATGAAGCTCGACATATGGTAGGCATAGGGAAAACATGGAAGAAATGCTAGTCTGAACTGGAATGAGTAAGACATCAAAGTGTAGAAGAACTGTCCGACTGTAACTCAAACCCGTACTGATCTCTATGTACTCTCAATTGGAGACTAAAAGAGGGAATATTGAATCTCAACTATGACCAAAGAGGCTCTGAAGGCCCTCAGATGCACCACATGTAGGTAGGGAGTCCTAATAGAAGGATCTACGACTCAACCTACGAGGTCAAAGTGGCTCTAAATGGATATGGGTGGACTTTAAAAGATCCCTAACAGAAGCGATCATACCCTCCGGCGGTACGCAACCCTCTGCACGCCTCCGAAGAGACGGGATGCTTCCATGCAAGGTGGTCATCACCTCCACACATGCACTACCTCGCATCCCAGGGGGGTTTCCTATGGTGAAAGCTCTCAAACTTTCAACGCTCAACGGTCAACTGTAGTGCACAGTGAACAGTGTGGGTGCATCCGAAAATCCTATAAAACTAAAAGAAAACACACTGGCCACACGAATATCCTGAAATCTAGCTCTGGGCTATACAAGTCTTCAAAGTTCGGACTCCAATCAGCATCAATATGTCGAACACCTCCAGAACGCTCCCAGACGTCGGTATAGCCCATCGCTAGACCCTACTCCTAATCGCTAGCTCGGTCGAAGAGCAAACAAAGCAACAAATCTCATATCATAATACGAGATCAAGGAAAACAAGATTGACCGAGACTAGAGAGTTGGAGGTAAGGGGATAGATGTGTGTCCCACACAAACAAACAATACATGCATCACATAAAAGAATAGCAGTCATGCACCAAAGCAGTCATGCAAATAACAGGTATATAACTCATATCTACACACAAGCTAGGCAAGAATATGATAAGCAAGATAGAAATATAACAAGAATAGGCAATATGTCGAGATAAACAAGATGATATACAACAAATAGAATCAATCATGCCAAGATGAATGAGATATACAAAAATGAGAACATACATGTCCAGGAAAGCAAGATAATCATACAACAAGAAGAGTCACTATGCTAAAGTAGGTAAGAGAATCAATCAATGTAATCAACATGTCAACATCACAAATGAACATAACAGTCAAACATATATTACAGACAAACATATCAAAGCTCTCAACGTGTAATCAGCAACCAATCATACCAAGACACGTAGAGAGGGGTATCAATTAATCAATCAATCAAACGCCACATTCCCCTCAACTCGAGTTCAAGTTTGACCCTCTAAAAATCCCCAGCGGAGTCGCCATTTTGTGGACCCCGCATTTCGGCTCATGCGTTTCCCACTCAATGGCGAGCTCGATTTTTATTTTATTTGATGAAAATTCGATTTTTGGAAAAAGACTTGGAGTCGCCACTTATTTTTGTTTTATTTTTAAAGGGAAAAACAAAATAAGAAAAAAAAACCCTAAGTGTGACTCCTGAAGAAAAAAAACGGGTCTGTGAAAAACCGAGTCTAGATCCGAGGTTACTCATTGGGAAGGTACGGTGGTGAGCCGTAGCACCCCTCTAAGCCCGTATATGTACGACCTCTACTAAACGAATTGAGGAAATTGTGGCAATTAATTAATTAATTATGGATACCAAGAAGAATAATCAATATACAAATCATGGTGAAAATTAATATGCACAAAAACGATGATGAAATTTAATTACAAGAATACTCAAAATAAATAATAAGAGGATTATGCAAAATAATTTATTGAATTAAATAAATAAAAGATATTTAAAAAAAGGTTTTGAAGAAGTTTCAAATGATTCTATTAAAAATGATTTTGAATTAATGATTTCCATTTATTCACTAAAAAAAATGATTAATTTATTTTTTCAATTTCAGTTGTGTTCAATTTTCAAAAAAAACTATTTACACAGATTGTATCAAAAGAATTTATTACAAAATTTCAATTTGGGCACAAAAATTATTTTTACTTGCTTTTACTAGAAGATAATGAATGTTTACAATTTTATTTATAAAAGTATCTTGATTCATTTTCATTTAAATAAATAAATAAACAAAAATACAAAAAAAATTAAATCTCTATTTCTCAAAATACTTTTAATCTCATTTTAATTAAGGACAAGGAATTCATTTAAAAGAATATTTTTGGACAATTTTATTAAAAATTAATTTTTGGGACAACTTTAATTACAAAACAATTTTTGACCAATTTTTATTAAGCAAATAAATTTTTGGACAATGTTATTAAAAACAATTTTTCAAATTCTATTAAAAACAATTCTTTTGGATTTATCTAAATTTTTATAAATAACAATAAAAAAACTTTCTTATATTAAAAATAATATTTTAAAATTATTGTTTTATCAAAACACATTTGTTGACTTCCCCTTCTCATTTAGACAAAATTTCTAGTTTGTTTGATGTTCAATTCTGTACACACTCAATAAATACATGCGAACGAATATTTATACAAACTAATAAAAATAAAACCAAATAAAAAGTAAGAAATAAAATATGTACCCAAATAAACTTACAATAAGTTCCACGTGTCATCAATTCGTACTCAGCCAACAAGATTGCAGAGTGGGTCCATGCAAAAAAACAAGAATGACGCAGATGTAAATATCCAGAGATGTATAAAATCCCAAACAAATATTCAAACCCAAATTCCAATTTCAAATTAGTCCCATAAATTTCATCAATTAAAATGAGCCCAAATTACTATAGGTCTTAACCTAGAACATCCAAATTAATAACAAAAAAATACAAACACAATCAACCAAACCTAAAATTGGATAAATTAAAATAAATTCTACTAGACCTAAATTTAATATTCCATAATCTAGGTCTAATTTAATATGCTCCACAATTGTCCCATGCCCAAATTAAATAATTCAAATTAACCAAGCCCATATCAAATATTCAAATAATCTAACAAATGTCACCCACATTATAGGCCCCAAAATTTACATCAATTAACAAGCCTACATAAAAGAAATATACATGGTCAAGGAAAATAATATTTCAAACCCAATCCAATAAATCCAAACGAATAACAAATTGACAATAGACCCGACTCCAAATAAATAATATGCAATTGATATAGTTCAAATATCCTAAATTAATCCCACAAACCCGAATTAACCAATTTCAAATTAATCTATCAATAATAAATTAACCCAAATTTCATATTAATTAACAAAGCTCAAACATAATACCCACAATCAAACATAAATACACAAATCCAATTTCAACAATAATTATTATTAACATCAAAAAAAAAAAAAATATATAATAATAATAATAATAATAATAATAATAATAATAATAATACACGGGAAATAAATAATAAATAAAAAAAGAAATGGAAAAGGAAAAAATTTTGGGGTCGTATGGGAATCAGGAAGGGGATGAAAAATGAAAAATAAAAAAAAATAAAAATAAAAAAAATAAAAATGGAAGAGGAGATAGGAAGATGGGTCGGCTGGGAATTAGGGGATGAAGAAAAAAAAAAGAAAAAGAAAAAAAAAATGGGGGGTCGGCCCTTCTCAGGAAAATGGGAGGAGAAAAACTAAAAAAAATAAGAAAAGAAAAAAATGGAGAATGGAGGGGGAAGGGGGGAAAAATAGGAGCTGGCCGTGGAAAGGAAAAGAGGAATGGAGGAAGAAATAAATAAAATCGGTCGGCTCTTTCTATCTCCAGGAAAAGTAACAGCAAAAAGGAAAAAAAAATGAGGAACCTCCTCTAATGGGGGGCCGGCCAAAGGGTGGAAGAAGGAGAGTGGGAGGGGTTCACCGTGTGGGGGGCAAGGGGAGATAGAGGGCTGCAAAAAAATGGCCCGCCCGAAAACCCCTCTGTGTAGAGATGAAAAAAGATAAATAAATGAGGGAGATGGGAGAAGGATCGGGGGGCCCGCGGTATGGGAGTGAGAGAAGAAAGATGAATGGAGAAGAAAAGGGGGGAAAATTTTGGGGGGAAAAAAGGTGAGGTAGCCGGCCAAAGGGAATTGGAGAGAGAAGAATGGGTGGGTGAGAGTAGGTGGAGGAAAAAAAGGAAGAGAGAGGAGAGAGAAAAATAAAAATAAAAAATAAAAAATAAAATAAAATAATAAATAAAAATATAAAAATATAATATAATATAATATAATAATAATAATAATAATAATAACAAGTAAAATTAATAAGTAAAAATAAAATAAATAAAATAAAATAAAATAAAATAATAAAATAATAATAAAAATTAAAAATTAAAGGGTGAGTGGGCCTAATATAACACATGTAATCGGGATTTAAAATTGGACTCAAAATTAATGTAAAGATAAAATTGGGACAAATTTTGGGGTCTACAGTATGTAATCTTGGTATCTAGATTAATTAATTAATTGTTATGATTCCCTCAATTCGTTTAGTAGAGACCATAGGTATACAAGTTTAGACAGTTGTTACGGTTTTTCACCGTACCTTCCCGATAGGTAACCTTTTCAAATAAGTGACGATTCCAACTTTTTCAAAAAATCAATTTTTTTTTAAATAAAAAGGGAGTTTCACCGTTTTGAGTGAGAACACATCGTGAAAAATACGGGTCCACAATTATATAAATGAATTCAAAATAAAATAATTAACATTAATTGAATTAATTTACTTATTAAAGTTTTATTTTAATATTTCATATTTTTTTTATAAAATATAAAATACAATATATAAAAGTTTCCTTCCAATATATAGCATAAATGACCATATGATTTCAGTGTCTTTATTTTGAGCACTTGGCTCTTATCAAATGCTTGGTATTTTCCTCCTTACTTATCTTCTCTTTTCTCTTTGCTAATGGTGCATGTTAATGACAAAGGATGTAGAGGATAAGGACAAGGCCATTCTCCCACACAAGACCAACCCGAAAAGTTGTGTTTTCATGTATACATGGACTTGTTAATTTTACATCAACTCAAATACAGAAAGCAAATGACCAAACGAACTCGATCCCTTGATGAACAGGCTCAGGAATGATTTTCCCACAACTACACCATGTCAGGCAAAATTTTCAATCTTTGTAGGCTGACCAGAACAAAAAATTAAGTAATTACTGCACCCACTTAGAAATTGTTTTTTCATTTCTAAGAACTTCTTATGGTAGTTTCAAGCTAAGATGTGTCTTAAGTCGTGGGTTTCTTTCAAATTTAGATTTGTTTTTCATCCTCTACATAGCATAAAAGATCAAATAGTTGGGTGGTCAGGGTTTTATTAAATATTAAAAAAAATTAAAATATTTGATTTTTTTATTCAATCAAAAGTGATATATTAATATTAATTAATATAAATATTTTAAATTTATTAATAACAAATTTATTTTAGCTTTATTAATTGATATTAACAAATTATTTTTAAACTGAATAGAGAAAGCTAAACATTTTAATTTTTTTTTATTTTATTAAAAAACAAACAAGAAAATGTCACCTAGGGCTACCACTTAATAGGTTAGTTTAAGCTCAATTGAGTTGAAAACATAACTGAATACCTCAAATCTGATTGGATGGCAGGCAATCCAAATTGGAAATAAACCCCATTTGATTTAAACCAGATCAAGCTTACAAAAACATTAAAATTATATTTGAGTCAGGAGAGGTGGGGCTAATTCCATGGCTAGCTACGATCATTAATTAAATATTATTTCTACTATTTGTGGTGATGCTATCGTCAGAATTCTCGATAATTCTAGACTCTTACTTTTTGTAAGGTCTAAAATCAAGATTTGAGCAGTGCTGGAGGCGAATCATAATGCGGAGCTTTGTTGGCATCGTCTCCATTCGATGGCTTAAGGCCAACTAATATATAAGATAATAATGAAATTATTGTAACTTGTACGGACGTTTCCTTTCTTTTTGACAATAATATTAGCACCTAGTATGAATCCTATTAATTTAATCAACCTTTACAGTTTCTTCACAAATGATTGAAACAGGGCCAGAGCAAGACTCCACAGAGAGAGAGAGAGAGAGAGAGAGAGAGAGGGAGGGAGGGGGAAAGAATACCCCTCCCTTCATCTCCTTCTTCCTTGTGCTTTGTTTTCTTTTGTTTTTGTTTTTTAACTATTTTATTCCCGCATCTTTGAACTCCATCACAAATCACTCTTCCTCTTTTTTATCTCATTATTACTATTGTTAAAAAATATAATATGATATATATATTAAACTCAAATTCTATAAACTTTAATTTTTAATAAAATTGACAATTCAATATAGTATCAGAACTTTATTTGACAGGGGGCAAAGAATACCCCTCCCATCATCTCTTTCTTTCTTGTGCTTTGTTTTCTTTTGTTTTTGTTTTTAACTATTTTATTCCCGCATCTTTGAACTCCATCGCAAATCGCTCTTCCTCTTTTTTATCTCATTATTGCTATTGTTAAAAAAAATAATATGATATATATATATTAAATTCAAATTCTGTAAATTTTAATTTTTAATAAAATTAACAATTCAATATAGTATCAGAACTTTATTTGATAGGGGTAAAGAATACCCCTCCCTTCATCTCTTTCTTTCTTGTGCTTTGTTTTCTTTTGTTTTTGTTTTTAACTATTTTATTCCCGCATCTTTGAACTCCATCGCAAATCGCTCTTCCTCTTTTTTGTCTCATTATTACTATCGTTAAAAAAAATAATATGATATATATATTAAACTCAAATTCTATAAACTTTAATTTTTAATAAAACTGACAATTCTAATATCATAACTTTATTTGATAGGAGTTCTCAGGTTTGTCCTTCTTTCTATAATTTGCATTTCCTTTATTTGTTAAAAGCTTAAACTTTAATTGATATAGGATTGAAGCAAAATCATTCAAAACATGAGTTAAAAATAAAAAATAAAAATAGAAGAAAAGAAAAATAGGACTCTTAGCCAGAAAAAAAAAAACCATCAAATACGGGGTAGTCCGCATCATGATGATGATGATTAGTTTATGTTATACATGGTGAAAGTGTAAACGGGATGGGTGTTATACTTGGTACAACCAAAGGATAAGGACCCAGATAAAAAATGACAAGAAGGAACTCCATGTACTTGGTTTTGATCTATATGTAATCAAAAAGTGCTGATTTTAATATTTGATCAACTTGTGAAGAGCCAATCAGCTTAGATGAACCCCAGATAGAATACCCCTAGCCATCTCTATGGCATGAAGACTGACCACTGCAGTGGATATTGGCACACTTAATGCGATAAGTGCCAAAAACCCTAAAGCCAAACTGGGCCTAATATTCATCAAGTAAGATTGCAGCAACCCCACTGCTTCGCATACATCTTCATTGTAATGATCATAATATCGCTTCTCCCACTCCATCCAATCCGATGGGGGTGATTCACTCGTCTCCAACATCTTCATTTCCCGAATGCGCATTCTCAGCACAATCATGTCTTCATCCACCAGCTTGCCTCCATAATCTGGTCCACTTTTTCCCGTACTCGCCGCAACGACCTTCCTCACATGTGTTTTCCGGCAAGACCGCACAGGAGGAAAAGGCAAGGTGCCGAGGGTAGGAGAAGAGAGGGAGGTTGATTCCATTGCTATAGTAGAACTGATTTGCAGTGCAATTGATACGATGTGAAGGAAGATAGGGTCATAGGAACACACTTATAGAAGGGTCCAAAATTATGATTACTTCGTGAGTTGAAATCTTAAGAGCTAAGGGTTGGAGCCAAAACCGTGTGGGGAGACACATGGCATCAATTATGTATTGCAACGCGGGCTGGTGCCGTGTGGTTCAGTCCAATTGAGTAAGATTGAATTCAACTTTTGGGGCCAGGCTTCAGAGCAACAAAGAAAGGCCTTGTATTATATAGAAAAGACAGAAAGATGATTTGACACTGAAGTGAGCTCACCATGTGGAGATGCACCGAAAAAGCCTGGTGGTCCAGAATCCGGATGAAGGCCGGTTGGTTGTAGGTGTATGTCAAAAGTTGATACGACAAGTGCTTAGGGCCAAAAGTTGATGCGAGATACACAGATTCCGTGATACTTGCAGAATTTGTTTCAACTTCATAACTTATGGAAAAAAAAAAAAAAAAAACCCTCGTAAATAGGGAAACCCTGTGATAGTGAAACCATGTGACTTCAAGGATGCTCAGAGTACATTTCTCATTGGTTTTAAAAAACGTTTTTAGTTATTTTTTTTAAGATTAGAAATATTTTTTAAAACAAATGCAAAAACCCAATGTGATTAATATGAATAATGGTGAGTCAATACAAGAGGCATATACACTCATTTATTTATTTATTTTTTTTAAACCATTAGATTATTAAGATTGTTTTAAAAAATGAAAAATAAAATAGAAATTTTGTCCATGTAAAAAATTAAATTTTAAAAGACTAAAAAAATACTTTGAATTAAATGAATAACATTTATTCAACTACAAATGGTAATTAATATACTAGAATTTCAATAAGTTTTTTAAAAATAATAATTTTTTTCTCTTACAACTATTATCTTAATTTATTTTTCATTAATTTAAGGTTGGTTATTTTTTATTTTGATTTTTAAAATTTTAGTATTTTTTTAAAATTTAATTAAATAATAACTCATATATAACTAAACTATGTAATTATATTAAATTATATTCTATTTAATTTTGAATATGATTTACCGTTACCTGATGGTTCTCATTAGGAAAATTTTTATTTAGTTTAAACTATAAAAGATAACATGAGTTAATAGAATATTTTAAATTACAAATAGTAACAATTAAATGCTAATTAATTATTTTGTATATTTTACTTAAAATTTTAATGATTAAATGTTGAATATTTTTTGTTAATTTTATTATAAAGTCTAAACCTTTTTTTTATCTACCATTATTATTTTGGTTTTTTTAATATGATATATTGTGTACATTCATAACTAATATTTAATATAAAAAATTTCACAATAGTGATTATAGTGCTTAAAATTTTCGTGGTCGGCCACTTGATTATGAAGGCATTTGAACTTCTTATTCAAAGCACTTGTACCAATGGTATAAGACGTGTACAAGAGACCTTATTACGGATATTCTTTAATCATTTCTTCGCGATAGTTCTTTAGATACAAATAATAAAATAATGGGAAATATTATTTGCACACTTACACATATGACACGCATGCTACTTTCAATTTTATTTTATTTTTTTCACATTTGCATATTACGTATGAGATATTTGTGCTAATTATACAATAGAGTTGTGTCAATGCAATCATGGATTAAAAAGTTGGGATATTTTACCAAAATATCAGACATGGAAGGTGGTCGATAGTAAATCGATTATTGATTATTGATCGGAATAAATTTCAACAAAAAATAATATTCCGGCATTGGGAAGAAATTCGGCAAAAAATTGTCAAAAAATGGGTCATGTATAGTCTATAAACCAATTATTTTTTTTTTAATTACCAATTTTCTTTTTTAAATCCGTGTGTGGACCCCGCATTTCGGCTCATGCGTTTCCCACTCAATGGCGAGCTCGATTTTTGTTTTGAAAAATAATTTTATTGTTGATTAAGAAAATGACTTGGAGTCGCCACTTATTTTTGTTTTATTTTTAAAAGGGTAAACAAAATAAGAAAGAAAACCCTAAGTGCGACTCCTTATTTTGGAAAAGGTGATCTACGAAAAACCGGATCGGGGTCGGGGGTCAGGTTACTTATCGGGAAGATACGGTAGAAGACCATAGCACCCCTCTAAGTCCCTAAAGTCGGGTCTCTACTAATAAAACGAAGCTGACATGACAATCAGTAGGAAAAATCAATGGATACTCACCTAAATCATGCACAATATGGGAAACAAAACACGCAATAGAGATTGACCAGAATGAGAGTAGATGCATACCTCGGCCACGAGCCACAATGCGCTATCAAGAAACGGGATTAGTGCAAAATTAATGAATACAAAATATAGCTCATGCATATCGGGGTACAAACGGAACTCAAGCAAAATACATTAAGCACAACGATTTACGATCAACAAGGATCAAACCTGGGGCCCCCACCAAAGCCCAATTTTTCAATCATGAGCTAGTCTCACAAATCCCGTGTTTTGGAACTATGGAGAATTCATTATTGCTTACCAGAAGATTATTTAGGAACTGAAAGGAGATTAAAACTATTCGAGTGAAAACCGGATCCCGGGAGTTTATTTGAAGATTAGAGTATTTGGAATTAAATTTAAAATATTAGAGCCTCGGTAATTAAAATGAAATTTGCCAAAGAAAAATGAGTAATGAACTTTAGGGAATTAAACTAGAAAGATATAGATCTTGAAAGTTGAATTTGCAATAATAATAATAATAAGGAATGAACTTTAGGAAATTGAACTGCGAGAATATAGATTTTTAATAATAAGAAGAAGAAATGAACTTTAAGAAATTAAACGGCTAGAGTATAGATTTTTAATAATAATAATAATAATAATAATAATAATAATAACAATAAATGATAATAATAATATGGATAAACGAAAGGGGTTAAAAAGGGCTTTGGAATTATAAGGGCCTAAGGTGATAACAATAACGATAATAATAATAAGGATAATTACAATAACAATAAGGTTTTGAAATAATAATAATAATAATAATAATAACAAGATTTTGAAAGTCGAATTAATGATAACAATAATAATAATGAGATTTTAAAAGTTAAATTAATAATAATAACAATAAGGTTTTGAGGGTTTGAATTAATAATAACGATAATAATACTAATAATAATAATAAGATTTTGAAAGTGGAATTAATAATAATAATAATAATAATAAGATATTAATGATAAGATTTTAAAAGGTTGGATTAATAATAAAAATAAGAATAAGATTTTGAAAGTGGAATTAATAATAATAATAATAATAATAAGATATTAATGATAAGATTTTAGAAGGTTGGATTAATAATAAAAATAGGATTTTGATTTTGAAGGTGGAATTAATAATAATAGTAATAATAAGATTAATGATAAGATTTTAAAAGGTTGGATTAATAAAAATAAGATTGAAAGTGGAATTAATAATAATAATAATAATAATAATAATAAGATATTAATGATAAGATTTTAGAAGGTTGGATTAATAATAAAAATAGGATTTTGATTTTGAAGGTGGAATTAATAATAATAATAATAATAATATATTAATGATAAGATTTTAAAGGGTTGGATTAATAATAAAAATAAGAATAAGATTTTGAAAGTGGAATTAATAATAATAGTAATAATAAGATTAATGATAAGATTTTAAAAGGTTGGATTAATAAAAATAAGAATAAGATTTTTGAAAGTAGAATTAATAATAATAATAATAATAATAATAATAATAATAATAAGATATTAATGATAAGATTTTAGAAGGTTGGATTAATAATAAAAATAGGATTTTGATTTTGAAGGTGGAATTAATAATAATAGTAATAATAAGATTAATGATAAGATTTTAAAAGGTTGGATTAATAAAAATAAGAATAAGATTTTTGAAAGTGGAATTAATAATAATAATAATAATAATAATAATAATAATAAGATATTAATGATAAGATTTTAGAAGGTTGGATTAATAATAAAAATAGGATTTTGATTTTGAAGGCGGAATTAATAATAATAATAATAATAATAATAATAATATATTAATGATAAGATTTTAAAAGGTTGGATTAATAATAAAAATAAGAATAAGATTTTGAAAGTGGAATTAATAATAATAGTAATAATAAGATTAATGATAAGATTTTAAAAGGTTGGATTAATAAAAATAAGAATAAGATTTTTGAAAGTAGAATTAACAATAATAATAATAATAAGATTTGGAGAGTTTGAAATAATAATAATAAGAGATGAACTTTAGGAGGTTAAACTGCGAGAATATAGATTTTAATGATAATAATGACAATAATAACAATAATGACAATAGTAATGATGATAATAGTAAAAATAATAGAAATGATAATAATGGTAATAATAATAATAATAGGATTTTGAAAAAGCTGAATTAACAATAATAATAATAATAATAATAATAATAATAATAATAAGATTCGAAAAATTGAACAAATAATAATAATGACAATGATAATAATAATAACAATGGTAATAATAATAATAATGATAATAATCTGTTAACAATAATAATAATAATATTCGTTAATAATAATAATGATAATAATCCGTTAACAATAATAATAATAATAATAATATCCGCTAATAATAATAATAATAATATTCGTTAATAATAATAATAATAATAATTAAAATTAATAATATCTACTAATAATAATATTCGTTAATAATAATAATAATAATATTCGCTAACAATAATAATAATAATATTCGTTAATAATAATAATAATAATAATAATAATAAAAATAGGTAAATTAAACTATAGATTTTGGAATTTGATTTAATAATAATAATAATACTAATAATAATAATAATAATTAATAGTAATTAAAATTAATAATATCCGCTAATAATAATAATAATACTAGTTAATAACAATAATAATAATAATAATGAAAATTAATAATATCCGCTAATAATAATAATAATAATATTCGTTAATAATAATAATAATAATAATAATAATTAAAATTAATAATATCTGCTAATAATAATAATAATAATATTCGCTAACAATAATAATAATAATATTCGTTAATAATAATAATAATAATAATAATAAAAATAGGGAAATTAAACTATAGATTTTGGAAGTTGATTTAATAATAATAATAATACTAATAATAATAATAATAATAATAATTAATTAAATTTGAAGATTTAAATAATAATAGAGATGGGCTTAGGACCAAACGGGCTTAGGACAATGGCTACCAATTGAGCCCTTTAATGGGCCTAGGGTGGGGAGATTGAATCTCAAAGGAAGCTAGTGGGCCTTGGGCATCATCTTCAGCATAGGCTTGGGCCTGGGCTCCAAATTCAAAACCCAAGCCCAAAGCCATCATGGGCTAAACCAAGCCCGTCACCAAACAATAGCTCATTCACAGCCCAACAGCATCCTCTCCATCTGGGCAACTCCTTCAGGATATCTCCACCAGCAACGACGTAGAAGAGAGGCAGGGATGGCGGCGCCGGGATGGTGGAGATGCGTGGCTTTCGAAGCCACGGGACCAGCCGGTGGACGTCTCCGCTTATGGCGCCGTCGACCACACCGTGGGAGCAGCCGAAGAAGACGGCGAGCAGGCCGCCGTCGACAGCCTAGAGAGAGGCATCCCGAACCGGAGCAACAACGCCGAACTCCAAAGACGGCTCCGGCGAGGTCTGTGGGGAATGGAAGGCTCGCCTAGCTGCTGCCCGCTCCCAGCCACTAACAAGGACTTGCGTGCATGGAGGTGTGAGTGATGGTGATTATACGAGCATGGAGAAAGAAAAGGTGGCGAGAGATGGGATTGGCGTGGAGCTGGGTATAGAAAGCTGGGTGAGTGGAGTCAAACGGGTATTAAATCAAGATATGGTTACATGAATCTCATGAGGAATCTGAAACAATACTAAATTAATCTTCAATAAGAACCAAATAAATAATGAACCTAAACATGCTATAACCCCACCAAACCATTCTAAAGCTCAGCTGAGATGCACATATGGCATTGGACTTCTATTCCCATTCAACCAATAGCACCTAATAGTCAACAAAGAAAGAGAAGAAAAACAGATAAGTTGAAACGAAGTGGAAAAATCGATAATATTCATACCTGAGGACGTTCTTCTTTAGCAAGATGGGTTGGACTCCCAACTGCTCTCCTATTCCAAAAGTCTCCCAACAACCCTGCAGCCGAAGCCTCTGCTCCTTCTTTCTTTCTTTTCTTGTCTTCCTCAGCAAGCCATCCTCGGCTCCTGTTCCACATCCCATCTGGCCGCCCCCTCATCCTATCTAGCTGCCCGAGAGCAGCCCACTTGAGAGGCCTACAGAAAGCCACAAAGAAATAATAATAAAAAGAGCTCCTCAGCTCCTCGGGGGGTCTACAAATATGCCCCTCTTCGGTAGAGTTCACGAGTGCAAGGAATATGAATACTGGAATGAAAAGAAAGTGTGAATAGTGAGTGGAATAAAGTAAACTCTACCGAAGAACCAAGGAGACCCCCATAGGGACACTAGCGAAGCGTGAACTCACTCAGGCCAAGAGATGAACACAAAAGCTCTAATCCTAAGAGAAAAAGAGAAACCTCAAAATGTCTCTGAAGCCACACCGAGGACCTAGGCTCCCTTCGAGAATGTCTCCAGAAGTGACTCGAAAGACCATATCAAGGATGAGTAATGGTCGAACCACTCTGAAGTACGGGAAAGAATGTGCTAGAAGGAGACTACCCTAAGTGAACTATATGAGAATGACAAGGGTAGGATGCTCAATAGCACGACAGAAACACGTATCGTGAACTCGAAGGACATCGTCATAAGCAGTGAGAAGGGAGATATGAAAGGAAAATGACAAATAGGCGATAAGCACGGGTGACAAGGTGAGGAAAACGAGGATAAATGCAAATCCATGAAGGCAACATGCGCAATGCTAGTGGATATGAATGTCGGGGCCTGTGACTCTGAATGATACAGATAAGAAGGAATGACTCTGAACGTCAAAACCCGAAAAGGTGATACCTCAAGATGCCTGAAGGGATATGTACAATGGCTCTGGATGCCAAACTAAAGAAATATGGTGACATCGAATGCCTGACAACAACGGAATTGAAAATATAGATGGCTCTGAACGTCGAAACGGAGGAGTGATGATGGCTTTGAACGCTAAGACTGGAAATGTCAATGGCTCTGAACGCCAAATTGAAAATAGTGATGGCTATGAATGCCAAAACTAAGAAGCAATGATGGCTCCGAACGCCGAAACTGAGAAGTGATGAAGGCTCTGAACGCCAAACTGAAAATAGTGATGGCTTTGAACGCTAAAACTAAGAACGATGATGGCTCCGAATGCCAAGACTGGAAAGTGATGAAGGCTCTGAACGCCAAACTGAAAATAGTGATGGCTCTGAACGCCAAAACTAAGAACGATGATGGCTCCGAATGCCAAGACTGGAAAGTGATGAAGGCTCTGAACGCCAAAACTGAGAAGTAATGAAGGCTCTGCTGGAAAGTGATGAAGGCTCTGAATGCCAAACTGAAAATAGTGATGGCTCTGAACGCCAAACTGAAAATAGTGATGAACGCCAAATCTGAAAAGCGATGATGGCTCTGAACGCCAAACTGAAAATAGTGATGGCTCTGAACGCCAAACTGAAAAGCGATGATGGCTCTGAATGCCAAACTGAGAAGTGATGAAGGCTCTGAACGCCGAAATTGAGAAGTGATGAAGGCTCTGCTGGAAAGTGATGAAGGCTCTGAACGCCAAACTGAAAATAGTGATGGCTCTGAACGCAAAACTGAAAATAGTGATGAACGCCAAATCTGAAAAGCGATGATGGCTCTGAACGCCAAACTGAAAATAGTGATGGCTCTGAACGCCAAAACTGAAAAGCGATGATGGCTCTGAATGCCAAACTAAGAAGTGATGAAGGCTCTGAACACCGAGCTGAAAATAGTGATGGCTCTGAACGCCAAAACTGAAAAATGACTCCGAATGTCAATCTGAAAGCCGATGATGGCTTTGAACACCGAACTGAAAACATGGTGATGGCTCTGAACGCCGAAACTAAAAAGCGATGACGGCTCCGAACGCCGAAACCGAGAAAATAATAGCTCTGGAAGCCAAATCAAAAAGCTAACTTCAAACACTAAACTGAAAGAATAATGGCTCTAGAAGCCAAACAAAAAAAACTAACTCTAAAAGCTAAACTAGAAAACAATAGCTTTGGAAGCCAAACCAAAAGGCTAACTCTAAAAGCTAAACTAGAAAGTAACAGCCCTGGAAGCCTAAACAAGACGACAGAAATGGCTCTGGAAGCCTAAACGAGATGACAGAAATGGCTCTGGAAGCCTAAACAAGACGACGGTAATGGCTCTGGAAGCCTAAACAAGATGACAGTAATGGCTCTGGAAGCCTAAACGAGATGACAGAAATGGCTCTGGAAGCCTAAACAAGACGACGGTAATGGCTCTGGAAGCCTAAACAAGACGACAGTAATGGCTCTGGAAGCCTAAACAAGATGACAGTAATGGCTCTGGAAGCCTAAACAAGGTGACAGTAATGGCTTTGGAAGCCTAAACAATATGGCAGAAGTGGCTCTGGAAGCCTAAACAAGGTGATGGTAGGGGATGCTTTAGGTGATAACTCGTAAAGATCGATAAATGAGTCTGACAGCCATGAAATCAAGACGAGACACAATAAACCCAAAGAGAGGGGGTATGCCCCAATAGAAAAGCGCTGAAGGGGTATGCCCCACTATGACGACTCGCAAAGATCAAGAAATGGACTGAGTAGTGAGAAAGATCTGCAAAATATCCGACGAACTCAAAGATGGGGGTATGCCCCAGTGTGGCATGCCGCTGCAAATCTCAATCAGCTGGAAATGGCTGACTACGAGTCTCGAACGACGCTCCGCTGAGAGCTCATATCGATGAAGAGCTCAGGAATAATGGTCAATGAGGTGAACACAATATATCTCGGCCGAGTGATGGAAACTGTAACGGATATGTGAGAGAACGATCGCCTCCAAGGCTAAATGAGGGCAATAGGCCCCAGTATGGCATCAGACCCGATCTGTCCTGATGACCCGAGAATAACACCAATGGGACATGTAACAGATCTGATATGTACCCCACTGAAATGATGACGCGGAAAATCCAGGCACCAGAGACAACTCCCTTCAGGAATTACGACTATATCAAAGGGTACGAATCTGGCTGAATGACTCAAGAGAGGCTCCTCGGAGTATCCGGACAAAATGAAATCAAACATCGACCTGGCGTGTATCTCATAACTGTGGATGATCATGTAAACCAGTGGGGATCTATAAGTCTCGATCGAGATGGGGAATATGCCCCAGTGTGGCATCGAGAATGTAACATGTCGAAAAAATCAGATGAGCTCAGATCATCTATGCCTGCAACTGGCTAGATGGCTCTCGATAGGCTCCCCTAAGGGATCATCGTGAGGATAGCGAATATATCATCATCTCTGCATACATCTCGCCAAATAAGGATAAGCACGCGACTCCCTCCTGATCTGTAAATCTCATCGAACCGAAATATGCCCCTGTATGGCATCGAAATGTATGATAGGTCGGAGATCAGATAGCACAGAATCATCTATCCTCAAACGCGTGACCTCTGCGAAGATCCATAAAGATCCTCCGAAATGGAAGAGAGGTCCGAAAAACAAATGACATGAAATCATCCATCGTCGCACATGTGACCTCCATGAAAGTCCGTAAATCTCATCTGAAACGGAAAATATGCCCCAGTATGGCATCAAGTGCGCAACAAGCCCGAAGAACAACATGACATGAAATCATCCATCGTCGCACATGTGACCTCCATGAAAGTCCGTAAATCTCATCTGAAACGGAAAATATGTCCCAGTATGGCATCAGGTGCGCAACAAGCCCGAAGAACAACATGACATGAAATCATCCATCGTCGCACATGTGACCTCCATGAAAGTCCGTAAATCTCATCTGAAACGGAAAATATGCCCCAGTATGGCATCCGGTGCACGACAGGTCCGAAGAACAAGTGTCATGAAATCATCTATCGTAGCACACGTAACCTCCGTGAAGATCTGTAAATCTCATCCAAAACGGAAATATGCCCCAGTATGGCATCAGGTGCGCAACAAGCCCGAAGAACAACATGACATGAAATCATCCATCGTCGCACATGTGACCTCCATGAAAGTCCGTAAATCTCATCTGAAACGGAAAATATGCCCCAGTATGGCATCCGGTGCACGACAGGTCCGAAGAACAAGTGTCATGAAATCATCTATCGTAGCACACGTAACCTCCGTGAAGATCTGTAAATCTCATCCAAAACGTAAATATGCCCCAGTATGGGCATCAGATGCACGACAGGTCAGAAATCGGGCGACATGAAGTCATCTGTCATCGAACATGTAACACTGGTCGTCCAAATCCATAACTGAATCATGCACATATATCCAAGATGTACTTCCCAGATGGAGAGGCATGATGGCATCCAAGTGTCGAGAAGTGCGGACCTAGCTGGGTGGATCTCGGGGGCTCCGTAAGGTAACGATCATGTCCACATCTCAGTGAGCATCCAGTAAGAGATAATGATCGTGCAAGTTCGTGAGGATCCATAAACCTCCAAATGAAGTGGGATACGCCCCCAGTGTGGCACCAGAGGTACGATAGGTCAAAAATCAGGTGACACCAAGTCAATCATTGTCAAACTCACGACACCGGTAATCCGAACACGACTGAATCGGTCCTACACATCAAGAGGCGTCTCCCAGAAGAAAAACATGACGATATCTAAATGCTAAACTGAGAAAAAATAAAAGCTCTGGAAGCCAAACCGAAAAGCTAATTCTAAAACTAAACTAGAAAATAATAGCTCTGGAAGCCAAACCAAAAAAAACTAAACCTAAACACTAAACTAGAAGAATAATGGCTCTGGAAGCCAAACCAAAAAGCTAACCCTAAACGCTAAACTAGGAGACCAATAGATGAAAACCTACGGCGGTGATAAATCTGAAACAAAGGGAGATGCCCTAAACAAGATGACGGTAGGGGATGCCCTAAACAAAATGACCGTAGGGGATGCCCTAAACGAGGTGATAACCCGTAAAGATCAACAAATGGGTCCAACAACCATGAAATCAACACGGGATGTGCTAAACTCAAAGAGGGGGGAATGCTCCAGTAGGAAAGCGCTAAAAGGGGGGATGCCCCAGTATGACGACTCGCAAAGATCCAGAAGTAGATCGAACAGTGAGAAAGTCCGCGAAAGATCTGATGGACTCAAGGATGGGGGTATGCCTCAGTGTGAAATAGTAACCAAGATAAGACACAGACTGTCACCAAACAAGACACTATGGGATATGCTCAATGATGATGCAATGAAAAAACACATACATAGGCTCAATGAACAAATGCTAAAACAAGTCCAAGCATCACCGAAACTATGCTGACGAAGCAAAACTAAAATAATGGATCAAACAAATACTGACCAAAACTCTAAGTCTAAATGTAAGCGAATCAAGACACAATATGTCAACTATCAATATGAGTACATCATCACAAATATATCAACAATCTAGCAGACCCTACTATCATGGAAGATGTTGAACCTAATGTCCAAAGGCGTGTGAAAACTCAACCAGAAAACCCGAGACTGGTCTGCATCCTCCTCTGATCAAGACAAAGGGATAAGGTCATGTGAGACGATGAAATATGTGGGCTCAAAAGATGTGAGGCTCTGATAGGATGGATACAGGTATAACGGTGTCAAAATGTGGGATGTATGGATGTGTAACAAAGGAAAGTGGGTACCCAAGTCGGACCAAGTACGTCGAGAAGATTGAACCCAGGGTGCCAATGACTCTATAATCCATCGAGAGCAGCGATCATAAACAGGAAGTGGAGTCTCAACGTCAAAATCAGCAAGGTAGGTATGCTCCAGTATGAATGCATCATCTCAAAATGGGTACGTCCTCAGTGCAAGATAAACCCTGGAAGTATGTGTCTGGCATAAACTGTCATCTCACAAAATCATCATCGATGAGTAAGCTATGCCCCAATGTAAGCATCTCTGAATCAAACATCAATGAGAGGAGTACAAGCCAATCATACATCATATGGTCAAAATGAATCTCCGCTCCTCGAAGTCATCATGGTAATGTGAAGAAAGTATCTGACCTCCTCTAAAGAAATAGCATGTCTCAACGTGAAAAAGATCAAGCAAGGTGGCTATGCCTCAACAAAAATGTGCCCAGACATGATCATGCCCCGATGTAAGCTGGTATCTCTAAGACCAAACGCCAATGAAAGGGTTATGCCCCAGTATAGGGCAAACCCTGAAATGACTAAGCTTCACTGCAAGCTCTCATAAGTGTCTGTGTCCGTGTCCTGATCCAATCATCTCAATATGTCAACAATGATGAGAAGGCTATGTTCTTGTGATCATATCAAAGAAATCAACCAGTCATATCTCGTACTCCAATGGGAAATGAATCTAATCGCCTCCAAGGAACAACTATGCCTAGAAACCATCATGGACCGAAAGGGGTATGCCTCTGTGTAAAGTACACCAGATGAAACGCGCCAATCATGTCTCATGCTCCAATGTGAAAAAGGATATCCGATATCCTCCCAGGAAGGGACATGGCTCAAAAATCCGTCATCGACTGAGAAGAGTATGCCTCGACATAATGGTCATCCGATAATAAAACTCTCTAAGATGGTATGCCCCAGTGTAAGGCCATACCATAACTCCTGGTCCATCACAATCAGAATGCTCCCGAATCAATCCCAGATATCGCTCACATAAGAGCTATCAAACACAATGCATGATGAGTCAAAAGAACCAGATGAGCTCAGATCACCCGTCATCGAATGCGCGATCCAAGTCATCCACGTGTACAACTGAATCAGACCTATAGATCAAAGGGCGTCTCTCGGAAGGAAAGCATGATGACATCGAAGCGTCGCGAGGTGCAGGCCTAACTGGGTAACTTCCGAGAGGCTCCACGAAGAAAACATCGTGTCAATGTGTATCTCGTAAGTGGGGATGAGCGTGCAACTCCATGAAAATCCATGAACCTCCAAATGAAATGGATATGCCCCAGTGCGGCACCAGAGGTATGATAGGTCAAAAATCAGGTGACACCAAGTCAATCATCATCAAACTCACGATCCTGGTAATCCGAACACAACTGAATCAGACCTACACATCAAAGAGGCGACTCCCAGAAGAAGAAGCATGACGATATCTAAATATCAACCAGATCTCAATCACCTGTCCAAGTAGAGGCTGCCGAAGACGACATCTGATCACATGGCCTCAGGGTGGTCTTAAGACACGGGACGTAACGTAGGCCAAGGTGATAGGGTGATAGAAACGAAAGGAAACTAGGCTCAAATACCCAATGATCAAAACTCATGCCCTCATATATGAAATGCAACATGTATAGCGAACCCCATGAGCCATGGACCTGAGGATGCCTAACGTGAATATGATGTCGATAAGGAGACAAATGAAGCAACATGAACTGATAGTGGTATGTGTAATGATGATGCGAAATGAGTATCGAACCCGAGATGGGTCGGTGTAAGGAGGGAATAAGATGTGAAGGGAATGAGATGAATCACAAGCAACGATAAAAACGACAGCGAAACAATGAATATGTGAAGAAAAGTGGTGATCGACTCAGATCAAACATGAAGTGAAGCCACATCAATAATGAATGTAATGATGGAAAGGACAATGACTCGGAGTCCTTAGGAGAAGGTCACTCATCTCTCTCACAAATAGATATGACAAAACAATACAAACAACATGGGATCTCAGAGAGCTCACATACGAACTCCCAATAACGAACATACTCGATAAAAATGACCCCCAAACATCAATATACATACTCAATGATAAAAAATAATACACACCTGCGTTTTTTTTTGTTTTTTTTTTTTTCATTTTTTTTTTTTTTTTTTTTTTTTACATATATACAAACACGCGTACCCTGAACATGAACAAATGAACCCCAAAGATGATATCAATAACAAATGGACACACTCCCAAGTGCTAAGGTAACAAACAAACTCTCTCTGACAAGATGACCTTCTCAAACTAAGGATCTCTAAACCAGTGTCCGCGAGATAAATGGTAGAGATGATGTGACTATCCTCCATGTGATGAACTGAGGAGGCTCACCACTCAGGGTGGAGAGAATATGAGACAAACAAATAGTAGATAGGATAATGAAGAAGAAATGAATAACACAACCAATAAGATGAGATGAAAATGCAGAGGTGCAGTGATAGGAAAAGATGATGAGAAAAACATGCCCCTAGGTCCAAGGCTCATGAAACTCCCAAACAATGCATGCATACATTAAAGGGCCCCTGTCCCAGTGTGAAAATGTGAGCAAGGCGATAAGAAAGAAAGACTATAATACGCATGTGAGGCTCAATGGGCTAGCAACGGACTATGTATCACAAAGGAATAACAAGGTAATGGCTAACCGAAATGATGGCCACCCATCCTGCGACCATGGTCTCAAACATAGTACCTCTTTAGCTGATCCACATTGGTTGGTTCTGAGAATCGGTTTTCATCTAAATCCATCAACCATGCAGCGCCTTCTGGGGTCAACTCCCTGATGAAATAAGGTCCGCTTCAGTTGGGTCTGAACTTCCCTCTAGGATCATGTATCAACCGTACTTTGAATGCTCCATAATAACCTCAAAGATGATCCTCTCAAAGCAAAGTGAATGGTGATCTCATCAGGCACGACTGCCCATCATAAGCCAACTCTCGTCATACAATATCAACCTCTGTACTCACGGATAAATAAGTGACAGTCTCATCAAGCGATCGACCAATCCTCACATCGTAAGCCACCGAAAGGTCATAAGCAACCATCGTCATGCAAGATCAACCTTGGGCTCAAACTCCTCACACTCTACTTGGTCGAATCAGAGAGGGGATATGAAAAGCTAGGAAAGCCAAGGATGGAAAGGTCATATAATGGTCTCAATGGTGATGCTGTGCAAAGCTCACGATGGATGGATGTAGGTCAAAACAAGAGTCAAGGTGTGGGAAGTGAGCAAGGTATGACTCTGATCATAAGAAGATGTGTCACAGTCTCAAACTCCCTAGGACATCTCTGATCCTAGGCTAATAGGCTCAATATCCTCCATGATAGGTCAGGCCTCAAGACCATAATGTGCAAGTGAAAAGACGCCTCAAGTAAAAAATACAACACATCATTTGATATATGGTCCTATGATGTCAATCTAAAACTGGAAATATGATAGAAACCCTAAGGCCATAAAGGTGTCCACTGTGAGATGGCTACGAATGTGACTAAAGAATTTCTATCAACGGTCCAAAAAAATGAATGAGGTGTGAAAAACAACACTATCATGAGATCGATACTCCATCTATAACAAAATATCCTTGATTCGACCTTCAACTCAAGCTCCATAATAGAAAAAAAAAAGAATGATAAGGTGATCCAAGCGAATCTCTCGAAAAATGTGTGAATATGAAAATATGTTTTTCACCTTTCTGTAATGAAAATATGAGCATCAAGTTGAAAATCGAACCAAGGATCAAACGAAGAATGAGGTACTGAGCCCGTGATGGGTGGACAGTGTAAAAAGATGATCAATGAACATATCCCAAAGTATCGAGTGAGTGACAACAAAGTGAAAGGAGTGTGTCGAGCCAAGAAATGAGAAGGAAAAATCTAGGGAGAAAACATGTTAAACTCATCAAGCGAAGAACACAAACTAAGGCGACAAGATGGAAGGTGATCCAACCGATACTCAAACTCACACCGATCTCCGAGCACTCTCAATTGGAGACTAAAAAGAGGGAATACTGGATCCGAACTGTAACTAAAAAAAAACTCTGAAGGCCATCAGATGCACCCACGTGTAGGGAGGGAATCCTAATCGAAGGATCTATGGCTCAACCTACAAGGTCAAGGTGGCTCTAAAAGGAAAATGGGCGGACTTTAAAGATCCTAGCAGAAGTGATCATACCCCCGGCGGTACGCAACCCTCTGCACGCCTCCTAAGAGACGGGGCGCTTCCATGCAAGGTGGTCATCACCTCCACACATGCACTACCTCGACAACCCAGGGGGTCTCCTATGGGGAAACCTCTCAAGCTCTCAACACTCAATAGTCAACTAAAGTGCACAGTGAGCGGTGTGGGTGCATCCAAAAACCCTAAGAATTTAGAGCAGAAAAGGAAACACACTGGTCGCACAAATATCCATGAAACCTAGTTCCGGGCTATACAAGTCTTCGAAGTTCAGACTCCAATCAGCATCAATATGTCGACCGCCTCCAGAATTCTCCCAAACATAGATATAGCCCGTCGCTAGACCCTATTCCTAATCCCTATCTCGGTCGAAGAGCAAATAGAGCAAACAAGTCTCATATCAAATACGAGATCAAGGAGAACAATGTCGACCGAGATTAGGGACTTGGAAATAAGGGGATAAGTGTGTGTCCCACATAGACACGCAACTCATGCAATCACATCAGGATGAGGGGAGTCATGCGACATACAGTCAAGCAGAGTACAGGATATATCATTCATGTATACATACAAGCCGTGACAATCAGGATGAAAAAAATGATAAGAACACCATGCTCAAAGATGATCAAGAGAATATATAATCGAGATAATCGACATGTCAAATCAGACGATGTATAACAATGAATCCATACGTGCAAGGCGATCAAAACAATCATGGCAGATATCATAATCACTATGCTAAGCGAAATAAGATAGGCAATCAATACAATCAACATGTCAATATCTCCAACGAATATGGCAATGAATCACAGAGAAAATAGCTATCTCGGGATCCTCAATTAAGAAGAATCAATCATCATAATCAGAATGTCAAATATCTCAAACAAATATATCAATGAAGCATGAAGAGACTGGCTATATCAGAATCCCTAATCAAAATAATCAACCGACATGATCAACATGTCAATGCCCCAAATGAAAACTCGAGAACTCTCAATGTGCAATCGAGAGATGAGTACCCACTGATCGACTCACCAAACGCCACATTTGCTTCGCTTTAAGTTCAAGCTTGACCCTCTAATCTTCCCCAGCGGAGTCGCCATTTTGTGGACCCCGCATTTCGGCTCATGCGTTTCCCACTCAATGGCGAGCTTGATTTTTGTTTTGAAAAATGATTTTATTGTTGATTAAGAAAATGACTTGGAGTCGCCACTTATTTTTGTTTTATTTTTAAAAGGGTAAACAAAATAAGAAAGAAAACCCTAAGTGCGACTCCTTATTTTGGAAAAGGTGATCTACGAAAAACCGGATCAGGGTCGGGGGTCAGGTTACTTATCGGGAAGGTACGGTAGAAGACCATAGCACCCCTCTAAGTCCCTAAAGTCGGGTCTCTACTAATAAAACGAAGCTGACATGACAATCAGTAGGAAAAATCAATGGATACTCACCTAAATCATGCACAATATGGGAAACAAAACACGCAATAGAGATTGACCAGAATGAGAGTAGATGCATACCTCGGCCACGAGCCACAATGCGCTATCAAGAAACGGGATTAGTGCAAAATTAATGAATACAAAATATAGCTCATGCATATCGGGGTACAAACGGAACTCAAGCAAAATACATTAAGCACAACGATTTACGATCAACAAGGATCAAACCTGGGGCCCCCACCAAAGCCCAATTTTTCATTCATGAGCTAGTCTCACAAATCCCGTGTTTTGGAACTATGGAGAATTCATTATTGCTTACCAGAAGATTATTTAGGAACTGAAAGGAGATTAAAACTATTCGAGTGAAAACCGGATCCCGGGAGTTTATTTGAAGATTAGAGTATTTGGAATTAAATTTAAAATATTAGAGCCTCGGTAATTAAAATGAAATTTGCCAAAGAAAAATGAGTAATGAACTTTAGGGAATTAAACTAGAAAGATATAGATCTTGAAAGTTGAATTTGCAATAATAATAATAATAAGGAATGAACTTTAGGAAATTGAACTGCGAGAATATAGATTTTTAATAATAAGAAGAAGAAATGAACTTTAAGAAATTAAACGGCTAGAGTATAGATTTTTAATAATAATAATAATAATAATAATAATAATAATAACAATAAATGATAATAATAATATGGATAAACGAAAGGGGTTAAAAAGGGCTTTGGAATTATAAGGGCCTAAGGTGATAACAATAACGATAATAATAATAAGGATAATTACAATAACAATAAGGTTTTGAAATAATAATAATAATAATAATAATAACAAGATTTTGAAAGTCGAATTAATGATAACAATAATAATAATGAGATTTTAAAAGTTAAATTAATAATAATAACAATAAGGTTTTGAGGGTTTGAATTAATAATAACGATAATAATACTAATAATAATAATAAGATTTTGAAAGTGGAATTAATAATAATAATAATAATAAGATATTAATGATAAGATTTTAAAAGGTTGGATTAATAATAAAAATAAGAATAAGATTTTGAAAGTGGAATTAATAATAATAATAATAATAATAATAATAAGATATTAATGATAAGATTTTAGAAGGTTGGATTAATAATAAAAATAGGATTTTGATTTTGAAGGTGGAATTAATAATAATAGTAATAATAAGATTAATGATAAGATTTTAAAAGGTTGGATTAATAAAAATAAGATTGAAAGTGGAATTAATAATAATAATAATAATAATAATAATAATAATAATAAGATATTAATGATAAGATTTTAGAAGGTTGGATTAATAATAAAAATAGGATTTTGATTTTGAAGGTGGAATTAATAATAATAGTAATAATAAGATTAATGATAAGATTTTAAAAGGTTGGATTAATAAAAATAAGAATAAGATTTTTGAAAGTAGAATTAACAATAATAATAATAATAAGATTTGGAGAGTTTGAAATAATAATAATAAGAGATGAACTTTAGGAGGTTAAACTGCGAGAATATAGATTTTAATGATAATAATGACAATAATAACAATAATGACAATAGTAATGATGATAATAGTAATAATAATAGAAATGATAATAATGGTAATAATAATAATAATAGGATTTTGAAAAAACTGAATTAACAATAATAATAATAATAATAATAATAATAATAAGATTCGAAAAATTGAACAAATAATAATAATGACAATGATAATAATAATAACAATGGTAATAATAATAATAATTGATAATAATAATAGCAATAATAATAATAATTAATATTGATGATATTCGTTAATAATAATAATAATAATAATAATAAAAATAGGTAAATTAAACTATAGATTTTGGAAGTTGATTTAATAATAATAATAATACTAATAATAATAATAATAATTAATAGTAATTAAAATTAATAATATCCGCTAATAATAATAATAATACTAGTTAATAACAATAATAATAATAATAATTAAAATTAATAATATCTGCTAATAATAATAATAATAATATTCGCTAACAATAATAATAATAATATTCGTTAATAATAATAATAATAATAATAATAATAAAAATAGGGAAATTAAACTATAGATTTTGGAAGTTGATTTAATAATAATAATAATACTAATAATAATAATAATAATAATAATTAATTAAATTTGAAGATTTAAATAATAATAGAGATGGACTTAGGACCAAACGGGCTTAGGACAATGGCTACCAATTGAGCCTTTAATGGGCCTAGGGTGGGGAGATTGAATCTCAAAGGAAGCTAGTGGGCCTTGGGCATCATCTTCAGCATAGGCTTGGGCCTGGGCTCCAAATTCAAAACCCAAGCCCAAAGCCATCATGGGCTAAACCAAGCCCGTCACCAAACAATAGCTCATTCACAGCCCAACAACATCCTCTCCATCTGGGCAACTCCTTCAGGATATCTCCACCAGCAACGACGTAGAAGAGAGGCAGGGATGGCGGCGCCGGGATGGTGGAGATGCGTGGCTTTCGAAGCCACGGCACCAGCCGGTGGACGTCTCCGCTTATGGCGCCGTCGACCACACCGTGGGAGCAGCCGAAGAAGACGGCGAGCAGGCCGCCGTCGACAGCCTAGAGAGAGGCATCCCGAACCGGAGCAACAGCGCCGAACTCCAAAGGCGGCTCCGGCGAGGTCTGTGGGGAATGGAAGGCTCGCCTAGCTGCTACCCGCTCCCAGCCACTAACAAGGACTTGCATGCATGGAGATGTGAGTGATGGTGATTATACGGGCATGGAGAAAGAAAAGGTGGCGAGAGATGGGATTGGCGTGGAGCTGGGTATAGAAAACTGGGTGAGTGGAGTCAAACGGGTATTAAATCAAGATATGGTTACATGAATCTCATGAGGAATCTGAAACAATACTAAATTAATCTTCAATAAGAACCAAATAAATAATGAACCTGAACATGCTATAACCCCACCAAACCATTCTAAAGCTCAGCTGAGATGCACATATGGCATTGGACTTCTATTCCCATTCAACCAATAGCACCTAATAGTCAACAAAGAAAGAGAAGAAAAACAGATAAGTTGAAACGAAGTGGAAAAATCGATAATATTCATACCTGAGGACGTTCTTCTTTAGCAAGATGGGTTGGACTCCCAATTGCTCTCCTCTTCCAAAAGTCTCCCAACAACCCTGCAGCCGAAGCCTCTGCTCCTTCTTTCTTTCTTTTCTTGTCTTCCTCAGCAAGCCATCCTCGGCTCCTGTTCCACGTCCCATCTGGCCGCCCCCTCATCCTATCTAGCTGCCCGAGAGCAGCCCACTTGAGAGGCCTACAGAAAGCCACAAAGAAATAATAATAAAAAGAGCTCCTCAGCTCCTCGGGGGGGGGGGGGGGGTCTACACCCTGTTTCTTGTTTTTTTTTTTTTTTTTTTCTAATTTATCTTTTATTTTAAATTTATATTAACATTTTATTTTTTATTATTTTTCATATTGATGTCATTTATCCTATTTTAAAAAATTACTATCAATTCACTTTTTCTTTTATATATATATATATTTAGCCTTTTAATTTTAAATGTTTTTTTAAATATAAAAAATATAAATTTATTCAAAACTTGTTAAAATATAAAAAAAAATGAAGTTCTAATATTTTATAAATTAAAATTAATTTGATAAAATAAATTATTAATATAATTTTTAATAATTTTAATTACTTAAATACATTGATGTTAATGGTAAAAGTTTGTTTTCACAAATTTGTAATAAAATTTTAAATTTTAAATAAAATATTTTATATAAATCAATTTAATTTTTTTATTTAAAATATAGTAAAACATATTTTTAATAAAAATGGTTTTAAAATTTTAAATAAATGAATATAAATATATTAAAGGAATTTAAGCTAATTTAAAAAAAAAATTGATAAACATTATTCTTAATCATACTTATGTTAAGTATATTTACAAAATAACTTCAATATGTGTATTCTTACTTATTTATAATTTTTTTTAAAAAAGTTTTTAAAAATATTTTTATGAATTTTGAACGATTTCTATTTTTGTCAACATCAATATTTACTCATATTATTTTCCATATATTCGTAAAATTCAAGTACATCCGTATTTATCGAAATTTTCATCATTGATTGCAATAAGAGACCTCTTTTCGATCCTTCTTTTCTTGGAATTTGATTAAGTTTGATAATAAATTAACGAAAAAAATCATTTATACAATTAGACATGTGTAATATGTGTAATAACCCATAATTCATCTTATTAAATATATTTTGTATGACATATGAAAGGGTCATTTAGGCTTTTCCATTAAGTAGTAAAAGTGAAGTGTTTGTCAATTTTGTTTTTTCCTAACTAGGTCTTATCACTTAAATGATTCACATAATATTTTTAAAATATTTAAATAATAACAAATATATTATTTTAAATTAAATTATTTTTTAGATTTAAATATTATTACTTAAATTTGTTGATGAAAAACTTATCATAATTTAGTTTTGTTCTTAATTTAATTTGTAACATGATTTATTTAATTTTAAAACATGTTAAATATTTGTACCCAAACTTATTTAGATAAACATTATTTTTTTTTCAAACTTTTAAACATTAAAAATGTTTAAAAAATTTTGATTTAGATAATATCTTTTTTCTTTTTAGAAAAATTATCATAATTTAATTAAAAATAATAACATTTCATAATGATATAATTTTTTACTTCTTAAAAAAACTATTTGGAAAAATATTATTTTTTTTATTTCTTAAAAATAAAAAATACAAATAGCCATTGTTTTAAATTAATTTGTTTTTTCATGTATTTATTATTATATCAATTTAATAATATATAAATGTTTGAATTGATACCTATCTCTCCTTTATATCCTCATTTATGTCATTAATGTCTTTTGAGTTGATATTTAAGAATTCTATTTTATATGTAGACTTTTATTCACAAAGTTAAACAAAAAAAAAGTTCCTCTTTTTGAGTCTCTATTTTCGATCTCCTTTTTTTTTTTCCCCTCATTTTGAGATTTCTCTATTCTCTCTTATTTTAAGTTTTATTTATTTATTCTCATTTTTTTTTTTGGTTATTTTTCTCATTTTGAGATTTTATTTAGTTTTATGTGACTCATTATTTCCTCACTATAGAATCGTATTGAATTGTTTATTTTATAAATAAATACATTTCAAAGTTATAATAAATATTTACTTGTAATTATCTTTATTCTAGTTTAGTTATATTTATTTTATTCTATCAATTTGAAAAAAAAAAAAAAAATCTTTGAAATTTTTGACGATTTATGTATATGGTCTTAACATTTTTAGAAAGGTATGTTTTAGAAACGCTAAAGGATAACAGTAAGGAGAAAAAGTTGTGAAGATAATGTGACAAATAGTTATTTATATATTTTATATATTTATTTGTTATTTTAATTAATTTTAAAATATTTAAAGGAAATAATTTTTTGTCAACTACCCTCTTTACTTTTTGAATAATGAAATATGGTTAAAAATAATTGTTAATAAATATCTATTTGAAATAATAAATTTAATTTTTCATAATTATTAATTATCTTTTGAACCGTTATTTATTCTAACCCATGCAATATTTAAAATTGAAATTTAAAGAATTAAAAAACGATAATTCCTTTGAGATGACACATGGATATGATACCATCATTATTACTTATTAACAATTAATCAGTACACTTAATTTTAAAAAATTAAATTATTTATACATATCTCATATCTTTATTACTACTTATTGAAAATATAAAAACTAATTTTCAAATATTAAATTATTAATATTGTATATCTTTTAATTTGCCTTAAAAATATAAAATAGTTTTTAAAACATAAAAGACAATCTTATATTAATATTACAATATATTTGATGTATCTATTTATAAATATTATTTATGGATTAATATTGTATTATTAACTAAATTATTGCTATATTATATTATTTTAAATAATTTTAATTATTTAAAGGAAATAATTTATTTTATATATATACACACATAGAAAACTCTCAAATTTAATTTAAATTATCTAAATGTGGTAAAAAATAATTCACTAAAGTTTTGTGTATTTAAGATAATAAAATTAAATTTTCGTAATTACTAATTACCTTTTGAAAGTGAATGGGTTCTAAGTTTATATTAAAAAGAAAAAGAAAAAGTCAAGGATGACACTAATATGAAGTAATATGGAATAAATTATTACTAAATATTTTAAATTTAATAATTAAAATTGATTTTTAATGTATGAATTTAGATCTAAATAATTTATTTTGAAGCATTGATTAATATAAAACTAAAAATCTATATGACTATAAAAAAAATTATAGGATGGAGTGAATAGTAGAAAACTAATCATTTAAATGATTATATATATATATATATATATATATATAAACACAATATAAATGTTTTTTAAAGTCTAATCCAATTTAAAGAACTTATTTAAAATAATGATTATTAAAAAACAAATCCATATATTATTTTAGTTTTTATTCAATATAATGACAATACGTTTATTGTTAAAAAATAATTTCCAAACCTTAAATTATTGATATGCTTCAAAAATTCTAATTTTGAAAAATCTATTTAAAGTAGTGATTAGTATGTAAAAATTTAAAAGTCTAAATGCCAATAAATAACAAATGCACATAGTATTAACATAAAAATTAAATTAAGAAAGTTATCGGATATTTTGGTAATTATGGGCTTACATATTAACACATTGTATATTAAACTATCTTATTTTTGGGCCTAATTAAATGTCATCAATTAAGTTAATGATGGGGTTTTAAAGCATCTCTATATATATGGACTGTAAGGATTTTGCAATCTGTAGAAATCAATTTTATTTTATTTATTAATGATAGGTGAATAAATAAAATAAAATAATAAGGGGTATAAATAGGGTTATGGCCCCTAGTTTAAATGAGAGGAGATAAAAAAAATTGCTAATAATTTACATCCCATCAGTGAGTGATTTCAAGGCTGCAATATTCATTTCAGACGTGGAAGACAAAACCCAAATACATAATCTTAATGGATTCAGGTATGTCTTCCAATATTATTATTTTATAGATTTAACATGAGATTCTAGTGTATTTATTGTCTAGATGATCAGATTCTATAATCATTCTGTATGATTTGTGTTTTTCCAACAAATGGTATCAGAGTCACTCTTGTTAAATCTATTAGGTTTTAATTAAAGTTTGGTGGCGGGAGTTTTTTGAATTTGATTTCCATTCATTCATCCACCATTTTTTTGTGTGTTTGGTTGTAAGGAAAATTTTCTTTGATCCAGATTCCCCAGATTTTTTGTAAATAATTTTATAAATAATTTTTTCAATAAATATCAATACTTTTATCATAATATATTTTCTCTAGGATTTTTTGCATATTTTTTGAGATAAAATATAAGCATTTTTGAGAATTTTGGGGATAAAGATGAAGTGGTTGGGTGATAATGACCTATTGTTTTGTCATTATCTTGTTACATTTTTATAAGTCTTTTAATACGGTCACTTGAACATTGGGCTTAAGTCTTTTAATTAATAAGGTCATTTGGACATTGGGCCTTAGTCTTTTAAAAGGGTCATTTGGACATTGGATTTGAGTCTTTTAATAAGGTCATTTGGACATTGGGCTTAAATCATTACATTGAGTTATTTGGATTGTTGGACCCAAGTCCATTTAAGTTGGGTTAAGTAATGGGTAGGATAAGACCTTTGACTAACCTGTTTAACCAATCTAGTTGGACCTTTGATTGACTCGTTTGACCATTCCAAGTTGGATCTTTGATTGACCGTTTGACCAACCTAATTGGACCTTTGACCGACCTGTTTGATTAATCTAGTGGACTGTTGACTTTGACTGCTGACCAAAAAAAAAAAACTTTGCATGTTTACATTCCAATATTTCAATATAAATTAAATTGAAATTATATGTCACCAAAGTGACCTCTATAATGTAAATTATTTATCTTGAAGTATGTGGATTTTATTATGGAATTCTATGAGTAGTATCTAAATCTATGCATAAAATAATCGGCCCAAAGAAAGGTTATTTTTAGCTAGATTTTAGACACTTGTGGTAGTAAATATGTGATATTTTGGTGATGTCCATGGATGCAATAAGTTAATCCAAAGATAGGCATATTATTGACAAGATTTTTTACCAGTATTTATTAACTACTTTTTATAATAGTACCATTTACAAATTTTTATTTGTGTCTAAAAACTAAATATCAATGTTGTTTTAGGTATATTATAAGAGCCCATCTTATTGCTTTTATGTCATATGTATACATGTAGTTAATTTTTATATGCTTAAACTAAATGACATTGTTGTATATTGCGAGCTTATTATTTTATTCTACATACAGTTAATGCTTTCATTATATTTGCCAACATAAACAATATTCTAGTGTTTAATGGCACTAACTTCGAAAAACGAAAAAAATATATTGCTATTTTACTTGGGTGTATGGATCTAGACTACGCGATCCGAACTGAACGACCTCCTATCCTTACTAATGATAGTACTACGGAACAAAGGGCTAACTTTGAAAAATGGGAGCGTTCTAACCGTATGAGTCTTATGATCATGAAACACCTTATTCCAGATACCATCAAGGTGCAATGCCTAAGGAGAAAAGTGCTAAGCCTTTCCTAAGCCAAATAACAAATCAATTCGTTGGATCTAAAAAGGTCGAAACAAGCGTCTAAGCTTGTTTCAATGCGGTACAAAGGCAAAGGAAACATAAAAAGGTACATTATGGAAATGTCTAATCTTGTTACTCGATTGAGGGCACTAAAGTTGGAGTTGTCTGATGACATCCTTGTACACAATTTAGTGTTTTTAAGATAAGTTATAATACTAAAAAAGAAAGATGGACTCTTAATGAGCTCATTGGTCAATGTGTGCAAGAGGAAGAAAGATTTAAACAAGAAAAGATAGAAAGTGCTCACTTAACTACTACCTCTCATGACAATGCTGCCAATAGGAAAAAGAAAAGGAATAGTAATAGTAAAGGAAAATGAGTTGCAGACAGTGAGACCTCATAGCCTAAAGTGCAACAAAAACAAGATAAGGTCATCACTAATTTCGTTTGCAAGAAAGGTGGACATGTGAAGAAGGATTGTCCTAAGTATGCAAAATGGCTCGTCAAAAAGGGTAAACTTCTCAACTTTTTTTTTGTTTTGAAGTTAACTTGGCTTTAATACCAAATCACACTTGGTGAATAGATATAGGTGCAACTACTCACATAAGTGTGACAATGTAGGGTTGTCTAAGGAGTCGAGTACCAATTGATGTTGAAAGATTCATCTATATGGGAAATGATAACAAAGCTCATGTTCAGGCGATTGGTTTATTTAGATTGCAATTAGAATTTGGTTATTATTTGGATTTGGATGAGACTTTTTATGTACCATCAATTAGATGGAATTGGGTATTTGTTTCTCATTTGGACAAATCTGGCCACTTTTATTCATTTGGAAATGGAAAAATGAGTCTGTTTCAATATTCAAATATGATTGGTATAGGTTCATTGGTTGATAATATATATAAATTGGATATTAATGTCTCACAGATTAATGAATCCTTGCATGCAAGTAATTGTGGTACAAAACGTAAATTAACTTATGAGAATTCTTCCATGTTGTGGCACAAGAATTTATGACATATTTCTAAACAAAGCATTTAAAGACTTGTGTCAAAAGGAATTCTTGATTCCCTTAACTTTTTAAATTTGAAAATTAGCATTGAATGCATTAAGGGAAAGCAAACAAACATAAAAAAAAATTGGTGCCAACAAGAGTTCAGGTGTCTTGAAATTAGTTCATACTAATATTTGTGGTCCACTCCCTACGGTTTCTTGGAATGGTCAACAATATTTGATTACTTTCATAGATTATTCTCATTATGGGTACCTATAGTTGATTCATGAGAAGTCTCAATCTTTGGATGTTTTCAAATCCTATAAAGCTGAAGTTGAAAATCAACTTGGAAAGAAAATTAAAGCCATTAAATCTGACTGTGGTGGTGAGTACTATGGTAGATATGATGGATCAGGTGAACAACATCTATGACCTTTGGTGAGATACTTACAAGAATTTGACATTGTTCCTCAGTACACCATGCTAAGGAATCCAAGTGGAAAGTCTACAGCTTGATTTCAACTGAGCCAAGCCCATATCTTTTGGACCTGGTGCTTCCCCCAATCCTTGACTGCCCAACAACTAAGATTCAAACCCAAGCCCACCAAAGAAATTTTTAAAACACGTCATTCCTTTGCCAGTTGTTCCCCTCTCAATACCATTTAAAAATCCCCCATTCTACAGCTTTCTCAACTGCTGCAGCCGAACCTGTCTTCTCCTTGGTGTACGGACACGACACGTCCATACCTACAGGCGGCAGAGGCTACACCTCATTTCCCACGCCCTTGTGCTGGTGCGTGAGCCACCCACCACATTAGCCCTAACCTCCATCCTGATCACCATGCTGGCTGCTACATCTCCATGGCATTACACTAGGCAAAACAGGGTGGCACTTCCCACCACAACTAAAAGGAGAAGCTGGAACTATACCTACTACAACTTGTAGCGCACCATACAACAACAAGAACAAAAAATGCACTGTATTTATTTAGGATACCATTACCCTGATTTTCTCCTCCCAAAATAATTTCCCCATCTATGAAACAATAATATCAGATATTTGGAACAATGAAAACCCTTCCATTTGTCTTCATTTGTATTAATCTATTCAAGTTTGAGGAAAATAACATTAGTTGAGAAAGAGATTTACCTGTAACTATGATGCTCTATAGTAGATTTTGACAATGGTAACCTCCCATGCATGGAAGTTAGACATGGCCATTCCAATGGATTAGGGCATTTTAGTGGTGAACTTTGCAAGAGGAATGGATTTTGGCAATTGATGTGGAGTCAAATGACTTTGTAAGGGGAATGGATTAGGGCATTTTAGTGGGGACTTTGCAAGAGGAATGGATTTTGGCAATTGATGTGGAGTCAAATGACTTTGTAAGGGGAATGGATTAGGGCATTTTAGTGGTGGACTTAGTGAGAGCTATAGGGTTTCGGGGTTTCTTCAGTTCTGAAATGGTGGAGGGAATGTTTGGCTGGTACTCGTAGAAAGGGAAAAACATTTAATTAATATATATTTAGAACATATATATATATATATATATATATATATATATATATATATATACACTATTATTTAATGTCACCTAATATAAGCGCCATGAAATATCACAACTATGACACTGCTATAAAATGTCATGGAATAACCAGTTATTCTTATAAGTGCCACAACAAGCAATGATACTTTAAATAAGCGCCATGAAATAAAAAAAACTAGTATAAAAAATGACCCTTTTGGAAAAACGCCATTGTATATCCCAATATAATGATACTTTATGAAAGCGCCAATGATTAAAGCGTTATAATTTTCTATTTTTGTAGTAGTGAAATATTTCAAAATATGATGACCATGATAGATGCTTTTCAAGCATGCATGATCAAAGTTGGTTGTGGCATAGGAGGTTGGGACATGCTAACATGGACCTTATTTCCCAACTCAACAAAGATGAACTTGTTAGAGGCCTTCCCAAAATAAATTTTCAAAAAGGCAAGGTTTGTGAAGCTTGTCAAATGGGAAAACAAATAAAAAACTCTTTTAAAAACAAAAATTTCATTTCAACAACTAGGCCTCTTGAATTGTTGCATATGGATTTATTTGGTCCCTCTAGCACACCAAGCCTTGGAGGAAAATCTTATGCATTTGTTATTATGGATGATTTCTCTAGATACACTTGGGTCTTATTTTTAAGTCAAAAGAATGAAGCCTTTTATGAGTTTTCAAAGTTTTGCAACAAGGTTCAAAATGAAAAAGGTTTTACAATTACTTGTATAAGAAGTGATCATGGGAGAGAGTTTGAAAATATTGATTTTGAAAACTATTGCAATGAGCATGGTATTAACCACAATTTTTCTGCTTCTAGAACTTCTCAACAAAATGGGGTAGTTGAAAGGGAAATAGAACTCTTCAAGAAATGGCTAGAACCATGCTAAATGAAAATAATTTACCAAAATACTTTTGGGCCGAAGTGGTTAACACTTCTTGTTATGTTTTAAATAGAATTTTATTGAGGCCTATTCTTAAGAAAACTCCCTATGAGCTTTGGAAAAACAAGAAACCCAATATTAGCTATTTCAAAGTCTTTAGGTGCAAATGTTTTATATTAAACACCAAAGACAATCTTGGAAAATTTGATGCAAGATTGGATGTTGGATTTTTCTTGGTTACTCAACTTCAAGTAAAGCCTTTAGAGTTTTTAACAAAAGAACCATGGTTGTTGAGGAGTCCATCCATGTTATTTTTTATGAATCTAATAATTCTCTTCAAGAAAGAGAGAGTTTTGATGATGATTTAGGCTTGGAGACCTCCATGGGAAAATTACAAATTGAAGATAGAAGGCAACAAGAAGAAATTGTAGAGGATCCCAAGAAAGAAGAATCACCTTCGACACTACCTTCTCCTCAACAAGTGCAAGGTGAATCAAGCCAAGACCTTTTTAAAGATTGGAAGTTTGTCATCAACCACCCACAAGATCAAATTATAGGTAATCCATCTAGTGGGATAAGAACTAGATCATCTCTTAGAAATATTTGCAATAATCTTGCTTTTATCTCTCAAATTGAACCTAAAAATAGAAAAAATGCTCTAGTTGATGAAAATTGGATGATTGCTATGCAAGAAGAGTTAAACCAATTTGAAAGAAGTGAAGTATGGGAATTAGTGCCAAGACCTCAAAATCAAAGTGTTATTGGAACTAGATGGATCTTTAGAAATAAAATGGATGAAAATGACATAATTATAAGGAATAAAGGAAGATTGGTAGCCCAAGGTTTTAATCAAGAAGAAGGGATAGATTATGAAGAAACTTTTGCTCCCGTAGCTAGATTGGAAGCCATTAGGATGCTACTTGCCTTTGCATGTTTTAAAAACTTTGTTTTATATCAAATGGATGTGAAAAGTGCTTTCTTGAATGGCTTTATAAATGAAGAGGTATATGTTGAACAACCACCCGGTTTTCAAAGTCTTAACTTTCCTAATCATGTTTTTAAACATAAAAAGGCACTTTATGGTTTGAATCAAGCACCTAGAGCATGGTATGAAAGATTGAGTAAATTTCTTTTGAAAAATGGTTTTAAAATGGGAAAAATTGACATAACTCTTTTCATAAAAACCAAAGAAAATGACATGCTCTTAGTGCAAATATACGTTGATGATATCATTTTTGGAGCTACTAATGTCTCTCTTTGTGAAGAATTTTCTAAATGCATGCATAGTGAGTTCGAATGAGTATGATGGGAGAACTTAACTTCTTCGTTGGACTTCAAATCAAGTAACTAAAGGAAGAAACCTTCATCAATCAAACAAAGTATATAAGAGATCTCCTCAAAAGTTTCAATATGGAGGAAGTCAAAATAATGAAGACTCCAATGAGTTCATCTATTAAGCTTGACAAGGATGAGAAAGGTAAATCCGTTAACTCAGCTATGTATAGAGGCATGATAGGTTCTTTGCTATATTTGACCGCTAGTAGACCCAACATCATGTATAGTGTATGCTTGTGTGCTAAATTTCAATCTTGTCCTAAAGAATCTCATTTAAGTGCCGTAAAACGAATTTTTAGATATTTAAAAGGGACAATGGACATAGACCTATGGTATCCTAAAGGTGATAACTTTGAATTAATTAGATTCTCGAATGCCGACTTTGTTGGTTGTAAAGTTGAAATGAAAAGCATTAGTGGCACTTGTCATTTCCTAGGACACTCACTTGTTTCATGGCATAGTAAGAAGCAAAATTCGGTAGCTTTGTCAATGGCGAAAGTCAAATACATAGCAGCCAGTTTATGTTGTGCACAAATCCTTTGGATGAAACAAATACTTAGTGATTTTAATTTGTTTTTTGAGCATGTTCCTATTAAATGTGATAACACTAGTGCCATAAACATTTCAAAAAATCCGGTACAACACTCTAGGACTAAGCATATAGAGATTAGACACCATTTTCTTAGAGACCATGCACAAAAAGGTGACATTACACTTGAATTTGTAAGCACAAAGGATCAACTTGCCGATATTTTTACAAAACCTCTAAGTGAAGAGTAATTTGTTGATATTAGAAGACAACTAGGGGTGATTTCTTTATGATCAAATGATTGCTTAATGAATTCTTGATTGAATATACCTTATGATTGCATGAATTTCATATCATATGCATCATAGAGAAATAATCTTAGGAAAAAGGTCAAATTTTAACCAAAAATCAAAATTCTCTTGGCATTGGACATAAAAAATTGGGGATTTCAACTAAAAAGAGCAGGGGAGGATCACGAGACAAGAAAAAGCCAAAATTTTGGAGTATTGACCATTGACCGTTGACCAAGCGGTTGACTAGTTCGTCGGGGCTGGGAATTTAAAGAGGCCCCCGTGCGTTATTTTTTTCACTATTCTCCTCCGTTCCTTGAAAACTTTTCACATACCTGCTTCCAGAGACTATTTTGGGTTGATTCTTGGACCAATTGAAGGGCTTGGAGTTGATTTTGGGACGTTTTTTAGGCTAGGGTTTTAATATGAAACCTAGGGTTTCTATCTTTGGGGGTGATTCTTCTCTGACCGTGCGCATCAGCCAGGTTTAGCTCTATTTCAGTGCGCTTAGGGCTTCGGGTTGGATTTCGTTCTCTTTTGTTTGGTTTCATTCTCTCTTTAGACTTCTCCTTCTTCCTTTTCCGTTCTTTGGATGACACCTAGGAGAGAGACAACTACCTCCAAGGCTCAGAGCAAGCGCCCTGTTGAGTCATCTCAACCTGAGCAGACGGAGGCTTGCCGTAAGGCGAGGACATGACCCTCTTCAGTTCCGTCGAAGATTATCAGAGATGCAAGCAAAAATTCACCTAGAGAAAAGTTGTTCCAGGGAGAAGTATTAATTTCTCCCAACTTTAGTACTTTGGGTTTGAGGGACTCTTCAGTCGGATGGGATGGCTACCAATTGTGACGATTTTCGAGCCAATCTTCCCGACTATGGTGCGGGCATTTTACTCACGGGTGACCTATGGACTTGGAGGACCGTTCATATCCCCTGTTAGAGGTGTTGAGATCAAACTGAGCCCGGAGAGCATTTGCCGCATTCTCGACATTTCTTCAGTTGGACTCTGGGTGTATGAGTCCAAGGTTTGGCCCACTGTGCTGGGATTCGAGCTTAGAGAGGAAATTCAAAGGTTGTGCGGATTTGCAGATGCCAGGGAATGGGCAAACTATCGGCACACAGCCTGACCGTGTCCAGTAGAGTCCTTAATCACATGATCTGCTCCATCTTATTGCCACGAGGTGGATCTTATTGCCACGAGGTGGACATTGAGACGAGGTCTCCTACCTTGAGGCATTCATTGTGGACTCAATTATGACAAAAAGACGAATTCACGTGGGGTATCTGATAATGATGCATATGATATCCTACTAAGAGAGCACGACCCGAGTACTCCCCTACGACCGCTTCCTTACTCGAGTATTCAAGGATGTCGGGGTCGATTTGAGCAGAGAGACGGACTTCGAGGCCCCTACTAGCTATGACACTTACGATGAGCAGTCCTTGGGGCGAATGAAGTTCGAGAAGGCACCCGATGGCTCCTGGATTAGGAAAACTGAGCGACCTCCAGCACAGGCCCGGGGACAAGGACCGATGCATCTCGGAGTAGAGGAGGAGGCCGAGATAAGAGAGATGGAGGATGGGTTAGACCTTCAGAGGGATTTTGAGCATAGAGGGCCTGAGCTTGACATTCCTCCTCCACCTTAATCAGAGGGTATTCATGTTGAGGCCACTTTCTCAGAGCCTATGATGACTGAGCCGTCTTACACAACGGGACCATCATCTCAGCCATCATTCACCGAGCTTCCTCACACAGAGATACCATCTAAGGCACCTCACACTCCTGATCATGCACCTTTGATGGATGTATCAGCTCCCTTGGGACTCGTATGGAGGAGCTTGCTTTAGTTCATGATACTCGATTCTACTTTATGGAGGAGCACATAGATTAGTATCAAACTGGCTTCACTTCTCGATTTGAGCACTTCCAGCAGAGATTTGAGCGTATAGAGGAGCATATGGATCAGCAGCAGGCTACAATCGAGCATATCCAGCAGTGTATTGAGCGCATTGAGAGTCGCCAGGCAAGTCAACATGAGGAGATGATGGCTTACCTTCGCTCTGTGTTTCCACCTCCACTCCCTCAGCCTTGAGTTTATCTAGAGTTCCCCCTCAGTTTCTTTTTTATGTTGCCAAATGGGGAGAAATATCTAGGATCTAGGAGACCCTCATGCATATCATTGTCATATCTATCTTGATTAGCATATTGTTATGTTTTTGTGTACATGTGAGGTTACCATATATATATGATATGATAGTTTCATGATCCATTATTTCCTATTCAATTTTTTTCATACTTTACATTGTTTCCTATTGAAAATTGATTGATTGATCCATTATTGGTTTGAGGGGGAGATTTTTTTTCTTTCCTAGATAACCAAGGTTTGTCATCATTAAAAAGGGGAAGATTTTTAGCCAAAGGGTTCTCCTAATCGGGTTTTGATGATAACAAACCATGGTTGAATGACTAATTGGTTTAATGGTTAAGAATCTCAGACACAAACTCGAAAATTCATCAAAGGACCAAATGGATACAAGATCGAGACGTTTGGAAGACTTGTGATCATAGGAAACTAATGTAAGATGAATGCATGAGTGCACTTAGGATTTTCATACCGTTTCATGCAACTTAGAAAACTCGGTTTATTCTTTAAAACTTCGATTTCATTAAAACCCGAGTTTTAACAAATGTACCTTAGGCAAAATGTTTTCAAATTGGCATAATAATTCATCTAAAAACCTTGCCTAAGTGTTAGAAAATAAGGAATTGAAAAATATAGGTTTTCGGGGCCAAAAAGCTCAACCGGTCGATGGATGTACAAAATTTTCTCTCTCTCCCAATAGCCTTCTCTTCCCGATCAAGGTGATTCTCTTCCCGGTCGAGGTTCGATCGAGGCAATGGTAACCTATCAAGCATTAAATGCTTCAACGGCTAGTGAACCAGTCGACCCCTAGCTCGATCGATCGAGGTTACCTTTTTCTATTTTTGGACCCCGAGCTTATAAACCTATAAATCGAGAGCTCCATTTTGTTTATTGATAAGAGAACACTTGCAATCAATTGTCTACCTACCTATTCTTGATCAAAAAGCTCTCATTTCTTTCTTAATGCATTAAATCATTACTTGCATATCCTTTAGTGTACTATTGTGTGTCATCTTAGCTTTGTCTTGTATTTGAGCTATCCTTAAGCTAGGTTGAGGGATTCTTTCTCGTAAAATCTGAGTGTTAAAGCCTTCAAGAGGTTTGAATCTTGAAGATATTGTGTAAGAGCCCATTGGAGCCGAAATCCAAGTGTAAGAAGATTGGAAGCTTGGTTGAAGCTTCAAGTTAGTGGAACCCTCACTAGGTTAGGAGATTGAGGAGAGTGGACGTAAGCAAGGAAGTGTCGAACCACTATAAAACCCGAGTTTGAATTCTCTAACTCTATCTCTTTATTTTGTTTATATTGTGCTTGAATTTGTTGTGATTGAAAAGATTTTAAAAAACCCAATTCACCCACCCCTTTTAGGTGTTTTTCTTAATTAAGCATAATCTTTATTTTCTCAGTTAGGATCATAGAAGATATTTACTGACACAAATGTCAGATTTTTTATGAAGACTATATGATAAGTGATAAGGTAAAGAGTAATATAGTTTGGAGGATATATAAGAAGATAGTCCCATATTACATTGGATAATATGGATCCAGAGGGTTAAAGACATAGTATTCCTATGATTTCTAGTACACTAGTGCCTCATCATAGTGAAAGGTTTATATCCCACAAATTATGATGAAGCGGTGAGTAGTATTTGTGCTCACTTAAGGCAAGGAGTTATGAAGAGGTAGTTAAAATCTTTGCATTCTAACATAGTTTATGTTCCTGTAAAAGCACCTAAAGGGACAAAACCCATAGGTGTAAGTTGGTCCAAAAGAGGAACACATGACTAGATAGAAAGCTTGGGTTTTATGTGGTTAAGACTATAGCTAAAGGTTATACTTTGAAACTTTGTTTCAATTATGGAAAACCTTTTCAATAGTAGTCATACTAATGGATTACTCCTATCTGTTGTAGTGTGTCTCATTTATGAGGTATAGTAACTAAACATTTTCATAACTGAGGGTCTTATGTGTACAAGAAGGCACAGGGAAAGACGGTGATGCTCTTAGATCTTATAGGTAGATAACAATCTACTCATTGGATATGATGTAAGGATTTTGGCATTAGCCAAGATCTAGTAGTTTACTCAATTCTAGATAAAAATATAAATGAAGGCACAATATATTCTTCAAGTTAAGGTCCTTTATGATTGTAAGAATAGGAAATTGCGTCATGTCACCTATATTGATGAGCATTTAATCAAGTACATGATGCAAAACTCCAAGAAGGGTTTGTTACCCTTTGGATTTGGAGTTGTCTTTCTAAAGATAAATGTCATTGGACATCTATGGAGAGATATCACATTAAGATGGTATCATATGCCTCTGGAATGGATAACCTTAAGTATGCAATGCTATGTGCTAAACCAAATATTTGCTTTGCTATAGGAATAATGAGTAGATATTAATTCATTTTCTTATTAGAACTTTGGGTGGATGTCAAACATATACTGAAGTATCTTTAGAGAACGAGGGATTACAAGTGTATGAGTCTTTAGGATGAGTTGATACACCTTTCATACTAAGAAATTGGACTTTTAGTCTGATAAGGACTCTCATATGTCTACTTCTGGGTATGTGTACTAACTAAATGGTTTTTATTGTTTCTATGGTAACAAAGGAAGCTTTTTGGCTTATGGGTAGTTCTCTTGGTTGTATTGTCTAAAATCTTGTTATGTGATAACAATGAGATGGTGTCATAGTCAAAAGAACAAAAGTACCACTAGAAGAGAAAACACATAAAAAAGAACTATTACCTTATTATAAGATAGTATAGGGAGGTAACATGACTATGGAGTAGAATGTTTCTGCAGTGCCCAATCTTCTTTTGGGGCTAGTGGGAGTTTTTTGGGATTGGACCCCTAAAAGCAAGACATGATGTAACAAAGTTAGACATAATTGTCCATTTGCTATCTTTTTGGTGTATTGACATTGATTTGAGCATTTAACCCAAATCTGTTACATTGTACATGATTTAGGTGCATAAAGAGTTGCACAAAAGATATAAGTCATAGTTTCCTTGTAAGTAGATAAGTTGTCCACAATCGATTCATGGATTTGGGCAATCTAGTGGAGACTATAGTGCACCACCTTCTAATTGGAGGATGACTTGTCTTGGTCGTTAAGATGGGTTTCCCATGGTAAGTGCACTAGTGTATGTGATGCACACTGGAAAAGACCTATGGTGAATCATGATACAAGGCTATCAATTGTCATGATTCACCAAGCTACTATACTGCATGGACTCTTAACTTTGAGAGAATATTAAATTTGTGTCAAATCAATAGGAGGCTTTGACCTATGGGGAAGATCTTAAAGTGGTCATATCCTTATGGATTGTGTCACTACTAATGGAGGCTGGTGGCAATAGGTATTCTCAATAGAGGCACCATGATATCTCATGGGATTAAGATAGTGTGTCCTCTTGAGTGATCTAAATGACATGTGATTATGAAATTTGACTTATGCTGCTTAAAGTTAGGGTATGTCAATTGATCTCATAATAAGTGTGATGTGTAACTTAAGGACTAGAGAGGTAATATTGATATGTGATAGCACTACCTTGTTAGATTATGAACACCAGTATATGAGGAGTCTGCATGCAATGGATAGTAGGTCACGGACCCCGAACTTCATCTTGTTGTTATTTACATAGGATGTCGGAGTGTAGTTGATCCTCTTTAGTAGAATATTGAATCAACTTCAAAATTGGACTATGAATGAGCCAATACTCTTATAGGTTCTAGTGGTCTCCACTCTGAACTTATATACTATGATGACATGGTTTATTAGGGTTGGATTGGCTCTAGGTTTATTCTTGTGTATAAGGACATTTTGATAATTACGTAAGGTTGCACAAGGGACAATGAACAAGGTCTGTGAATTGGACTAATTGATTATTTAAATGGTCCTATATGGTTAATTAATCAATTATGACCCATTTTGGACTAGATTAAGTGACTCAAGCCTTAATGGGCTCAAGTCACTTAAGCCTAGTAGGCAATCCTATAAATACCCCCTTAAGGGTTAGGGTTTCCATAACCTTTTGGTGAGTATTGTCTTCCAACTCTAGAGAGGGAGAGAGAGAACCATAGCTTTCTCCATTCCAAAGCCCATACTTTGGAGTACCAAGATTGTGGTTCGAGTCATCGAGTGGAAGATCTTGGGTGTACAAGACCTTCAGACATGTTTTTCACCATAAGGAATTGATCTGGGAACATTTAGATCTAGTTATGAGTAGTTTTTATCTAGATCTTTATCCTAATATGATTTTTATAGTCATATGTTTCCATTGTGATAGATTTAAAGAATCTTATGATAGTTTACATGCACCTTACGAGATCCAAGGACATGGAACGAAGTAATCTGAGGTTCCTAAAAAGAACTTGGTAGTGCAACATATCTAACATGAAAAATTGAAATTGTCTAACCATCCCTAAATACCACTTGATCTAACATGGAGTAGTTTGTTGTGAAATGATGAGTTGCACCTAAGTGCAAGTACTAACTGCTATCAACCACATAATTTACAGTAACAATTTTCTTAAACATCATGTTGAATATTTGAGGACTAGTGGACTCCGTTTTGGGAAAAGAAAATGTGTTAAAGTTCTTGGGAAGAGGTTAAGTTGGTTGATTATTCATATTTGTCCTGTGATAACAAATGTTGGCAATGTGGCCAAGTTTGCCACAAATTTGGCATTAAGATTTGGGGTGGATTAAGTGGAAGGTGCTCAATAGGATGAAAGGGAATTTCTAGGGGCTTTGTAAAGGAGACCAAGTTGGTTTTGATATTGGGAAAATGAACAAGAGTGGTTTGGTGGATATCTATTCTTATTGGGAAATTTCTAAAAATGTCGAATCCATGAGGATTACTATCCCACCCCTATTCCCCTTATACTTCATTACCATTTAAGAAAAATAATTAAAGATTCAAATAAAAAGCGTGGCCACAAGCAATACAATCAAAATCAAACAATAAAGAGATTCAAATAAAATATTAGACATGCAAAAAAAAAAAAAATACATCTATCATTAACGAAAAAGAAACCTAGATTGGGAATCGAAGAACATCATGGATCTCCTAAAGAAACCTAGAGTAAACAAATTAAAATTCAAGAAACATACCTGAAGTTCAAGACACAAAAAATAGAACAAATGAATACAAATAAACAAAGAATCATAACAATTCATGGACTTGAGAAGATATGATTTGGAGAGAGAAAATGACAATGGCATGAATTGATAGGCTGCCAATAAATTTGATTATGTGATAGACAGAGAAAAATTGAGAGAGGAGATGGAGAAAACGAGATTATCATATCGATTTTTGGGTTCAGTGAGAGGAACAAAAACCCTAATGATAAAAAGGAACAAGAACCCTAAAATGAGAAAGAAAAGCTAAAAAGTAAGCAAATATTTATAGGTAAGGTGTAAACTTGTAATTTCATATTCGAGGAGGGGAGGGGCGAGGTAGATTATTACAAAACCCAAACCTGCCCCAAACCCGAACCTGTCTCATCCTCAATTACTATGCTCTCATACTCGTCCTAATAGGGGCAAGATAGGGTGGGTGACCCGAAAAACCCTCAAAATTGTCATCCCTATGTAGAGATGATTCATTTACATAATGTATTCCATAGCAATCATTCCCTCTTTCTTTGGGTTTTTCATATTGGTATGAATCTCAGTTAGACAAGCCATGGACATAGTTGAGTAGATCTTGTTGAGAGCATTCCATATCTCTAAAGCAGTTGAATAACCAATAATTTGAGATATCTTCCTTTCAGTCAAAGAGGCTTAAACCTAGCTCATAATGAGTTGATTTAAACAATGCAAAGTAGTGAAGTCAGAATTAATTGTTTGCATTTAAGCATCAAGAAATTGGGTTGGAGAAATCTTCCCATACATTTGCAAAAATGACATTAAGTAGTTGATTTTTCCAAATGAGACAGTTATGCACATCAAGTTTCACGGTAAAAGATTGATTTAAGGAAGGAAATGGAGGAAGAACTAGTTGAGTATCAACGAGTTGGTTCTAGGTTTATTGAGTGGTTTAGGATTTTTGGTGAGTCTCTAAAGCAAGGGTAGATGAACAAGTGTTAATGGTAGTGGCCTAAGTGACGCCATAGGTGTGGCTTTGATACCAAGAAAACTTTTAAGCTTATATAAAGAAGAAGAAGAAGAAGAAGAAGAAAATGGTAGAGGGCCCAAGTGATGCCATGAGTGTGGCTTTGATACCAAGAAAATTTTTAAGCTTATATAAAGAAGAAGAATAAAAAGATACAAAGAAGAAGAAGAAGAAGAAGAAGAAAAAAGAGGACATACGACATAAGAAGATAGATTTAGCAAGCCTCTCTCTTTATAAAAATATTAATGCAGGCATGTACACGTGGCCTTATACAAGAACAAGACCAAGAACTTCATACAACCAAATAATTAAAATCTAAACAATGTCTAATTTAGGACTAATCAAACTATTACTCTCTTATCATTTTGCAAAAAGAGCTTCAAACTATCAATTATGTTACATAGACATTTTGTATTGCAGAATTCCTATAGCTCTTTTGGTATATCAAACTTTCCATGCAGAAAAAATATGGTAGATGATAGAATCTATGATTAGAAAATTATAAGTTACGTTTTTGAAGAACTTTTATATGTTAGTATGCTACCATATTTTTAGGGTTGAAGAATTATTTCTAAATTGCAGTGGACTCTCTATTATATAAGATCTCTACTAAAAAATTCCCAATTTTATTGAATCTATTCTAAAATTCCCATGGCTTCAAGCCTATTAAATGAAATCTCTATTTCCAAGTATGTTATGTGAAATCTCTATCATCCCAAGCTTATTACAAGAGCATTATGAGAAGTTTTCTTATCAATTGCAAGTTTTTATTAGAAGGATTATATTCAAGGCTTCTTAATGAGTAAGTTTCTATTCAGCACAACCCATTAGGCAAGTCCATTGAGCTTACTGATGCAATCCTCACTAAGACAGAACCCATAAAAAATCAGACCCCCACATCGTGCCCATCATTTTATTTTATTTTGTTTATAGTGATTTAGTAAACAGTTTTTTATTTTTTATTTTTAAATAATTGACAATTAGAAAATAAAAACAAATTTTAGTTTTTTCTTAAATATATTTAAAAATACGAAAAACATGATTAAAATATTTTAATTTACTCTATAAATTAAACATTATAAAATAGCTTTTGTGTTTTGTAAAAGTAATTTTAGTAATATATCTATAAACATAAATAAAAAATAAGCTAAAAATATTTTACAAATATTTTTTTATAAAATATTAGAAAATAGTTTTCAAAACCATTTTCAAACATAAATACCAAATAATGCCTTAGGAATGAAAAGAAAGGAAAAGGACAACAATGCATGCCCCTTCTTTCATGGGCACATGAAAACAATACAGATATCAACAAATACATTTGAACAACTCTGTAACAAATAAAGACAGTACATTGTACCAAGTCTAACTTAAACACTTTTAAGTATCCGAGTATTCACACTAGGCACATTCTGTGTAGTCTTTTTTTAGAGTGTTCACACTGATTAAGTACACTCAGCGTAGGGTTTTTTTTTTTTTTTTTTTTTAAGTCTCAGTGAATCCTGCTAGACCCACTATGGAGGACAGTCCCAAGAACTAATTAATTCAATTGGTATTAAAAAAAATCTTATTTCAAAAGGGTGTACAAGTCTCAAAAATTAAAATTATTTTGGTGTAAAACAATTATTTCTCAATTTTTTTTTACCCAAAAATTTAAAGAGTGTTTCTCGTGAAAAGACAGAGGCATTTTTCAACTACCGTTGAAAAAATGTATGCAATTAGTTGAGCTATCCTGATTGGAAATGGTGAAAAGCAAGATTTTGTGATCATGATCCTTATAATGAGATTTAGACTTAGTGGCTCATACTCATCCTCTAAATAATTTCTCATCTGGTACCATTAGCTTTAGCTGGGTTTTTCGCTTCTCCCTTCCTAGACCTCCACCCTAAGGTGGACTTTGTAAACAAGATGGTAGATCTTGAAGAAGAAAAGTCAGAATACTTCTCTTAGTCACTCCTTTCTCCGAGGCATCATGTAACACCTGCAATCTTACTATTAAACAAAATGTTATTAAATATATTTCTTAGCAAAAGAAAAATACGAAAGATGAAAAGTTCGTATATTTTTCCAAAACTAATTTGTAATTAACCACATAATTGAAAATTTATGGAGGATTAGAGTCTGTTTGATATTGATTTGAAAAACATTTCTAATTTTTTCAACACTCGAATAAATTAAATTTTAAAATGTTACAAATATTATAAACGTTTCCTAAAATCATTATTAAACAGACTCTTAGAGATGGTTTGAGTGTTTTTAAAAAACACTTTTAATTAGCTTAAAAATTATTTTTAAAGAAAAATAAGGTGTTTAATAAAATTTTAAAAACACTTTCAAATATTTAAAAAATCATTTATAGTATTTTTTTTAAAAAAAATATTTAATAGGTAACTTTCTTAAAAAGACTTTTAAAATAAATATTTCTTTTAAAAATACTTTGATTAAAAATATTATGAAATACATTTTTATAGTCCATTTAACGTGTTTTTAAAAAGCATTTATTGTTTTTGAAAAAAAATCAGACGGTTGACAAAATTTTGAAAATAGTTTTAAGGAAACACATGATAGGTATTCTCCAAGAAAAAAACTTTTAATAAAAATGTTTTTAAAAACGAGCACAAAAGTACTCTTTCTGCATTTGGTCATTCCCCCTTCGTACTTACGTGCCGATTCAAAGCACCTTCAAGCAATGTAGGGACACGTTTTTTTTTTTTTTTTTTCTTTTTGTCAAATTTGCTTGTTTCGCACGTAAAATGTCAACGCTAGGGTCCGAACATAAACACTGCTCTCTTGTCGGCACCATCGAATGTGAAATGGTATCTCTCCGCGCCATTTTTGACACAAACCCTATAAATGTCTTCAGCAGTCTTAGCATTTTGTTGCCCAACAAAAGCAGTTCACCTGAGCAATGGAATCGGTAAACTCACTCTCTTCTTCCGTGTTCAGTACTTGCTGGTTGTTCTCCACCATGTCGTCCCGAAGGAGAAACCCTACTAGCAAAGTTGTTGCCGTGCGTGGCGGAGCCAGCGGACGAGATTATGAGGGCAATTTGGTGGATGAGAACATGATTGTTCTCCGAATGCGCATTCAACAAATGAAGAGGTTAGAGACCGGTGACTCGCCGCCATCGGATTGGATGGGGTGGGAGAAGAGATATTATGTACATTACAATGAAGACGTTTGTAAAGCAGTGGGGTTGTTGCAATGTTATTTGATGAATATCAGGCCTAGTTTGGCTTTGGGAACTTTGTTGCTAATCATATTGAGTGTACCCATATCTTCTGTTGGGGTCATGTTTCATGCCCTAGAGATGGCTAGGGGGATTCTAACTGGGTTTCATCTAAATTAAACTGGTGGTTTTCAGGACCTCACACCTGTTATTATTATTTGTATTGGTTAAAAAATAATGGCATCTCTCTATATATAGAATTTGGATGAATGCATGAATGTATGTAACATAAATCCTATTTCAGACAGCTTTATTTCTCTAACATGGGGGAGTTAGTGAAATTTAATGCTTCAACATGTGTTCATTAAAGATCATGATGTATAGCCTGAGATTATGATCAATATTTCTGTCTTTCTTTTTGCAATGGGTGACCTCTCAGTGGTTAAAGCAAGGGAAGGTTTCAACATAAAGCTTGGAGCAAATTAAAGAACCTTTTAAAATCCAAATATTTTGCTTGCCCCTTAAAAATGGTGTGCAATGGAGTTGTGGACAGATATATGCACTTACTCAACTTGATTCATGCATCCTGACCTGAGAGCTCGGGAATACTAGTCATGGAATATTGTTTTCTGTATTTTAAATACCTAGAGGTTGATAAGTCAACAACTTCCACTGCTCTTTCAGTTAAACCATTGAATATATGGAAATAATCTCTTACTTATTCTTTAATTTATTTTGTAATTAGTATGTAATATTCACCATTCAATTACGAGTATATTTAGTCAATCTCTAGGATTAGTTTCCTTTTATCTAATTAGGCAATTCAACTACATAAAGCCTTGTATCACTCAAATTGAAGTACACAATATTGCATTCAACTTACTTTGTCTGTTTCTGTTATCAGAGCCCTAGGCTCCATCCTCATCTTGTCTAAACTCTCAACCGTGATTGAATCAAGCGAAGTCATGGTTATGTCTAGTAGTGCAGATCCTTCTTCAACCCCTTTCTTTTCACAAGTTATCTCGATCAACACAACCCTACTCATTTCTCAAAAACTTTTGAAAGGAGGAAACTATTCAATGTAGAGCTCGCAAATGACAAATCTCTTTCTCGAATATGATCTCATAGGATTTGTGGATGGAACTTATCTATACCCACCAACCAACGATTCAAAGTACAAAAATTAGATTCGTCAAGATCGATTACTTATTCTTATCATCCAAACTGTAGTTACTAGACTAGTGGGGCCACTCGTGTCACGGTGCAGAAATGCTAAGAAGGCCTAGGACAAACTCAAAACTACCTATGCCAACAAATCCAATATTTGAATGGTTAGTCTCATTTACTCTCTCACCAAGGTTAGTCAAGCAGGGAAAAACACAAAATGTTATTAGATGTTGTTGGCAGATCGGAGGGTTGATCGCGTCTATCAACTCCTCTTATGTTTGCCATGGGCGCTTAGGTGAATGCAATATAAGGTTAGGGTATGTGCTTTTTCTAATAGTGATTGCTTTTAGTAGAATTGGTAGCGTCTGAGGTCCTACAAGTGGTATCAGAGTCGAGATCACAGGTTCGAACCCCAAGGGTGTCGTTGGGGGAGAGATTGTTGGCAGATCGAAGGGTTGGCCGAATCCATCAACTCCCTTTGTGTTAGTTGTGGGCGCTTGGGTGAATGCACTATAAGGTTAGGGTATGCGCCTTTTCTAACAGTAATTGCTTTTAGGAGAGTTGATAGTGCTTGAGGTCCTACAAATGTAAATGGGTTTATAGAATTAAGAGGAATCCTGATGGGTTCATAGCTCGTTATAAAGCACGCTTAGTGGCTAAAGGCTTTCATTAACAACTTGGAGTTGATTTTACTAAAACCTATAGCCCTATTGTCAAGCTTGCAATTGTTCAATTATTACTTTCTCTTGTTGTGACTAACAGTTGGCCTCTTCACCAACTCGATGTAAAGAATGTGTTTTTGTAGGGCTCTTTAATTGTTGAAGTCTTCATGGACCAACCTCCTAGTTTCGAAAATATAGATCTTCCTAATCATGTTTGTAAGTTGTAAAAGGCAAATTATAGGCTTTGGCAAGCCCCTCGTGTTTTAGTATCATGAGCTTTGCACTTTTCTTGTCTCTAAATGGTGAAACTTGCATTCGAATACCTCTTTATTCATGCTTCAGTCTTCCACTTCGGTTCTTTATCTATTAGTTTATGTTGATGATATCATCATCACTACTGGATCATTTGCTATTCATGTGACTACTTTCATTTCCAACCTTGCCCAATAGTTTTCTCTAAAGGATCTTGGAAATCTAGCATATTTTCTTGGAATTGAAGCTCACTATACCTCTAATGGTTTGTTTTTGTCTCAAAGGAAACATATAAAAGACCTACTACATCAGCTTAACATGGTTGATGCCAAGGTTGTCTCTACACCTCTTACAACTATTGAAATTCTCAAGTTGTCTATTGGCTTTCCACTGGCCGATGCTACCTTGTATCATCAAGTTGTTAGGTCCTTATAGTATCTTTCCTTGAGTCAACCAGATGTCTCTTTTGCCACCAATAAGCTATCTCAATTCATACATTGTCCATATGCACTTCATTGGTCTACCGTCAAACGACTACTCCATTATCTAGCTTGAACTCTTGATTATGGCTTAATGCTTTGTAAGAACTCTACTTGTACTATTCATGCTTTGTGGATGTTGATTGGACAAGTGATCCTAATGATAGGACTTCATGATGAGGGCACAACTATCAAATGGAATGTAGATCCTATTCAAGTTCCAATTGGTCTAATTACAACGGTTTGAGATAAAAAAAATTCAAGGAAACTCTCAATGGACTAATTCACAATATTTGGGTTGAGGTGAATTCGTGGAGGCCTAGGAAGAGGCTCTACATGTTCCACAAGGTTGGATTTCCATTACTCAAGCTTTAGAATAATCTAGAAGAATCCATCAAAGAGAACAGGTCACAAATTGTGTGGATTGAATGGAGTTTCCTAAATTGGTGGTTACCTAATTTTGGCTCATCAGGGAGATTGGCTGGCATAATCTAAAGCAATCTTTTAAGATTGCTAAATTACCTTTCTTATTTATTATTATATTTTAATTTTCAAATTTTATAGGGAAGTAATAAATTAGAAATTCCTTTGTTTCCTTTTTACTTTGGGACAAGCATGATTTTAGGAAATAATGGATTCAATTTTCAAAATCCAACTTAGGATATTTTAGTTTCCCTTTTCTAGCTATCTGTGAATCCTAGGTAGAATATTTGGGGATTTTCTAATTGTCAAATTTGTGGACTCTTTGTATTTAAATAGCCATCAACTTATTGAAAAATAATACAAATTCCATTCATAATTTTGTGAGAAAAAAATTCTCTTTGGCTCTTTTAAAACTCTTTGAACTTATTAAAAAGATTTCTATGGTGTTCTCCTTCAACTTATCAATCAATCCTTCCATAATTGATTGTGACGTCTTCATTATACTAAGGTTCTTGCTTCCATATAAACAACGGGTCGCAGTTTTATACAAATCTATTTCTAGATGATCTTAAAGCCATTCTTGATACATAAGTTTCTCAATTTCGTGGTGTGGATCGTATCAATTGGTATCAGAACTTGGCACTAGTTGCAAGTTTGCCTTTTTTTTTTTTTTGAAATAAAAAAAAATGAATTTGAAAAAAAAACAAAATTGAAGGAAAAAAAGAAGTGATATTGCAATTCAACTCTTGTAATTCTTGTTTCAATTTTACATCTTTGTGTTCCTTTTCGATTCCACAAATCTAAATTTCTTACTCCAAACAAACCCTAAATACGTAGGCTCAAAAGAATTGATTCTTTTGTGTAAATTTTGAAACCCTTAAATTCGTGACACAACCTTGCTTTGCTAAGCCCTTATATCCGAATTTCTCTTGATGAGTCCTTGGTGAATTGTTGTTGGAAGTCTTTATATTTGTTTGATTAGTTTGATAAGAACCTATAGAGGATTACTACAAGTGGTAAAGACAAGAGTGGTGAGCACATAAGAGGGTAAAAGCCAATCTGATTTTGTATGAAAACACGAGTGAAAGTTGAGTGAAACACGTGAGGGAGTGTGTGAGGTTCTTTTTTTTTTTTTTGTTCTAACTTTGTTTTGCAACAAACATGTCAGACAACAAGGACAAAAATACTTTCAGGAATGCATTAGAAGAGGTTGATTTGAAGTGTCTCACAGAAGCTTTAATACGTGAGATAAAAAGAGTATTGAGAGCAAAGATGGAGTAGGTTCATGAACGGATAGATCGGGTAGAGAATGCACATGTGGAGTAGCCACAAAATGCTCCTAATGTGTGTAGGAGAGAGAGAGAGTTCAACTTAGGGAAGTGAGATTTGAAGATGAAAAGCATTAAGGGGGTGGTTTTGATTAAGAAGATGATTGAGATTCAATTGCTGGCAATAGGAGATATGGTGAGCGGTTTAAAGAGGCTAGGAATCGAGAATATAATAACTTGGGTAGTAGTAAGATGAAGATTCCGTCGTTTCAAGGCAAAAACAATCTTGAAGCTTACCTTGAGTAGGAGGAGAAGATAGAATTGGTATTTGATTGTCACAATTATTCCATGCTTAAAAAAACAAAACTTGCATCCATTCAATTTTCTAATTATGCAATTATTTGATGGGATCAACTAGTATTAAACAGGTAGAGAGTATCCAATAGAAACGTGGGAGGAGATGAAAACTGTGATGAGGAGATGGTTTGTTCCAAGCCATTCTTGATCCACAAGTTTCTCAATTTCATGGTGTGGATCGTATCACTTCAACCTCTGCTTACATTGTTTTTTAGAGTGCAAATCATATTTGCTAGAGCTCCAAAAAGCAAAGATTGTCGCTTGCCCTTCCACCAAAATCGAATATCGAGTTATTGCCTCTACTATAGCTGAAGTTAACTAGGCAATGAATCTTCTTCAATAATTGTAAATGCCTATCTCCTCAACTCTGGTCATTTATTGTGACAATGTGAGTGCTACTTATGTTTGTGCCAGCCCAATCTTCCATTCTCATATGAAGCACATTGCTATCAACTTCCATTTTGTTCAAGATCAAGTACGTACAGGTTGTCTACATGTTCCTCATGTCCATATCTGACTAACTTGCTAACTCCCTAACTAAACCACTACCTCTCTCTCACTTCCAAACTCATTAGACCAAGATTGATGTCCTCAACAAGCAGTCAACCTTGCAGGGGCATGATAAGTCAACACCATCCATTGCTCCTATTAAGCCACAATCTCCTCATTGAAGATATGGAAACAATCTCTTACTTGTTCTATAATTTATTTTGTAATTTGTATGTGATATTCACCATTCAATTACGTGTATATTTAGTCAATCTCAAAGATTAGTTTTCTTTTATCTAATTAGGCAACTCAACTGTATAAAGTCTTGTATCACTCATAATCAAATACACAATATTGCATCCGACTTGTTTTGTTTGTTTAAAGGTCTCTCATATATATATATTTGATAAATGAAAGAAAACTCAAAATAAATGATCCATAGGTAAGGTATTGTGATTGAATTAATGCTTCAAAGCCCAAAAGAAAATCAATATAATGAAATATCACCAATGTTACCCCCCATGGCATTGATTCTTTCTTTGACTTATCCAGATTCATACACCCTTGGGAGAGAGACGCAGCCTTCCAAAAATAAATAGAAAGAATGAGAAACATGTTAATAGAGACGGTAGGTGTTTGATGTCGGGCCTGACTGGTGAATAATCCCCTTCCACATACACACATCTATTTAACTATGTATCTATCTATCTATATATAAAACATGTGATAAATGCATGCCTGATGCAATGAACAATGGAGCTTGTCATGCCTTTTTGCTTTAATAAAGTAAACAAGCACTAAATTAAGCCATTCAATTACGAAATCATTCTATCAATACATGAAACAGGATAGCTTCTAAGCTAACATGATTTTCACTCTATCCTCCCTCCCCTTTCCTTCTTTCCACCTCAAAGACCAAAAACAAAGAATCTGTTGTAGGGGGTGGCCGAAAGCACCAACCATATGTCTACCACCTTCGCTCTCGTGTTATGCTTTTTGATTCGTCAAATAGTCCAGTACCCTTTGCCCGGTAATGAAACTTCTAGAGGAAAAGGCCTTAACTAAGTCAAGGGGTTTTGAAGTAGGGCTATCTCTAAAACTACTTCATAGTTTAGGTTCCAATCACAATCCATCGATAACTAGCTTCTTATATGACTAATGCTAAAAACACCAACATCATTAACTGTTCAAGGACACCCTTTTCTTTTGGTTGAAGAAAAACTCAATCAGAAGAAAGAATCTGCAACAGTCACAGTTGTCAGATTGCCATCTCCCACGCTCAAGGCTCTATAATTGTTGCAGCTATAGCCATTGCTATCATTGTTGGCAGCCTTTTTCGAAATACAAAATTACAGAAGTCATGCTTCACAATATATATATGTATATAGTCGAGACAATTTTCACTGATCTTTCCGATAGCTAATATCATGGAACATATAGAGATGGTTAAAATCACACTCTCCTGTAAATTAGACAGCCTTTATCCCTAGGATATTCGTAAATTTATTTCATTATTTGATATCTTCTTCTCGTTAAAGGAGATATAAAGGAGTTGGATTGATAGTTATTTCTCCTCCAACATGTATACAAAATATGAAGGAAAACAATAGTTAGCTATGGAAAGTTATTGAAATTTAGAGCCAGTTTGTTCATGTGATTTAAAAATAGTTTTTATTTTTAAAAATAGAAAATTATTTTTAAAATTTTCTAATATTGTTTGGTCGTTATTCTCTAAAAACAATTTTTTTTAAATAAATTAAAATAGAGAATCAATTTTAGAGAACAAGTAGGAGTTATTTTTATAAGTTTTTTAAAAAACATGGTCAAACCTATTTTTAAAAAAAGAAAACTGTTTTTTAAAATTCCTAATATTGTTTGGTCATTGTTCTCTAAAAATAATTTTTAAAAACAAAGTAAAATAGAAAACATTTTTTAGAGAATAAGTAGGAGTTGTTTTCATAAGTTTTTAAAAAAAACATGGTCAAACCTATTTTTAAAAACAGAAAACTCTTTTTAAAAATTCCTAATATTGTTTGATCATTGTTCTCTAAAAATAATTTTTAAAAACAAAGTAAAATTGAGAACAATTTTTAAAGAACGAGTAGAAGTTGTTTTCATAATTTTTTTTTTTTTTAAACATAGGTTCATTTGGTCATGTTTTTTGAAACTTGTTTTTAAAAACTTTTTTTTTTTTTTTGTTCTTTAATTAATTTAAAAACAAGTTTTAAAAAAATGATCAAATGAGCCCTTAAATTCTTTAACAATTAATTGGGCACACATGCCTAACAAGCATTTGAACAAGGTTAAATAAAACATGTTTTAGGAAAGGGGCAAAAATGAGTTCAAGAATAAGAAACAAGTTTTCTGCTTTCAAAAATTCATAATATGACACAAGAATTTGTAAAATGTATAAAAAAATTCTTCCAAACGAAAGAATCTTCTTAGAAATGGATCATTTCCATCAAATGGCAAAGTATCATTGTTTTCACATATCAGGAATTCAAGCATTTTAGCTAACTATGAACTGTCTAATAAGTTCTCTAACATGTTCATGATTTCCAATTTCATAGGGGATAAAAAATTTCAAGTTTAATTTCATTTCTACTATGGAATGAGTCCCAATTGTCATGTTTTGCTACTAGAGTCAACATTTGAGAGAAGAAAAGAAATTCATTCTCATCAATCTATCACATGAGAGTGGAAATTTTTTGAAAAAATTATTGTGATTTCTGCTTCCAAATAAGTTCAATTTTTTTTTTTTTTTTACATTTTAGTGGGTATTTGATAAACTAATTTATAACTTAAAGTGACTTAATAACTTAATTTTAAGTCATTATAAGTAAATTAAATATATTTGGTAAAATAATTTAATGATATTACTTAAAGTTAAAAATAACTTTACATAATAAATGAAAATAATTAATTAATTTTTAAATCCAGATCTTCATTTTATGTTTTTACTCTCATTTTTTCTAGTTACCTTTATGATCTCTTTTACTATTGCACGACTTCAATTGTTACTCGACCTTCCTTACCTTAATTATAATTTATAAGGATACATATGACAACTTGATGATTTAAAATAAATTTTAAATTAATTTTATTAAATAATCTTAATACTTAAAAGTAAGATTAAGTAGTAAATTTTAAATCATCAAATTAAATATAATTTAATTTAAAATCCACTTGAGTCATTAAATGATAAAAATTAAGGTTTACCCAACATCCCTTACTATCGAACTTAACATCGGAAATGACAAGAAATTTTAAAAAATAAAAATAAAAATAAAATAAAATAAAATAAAATAAAAATGGCCCCTCATCAAGCCATCGCATTAGAGCATGCAGAAGATTCAAAAAATAATAATGTAATAGTATTTCGACTGTAGTACTACGGAGCAACTGGCAATGGGACGAGGTTAGCTTAACATATCCAGTTCGTGCTTGGAGTTTTAAATTTCCATTCCATAACTCCCTAAGTCAGTTCTTATTGTAGCAACAAAATTAAAACATTTGAAGGCCAAACATTTCTAAACATCTAAATACATAATTATGTTATTAAAAATTTAAAATACTTAAGTTTCTATTTGGAAAGTGTTTCCAAAAACGGTTCTAAATAAAAGGTTTTGAAATAAATTTTTTAAAATAATTATTTGATGTTTTGTAAAATAAATAATAGTCTTTAAAATATATTTTTTTAATAATTATTTAATATTTTGTAAAACAAAAATATATTTGAGAGTTGAAATATTTCTAAATATATTTGATATTTTGCCAGTCTCGACGTTGTTACTGTTGTTTCGCCATTGCCCCAACACGATTCTTGATGTTCTGTCACCATCATAGGCACCACTGTTGTGGCCCAGAGCCTTGGTACCTCATGCACTACCCATTGACTTTTGTTGGATTGCCATCAGCACCACCATCTCCGTGGTTGCCACTTCATTCTTCATCTTAGGGCTTCAAGAGACATAGGTAAGTTTCCTTGGATCACTATGGTACTTGTTAAGGTAGTTTTAATTTAATTTTTATATGGACTTGGGTCTCATTTGCTTTAAGATTGGGCTTCAAATTATTTGGTACATGGGCTTGATGTTATAATATTTACTACTTGGGCCTTGTGTTTCATTTGGTTGAGCCCAACAATAAGAGTATTAGTCACACATAAGCAAGTTGGTTCTTTGAGAACCATCTAGTTTTGTTGAACCTCAGGATTGTTGAGGTTGTGCTTCACCGTTGATTGGGCTTCAAGCAAGAGATAAGTATGGATGAGGCTTCATCCTTGAGGATATGTGAGTTTGAATATCCACTATGTTTTACATTGAATCTAGAATCACAAAGTCAATTCAATTACAATTGATGATATTAAAGGTCAATAGGTGTATTCATTTTATCTTTGTGGTATTGAAGGTTAGTATATTTATTGTCCTATGAAAAAAAAATCTTTTAATTTTTTGGTATTTGTTACTTACTTTTCTATTAAGTCTATGTTTATTCTACTAGGTATCTAAGAAATATATCAAGAAGAAGACAATGATGCAGAAACAAAGATCACCTCTTATGAAGATAATGTTGTACTTTTCAATTTAAGTTTGTATATTATTTTAATTGAATGTTTTTAGCTAGGTTTTGTTTGTATATAGAAAATAGATAGTAACTTCAAAAAGATTTATGGAATTGTGTTCTTAATATTTAATGTATATTTAATAATTTTTTTCCTTAAATAGTAATTTATTTCAATTATTTTAGGGACTTGATTGTGATTATCATAATTAAAAATATACCAAATTTAATTTCAAGATAGGTTTCATATGGTATATAACATGTTCATTTTCCATTAAAAACTAAAAATTATAATAAAATAATATTAAATTTTTCATAAGTTATATTCACATATGGCTCATGCCCAATATTGACATGTGCAGTAGTAGCATCTATGACATATGTGATACCAAACATTGACATATATAAAGCAATTATGATATATATAAAATCTAACCTTGACATATATATTTAGAAATCTTAACATATGTGGGATTAATGATGACATATATGACGTCAAACCTTGAAACTTGTTGGAGTAACCTTAATGGAAGAGTAAGTTAACCTTGACATAAGATCAATTACTCTCGTCATATGTTAAATTCAACATTGACAGAAGTAAAAGAAACATTGATAGATATCATCCTATTACGATTTCATCATTAGTAGAAATAGAGAAATCTTGAAATATGTATATGTCAAGCTAGTTTTAGACTTTTCTTGACACTCGCATAGATGACATATACGAATAGTAACCTATCTTGACAAATATACCTTATTTGAACTGTTTAGTGTCAATAAGTTATGTACACACGGGAGAAAAATGGGATTGAAATAATGTTGTTGTTAACAATAGTTTCACTTTCCAAGTGACCTCCGATATCATAAGAAATGATGAAGATCCTGAACCACGAAATGTGGAAGAATGCCGACATAGAAATGATTGGTCAAAATGGAAAGAAGCTATGCAGGTAGAGTTAAACTCATTAATAAAACAAGAAGTTTTTGGACCTATAGTCCAAACACCTGAAGATGTAAAGCCTATTGGGTACAAATTGGTATTTGTACGAAAGTGCAATAAGAATAATGATATCATAAGATATAAAGCACAATTAGTATCACAAGGTTTTTCATAAAGACCTAGTATTGACTACGAGGAAACATACTCTCCCGTCATGGACGCAATCACATTTTGTTTCTTAATTAGTTTGGTAGTCTCAGAAAGACTAAATATGCATCTCATAGATGTTATTACCACATATTTATACAGATCCATGGGTAATGATATATATGTGAAAATCCCTAAAAGATTTAAATTGCCTGAAGAAAATAGTACAAAACCTTGTAGCATGTACTCAATCAAATTACAACAATCCTTGTATGGATTAAAGCAATCTGGACGCATGTGGTAAAATCACCTTAGCGAATACTTGCTAAAAAAATAGGTATCTGAATAATGCTACACGCCCATGCATCTTCATTAAGAAATCAAAAACCGGATTTGCAATTATAGTAGTGTATGTTGATGACTTAAATCTTGTTGGAACTCCTAAAGAGCCACAAGAATAACAAATTACTTGAAAATTGAATTTAAAATGAAAGATCTTGGAAAAAAAAATTGTTTCAACTTGCAGATCGAGCATTTTTCAAATGGAGTTTTAGTACATCAATCAACATACATTAAGAAAGTTTTGAAGCATTTTTATATAGATAAAACACGTCATTTAAGTTCTCCAATGGTTTTCCAATCACTTGATGTGAAAAATGACTCATTTCGTCCTTACAAAAAAAAATGAAGAATTACCTAATCCTAAAGTCCCATATCTTAGTGTTATTGGTGCACTTTTATATCTTGCCAATTGTACACATCCAAACATTGCTTTTTCTGTCAATTTATTTGTAAGATACAGTTTCACTCCAACTCGAAGACATTGGAATGGTATCAAAAATATATTGTGTTATCTTCGTGGAACTACTGATATGGGTCTATTTTACTCAAGGGAATCAAAACAACAATTGATTGGATATGTAGATGCAAGACATCTTTCATATCCACATAAAGGTAGGTCACAAACAAGGTATGTGTTTAATTGCAATGGTACTACTATTTCATGGAGATATGTCAAACAAACAATGATGACCACATCATCAAATCATTCAAAAATACTGGCAATTCATGAACAAGTCGCGAATGTATATGGCTAAGATCTATGATCCAGCATATTTAGGAATCATGTGGACTCTCCTCTATCAAAGGTGACTCAACAATATTATTTGAAAGTAATATTGCATGCATTACACAAATAACAGTGAGTTATATTAAAGGAGATAAAACTAAACACATTTCATAAAATAAAAAAAAAATATACTCATGAACTCCAAAAGAGTGGTGAAATTGATGTGTAGCGAATACGCTTAAGTAATAATCTAGCAGATTTATTCACAAAATCGTTGCCAACATCAACATTCAAGAAGTTAATACATAATATTGGAATGCATCAACTCAAGAATATCGACATGAAAAGAAGTATGCTTATAAAAAGGTGTTAGTGTACTGTACTCTTTTTCCCTTCGTCCAGGTTTTTTCCTACTAGGTTTTATTGGCAAGGTTTTTAACAAGACGGTCCTAATATACCAAGAGCAACTTAAAGAATTATAAGAATATTGTACTCTTTTTCCTTTGCTAAGTTTTTTCCATAGGGTTTTTTACTAGCAAGGTTTTAATGAGGCATATTCTTTAGTGTGATAGACATCCAAGGGGGAGTGTTGTGAATGCAAGGGTGGAAGTCACTAGTCAAAGTTCCCTTTGCATTAAAACTTGTATTAAAACATTATAAAGTCTTCCATTAATGCCTCCATTTATTGATATTAATGGAGAGTATTAATGGAACACTTTTGTGAGGCTTATAAAAGGCCTTTCATCCTTTGTACAAAAGTATCCTGAAGAAATATATTTATCTATTTCTCTTATTCTCATTTTTTTCTCTCTTATTCTCTAAACTCTTTCACTTCTCCTTTCTAATCTCATCATCCCCATTATATGTTATTATCAAGTAATATATAGTTGTTCTCTACTTTTATTAGTGTTGCATTTATCATGGTTTTACAACAATTTCCATCATTTTAAGTTTCTAATTTTTTTAAGCTTTGATTTTTAAAATTTGTGATATTAAAGTTGTGATTTTAAATTATATTTCTAATTTGGTGACTTCTATAGGTAAATAAAAAATAAATAATAAATAAAATACGAAAAAAAAACTCAATAAATAGATGAGATAACATAGAAATTTGGATAAAATTTATCATTTTTTTCTTATAATTAATTTTAATTTTAATAATATATAAATCATATATTTATGATGTCATGGATTCGACCATGGTTCAATCACTGATCTGACTAATAAATAGTGAATTGATAACTTTTTCAATTCAATGATCAATTTGATTTTGAAAACATTAGTTTTTATAACACAAATTAGGCTATATGTTCATGGCCTTTAATTTGAATTGAGTCACTTCAAATCTTCCAATGGGCGGATTTTTCAAGCCTAATACATAGGGGCCAATGTTCCTTTTGCCATACACAAAATTTCTATTAGAAGAATTCACAAATATCATACTACACATGTCACGTCTTTGAATTGATTCTTTTATGACAATCTACTACTATTATGTCTAGTTAGGCGCATTTCATATTTAATTTTAATTAGAAGTTGTGATAAGAGATAAAGTCATTTTTTATTAAGGAGCATAATATGTATATTAAGCCTAAATCCTACAAACTTAACTTTTTAGGAACATTTATAGTTCAACATGGCATTAAAACTTGATTTGGCGAGTATGGGGCCATACCTGAGAGATGCAAAATTGGCAGTTCAACTTATAAGAATTTTATTAAAATAAAGTTGTGTATTAATTAAAATAATTTTTTTTAATGCTATCCATATTAATTAACTTCTTAAAATAAGTATTAATATGGGTATACAAGCTCCTATTATACTTTAAAAAAAAAGGTTTTAATATATTTCAAACTAATCCACATAGGCAAACCTCTTCTTTTCATGGGCAAATTCAAGTGAACATAAGTCCCTTTTACACATCAATTATGCTTTCATCAACATTCCAACACAAAGACAAATAAAAATGCATTATATATGTATGCATTGCACCGGTCTTGTAGAGTATTAAAATAACATTCATTGTGAACTATTTAATAGCTTCTATTATGAAGAGTATAAGCTTGAATGTTGATTCATGAAAGGCTTGTTTGATCATAATACAATAAAATTTTGATAAATGAATGCTCGATAAATTAATAACCTCGCTAAATGCAGGAGATTACAATATTTTTCAAAATCCCCGAGGGCTCAAGAAACTTATATCGGCAAACAAAAATTCATAATATAACAAATAAAATTTTATAATATACTATTGAGTAAATTTTTATAACTTTAATTTTCTATAGTCACTCATCATAATCAACATATACTTGAAACTTTTTTATCTTTTAAAAACCATTTTATCTTATAGGGCATTATTAAGTTTTGATACCACATATATTCTTTTTAGTGATATTTCTATCTTTTATAATTAATAATTATTTTTTATTTTTAAAATTTTTTTAAACTTCTATATATTTACTTTTTTTAGTTGATTCATTGTTTTTAAATTTATAAGTCATAAATTACAAGTGTTGCATAGTAGAAATATAATACATTTTATAAATTAATAAATATTCATTTATTAATTATTAATAATCTCACTAAGATAATAATTTTCTTGATCCTAAGAGTGTTATTTTATAGAGGTTTTACACTCAGTTGCACATAAAGCTTTCATCACATGCTAGTGAAGAAACTTTACTTGCTATTAGCTTTAGTGCATGGGATTGCTCTTTAGCCAGCTCGTGGTCTTACCCAAATGAGGAGTTGCACATAAATCAAGGACTATTTTGAGATCATCTTAAATTAATTATTAAAAAATTAGTAGCTTAAAATTTTGGGTGGGATTACCTCAAGATAATTCCATAATATTGATTATTGGTTTTTTTTAGTTTATAAAAAGTAAATCATATTAATAATGCTATGCTATAAAATCATTATTCTTCTAAAAATGGGGCACTAATAGGATACATAAATTGATGGATTATTTTAATTGTTATTGTAAATTTAAGTGGATGTTTGATAAACCAACTTAATAACTTAAAGTGACTTAATTTAAATTATTAGGTAAATTAAGCATATTTGATAAAATGATTTAATGACATGACTTAAAATCAAAAAATAACTTTAAGTAATAAGTTTGAACAATTAACTTATTTTTAAATATACATATTCATTTTACATTTTTACCATTATTTGTTTTATTTACCTTCATGATCTTTTTTGTTATTCCACGAACTTCATTATTACTTGACCTATTTTACATTAATTAAAATTTATGAGGATAAATATGTCAATTTTATAATTTAGAATAAATTTTAAGTTAATTTTATCAAACAAACTTAATACTTAAACCAAGAATTAAGTAATAAGTTTTAAGCCAACAAATTAAATATAATTTAGCTTAAAAGTCAACTTAAATCATTAAATAATAAGTACTATGTTTTATCAAACGCCCTTTAAGTCTCGACATATGAAACACGTGTCTAGGCAAGATATCACAAATTTGAAATTTTTACGTAGATTTAATTATGTCAATAACTTTAATGATTTGGGAAAGATAAAACCAAATGATCACAAATGTCATGCCCCAAAACCTACTCCATGGGCATGACGGTCATTTCACACCTCAAGCCCGAAAGCTCAAAGTGGAAACAACACAAACATTCATCTTGTAATTGGAAATACCCAATTACCAAATTCATGTTCAGAGTAGTAAAATAAATAAATTCTATAATCCCCAATTCTCGACTTTAAAAATTACACATCAATCAAAGTGTTATTGTCCAAATAACTCCCAACTCAAATAATTCAAATAGGGTGTGTTGAGTTTAGGTCAATCAAGGCTCTAGCAATAAAGTGTAAATTCAAATAGTACCTATCGCTACATCAGAAGTGGCTTGAGCATCTTGATGAGTCATAGCAAACATCTGCCCTTAGACTTTGGGTTTCTGTTTATCCTCCTTATTCTCCTTCTTAGGCTTCCCAATTATAATCTTCTTATTCTCTAGAAAATCCTGAATCATATGTCCATGCTTCCCACAACCAAAGCAAGCTTCAGATTCTTTATAGCAAGGCTTACCCCAATGTTTCTTACCACAAATAGAACAAGTCACATCTATATTTTGCATTATTTCCCCTTTATTTTGACTCTCAATTGAAACAAACCTTTTTGGTGTTTGGTTATCATGGGCACTATCACTCCTACTCCTCTTCCTTTGCTGCTCTCTATATTGCTGAAGCTCCTTATTATCATTTTCCACTATAAGGGCTCTATCTACAACCTATGAATAGACACTAAGCTTCAAAATATATATTTTGTTCTTCAAATAGGTTTGATCCATCCTGAAACTTTAATGCCTTTTCATTCTCTATAGGAATCAATTGTGAAGCAAAACATGATAACTCTATAAATTTAGCCTCATATTGGGCCACCATCATATCCCCTTGTTCCAAACGAAAAAACTCTCCTACTTTTTGTCGTTTAACACTGTCGGGAATGTACTTTTTGTAAAATGCCTCCTTAAATTGTCTCCAAACTAAGGTCCCTAATCCTCTAAAAGCCTTTTGGTCATACACCATCAATAATCTACTTCTTTCTCTAACATAAATGTTTCATAAGAGGTTTTTTGCTCCTTAGAGCAATCTATAACATTAAAGAATTTCTCTATTTTAAGAATCCAAGCTTCTGCTTCCATTGGGTCTGAAGTACCAGAAAAGTAAGGAGGACCTAACTTCTTAAAGTCATCAAATGAGCTACCCCTAGAAAATGAGCGTTATCCAAGAGCTTGAGTCTCAACAGCTCTAGCCTAATGCTAAACCAAACTAACTAAAGTCTCAAGATACCTGCAAAATCCTTCTACATTCATGGGAGGCAAAACCTCAAGTGGAAGAGGTACATCATTATTAGCCTGACTGTTTTGGGATGATATTGGTCTTCTTGGTGGCATGTTGTCCTATAAAGCATTCAGTATAACTAAATTAGTCACTAAGAAACCAATTAGACAATTTAGATTCATAAGAAAGAATAGAAATTTATACAAGATGAAATTGAAACTTAAATTAATGTGTCACTCATCCATCCCCAAAGTAAACTAAAACAAGTTCCCAACAAGATCATAACCTAGTATTCTGATACCACTATATCATGCCCCAAAACCTACTCCATGGGCATGATGGTCATTTCACACCTCAAGCCCGAAGGCTTAAAGTGGAAACAACACAAACATTCATCTTGTAACTGGAAATTACCAATTACCAAATTCATATTCAGAGTAGTAAAATAAATAAATTCCATAATCCCCAATTCTCAACTTTAAAAATTAACACAACAATCAAAGTGTTATTGTCCAAATAACTCCAAACTCAAATAATTCAAATAGGAATTAAATTTTAATGTCTAAACAAGGTCCATAATAAAGTTTGAACCAAAATCCAAACAAAGAAAAATCCCCCAGCCTAGTCATCACTCCTTGCTTGAACTGAGAGTACCTAAAAAATTATCAACAAAGAGGCATGAGCTCAAAGCCCAATAAGGAACACTAATACAGTTTAATGGATCAAATAGTTTCAATCATGCTTACAAATGGGAGATTTAGTGTAAAATCATTTTCATAAAAACGTTTGAGCACAAATATGATAATACATTTTAAAATGTTTAATCAAACATTTTCATATATATCAAAATCATTTCATATCCATTTCAAATCAAATACATTTCAATTGTTTTCATTTTGATTATCAAATAACAAATGATGCCCTATTAGGTGGAACTTCACAAATGAGTGGCTATTTTCATATTTGTTTTATTTAAGGTGAACAAAACCAAATGTCAACACTTATAACCCGTTGACTAAGGCCATAAGGTCAACTATTATAACCTGTTGACTAAGGCCACAAAAATATCAACTATTATAACTTGTTGATTAAGGCTAGATATGTCAACAATTATAACCTGTTGACTAGGGTCATAGAAATGTCAACAATTATAACCCATTGACTAGGGTCATTGAAACCAAAGTCAAACACTTCATTTCGTTAATTCAAACTTACAATATATATATATATATATATATATATATATATATATATCATATCTCCAAAATTTTCATTTTTCACAAACAAAGAAAATGTTCAAACATATTTTTCATACAAAACATATATTTGATTCATGCACATAAATAAAAATAATATTTTTACACATTTCAAAATACAATATAAAAAGAAAATTATTTCTTTTTAGAAAATCTATATTAATTTCCCTTACCTTGAAGAAACACTCAAAATCTTGAAAAATTTAGCTTGAAAAATTTACTCCTCACCTAATATAATATCATACACAACATTTATTATTGATTATATTGATTATTTATCTGAAGATATAAATTTGACAATCCTAACAATATTTTATATAGTTCTCAATAATTCTAACTAATTCCCTATGTTAACATTATTAGAGATAATATTATTTTCAACTTCCTAAACAATAATAAATTAATCTAATAAGTTTCCAAATTTTTATAAAATTCATATTTCTCCCTAATTTTATACTAACTATTTATTTCTTTATATATTTAAAGTAAATTAAAGCTTGTATAAAAACTATTATTATTATTAATCCCAACATCCTCTCTTACTCAACAAACTATCCATGTACTTTTAACAACTCTAACAACCCCACCAACTCCACTCACTATTATTATTTTAATTTATTCCTCTACCGCTCTTTCACCCTTTGGCTCTTACAATTACATTGATTTTTGTTTTTTTTCACTCAACAATCTCATATTCATTCTTGTTTTTTTCTTCTTTCTTTTTTTTTTTTTTTGAAATTATCACCTCAACATGCCACCTCAAATTCCAAAATCCAAAAACCCTACAATTATTATTATTATTATTATTTTCTTTTTACAATCTAAAGCATCCACAAACGATTTATTTATTTATTCTCTAAATCTAAAATTTCTCTTCTTCCACTAAAATATTTCATTTATTTATTTTCTATTCAATTGAAATTTTCTTGCTTTCATCAATAAATTAATCTGCATTAATAAATTTCCAATCTTTTGATATAAAATAATTAAATAAACAAACCCTAATTTAGATTTGGATTTCTAAAGTATTCAAATCTAATTAATGAATATAAAATACTAATTTTATGATTAAAATCTTACTTGAAAAGCTGATCTTCAAACTGTAAACCTTCAAATCTTCAGCCCTATACTCTCTAATATTTCTGATCTCCATGTAAAAGGGTTTTCTGAATAGAGAAAAAAAAAACTAATTTATACCTAAGGTTTTTAAAAGCGAAAGACTTTTCTACCCTTATTAGATTAATTGATTTAATTAATTAAATTTTAAATTATGATTTTACCCTTAAATTGGGTTTGAGGTATTACAACAAAAGCATGGAATATATTATGGAAAATTTTAAATCGTACTGCACCAACCAATTGGATTGGTTATATCGTCAATCAATCATGTATGTGGTTCAATGCATTTTTGAATTCAAACATGCCCCAATTTTTTTCAAAATTTTTTCATACAATTTTCATTTTATTTCAAACCCATTTCATGATGATGGGATGATATATGATGGATTAATTGAATTTAGGCATGTATTCAAAATCACACCAAAATAATGATATAACAAACTATTAATAAATTAAATAAATATTAAAATTAATTTTACTTCACTTTTTATACATGATATATTTTCTTAACAATAAAAATATTACAACTTTGATATTTAATAAATAAAAACTATTAAGATGTTTACATTTTTTTCCTTATAATAATTAATATGAAAATATAAAAAAAAATGATAAATATTTTTAAATTTTTAACTTTATATTTAAATATAATTTTAACTTCTTATAGTAACTTTTAATTTTGATATAATGGTTCAAGCACTAGTTTGACTATTGAATCATGACTCAATAATATTTTCCATTTAATGGTTATTCTGGTGCTGCAAACATTGAAGAAATCACCTATAAGAATTCCTTGAAATTTCTTAGATATAAAAAGTCATAGATCATTTGATCGCAAATAAACCCACAAAATATGAAAGTAATTGTATACAAATTATTTGATATGAGTACTCCTACTCCCCAAAGGTCTAATATTGATTCAAACCTAGATAATTCTCCATTTTTGTTGTAATAAATACTAAATCTAATATTACGTGCTAATCCTTATCAAGAAAAACTAAAAATGGGATCGCAATAACTTTTGTAGTATTAGATTATCATTTTCTATGATCGATAATGATGTGTTCAATTGTTTTAGATTAAACAGATTAATTATTTAGAAAGATCTAATCTAAAATAAATAAGAATAAAAAAATGAATTGTAATTTTCTAAAATATATGATGAAATAGACAAAACAAAAGAAAACATCTAATAAGTTTCACAATCAAATGTCAATTCATAAGTAGAGCAATGTAAGATTTAAAGCTTAGGATCAAAGTTTATCTATGATTGAATAGAATTTTAAAATCCATTCGAATCTAGAGCTTTGTTTTAAACTTTGGAAAACATATCTCTTAGACCTATTCAATAGATTTGTTAATTTAGGTTTTAGCTTACTCATTTAGAACTCATATCCATCATATAGATTTGGTCATTAGATTCGTTAATGAAAAATCAAATCAAGTTAATTAGTGATCAAGATATTCTCAAGCATCACTAATACCTTAATAAGTATCTTTTCATCTTATCTATGTTGAATTAACACAAATGATGTCTCTAGACAAATTCATACATAAAAGTATAAATAAGAAATCATTTGGCATCTTACCATGTTATTACTACTTTGGATTCTTTGCCTTCATACTACCTGTGGGAAGCCTCCCTCCACATGTCTTTCCCAAGCTCAAGACCCTTTGGTCGTCCAAGGTAAGCAAATAATCCGTTTGGGATCAATCCGTCTGGACCAAGATAAGTTTTGTCTAGTGCAAGAGGAGAAATAGATTTCATTTTTCTGCAATGCTAGATAGAATGGACAGACCAAGTCAATTGGGACTTCCAAACAGACAAACCAACCTAGCCAGAAATTTCAGGCATTGAACAAATGATTAATCACACCCAATGCCTGACCAACAATTTAGATGACATTTACACCCAAGAATCAATGTCAATCAGTCATTACATGCAATCAGTGACATTGAAAAACGTAAATGCATAGTCAATGATATGGTCTGAGATTCTTGTACGATAACCAACGAATGGCACCAATCAGCAGCTTTTATTTGGTATGATTGCCTAGTCTACGCTAAGATGATGACGTTGACTACCTTATTAAGGCTTAGTATCCACCACGACGGTGATCATCAGTGCAAGAAAGGCATGAATGCACAATCAATGTTGCGCCATATGTTCTATAAAAATCCCTTGAGAAGCATGAAAAAGGTACGTGTGCACATAGCCATTCAAAACAGTTGGATTCACTCTTGCTAGATTCTGACTTAAGCTTTAGAGGGACGTGCTTAGACAACCTATCCAAACATCCTTTTGTGCAAGGAAGAAGTCTGTCTGACTCTAATGGAGCTAGATGGACCTATATCTAGTTGGCATGACACCAACACTACCTTCTCCTGATCAAATAAAATTAGGAAAAAAAAAAACAATGGAGGATTTCTCCTCATAACTCATGTTTAGTTACCTATAAAACAAAATATAAAAATAAAATGAAGTACAAGAAGACTAAACTTTATTGAAGAAAGAAAATCGAAAACATAAAAGTCTCTTAGTCGCTATCCTATCTCTACATCCTACATGTTCTAAACCTTAAAACTAATCAAGTATTTATAAACTAATCTTAAACAAGACATGTGACACCTTCCAATTGGCCATATATTTAAAAAAAATTAAGAAAATATAAAAACATATATGAAAAAGTTATGAGTTCTAAATACTAGAGGTAGATTCCAAACCAAATAAGGTCGTAGGGTGTTGATTTCAAACTAAGCATCATCTATTTTTGAACTAATTTTCATGGATTTGAAGTTGGGAATGGAATTTCAAAATCACAAACTACTAGAGTGTTGAGTTCAAAAATTTTAAACTCATTTGTCGTTTGGCTTTTTTCCTCATTTTGCTTTTTTTTTTTCATTTTGCCTTGATTTTGAGTTCTAAACTTGTAATTCAAGAATTGATCTTCATTTTTCCCTTATTTTTAGCCTTCTTTTGATTCTTCTTTTAATCCTTGACTACATTCCATCCCTTTCTAGATGAGTTATTCGTTCACAAGAACCGAATCTCTCTTTTGAGTATGGTTAAGCCTCATTTAATCTTAGTTGTTGAGCATGCTTGGATTTCATCCTTCTTTTGACTCTTTTCATCTCTTTTTACACATCCAAGTCTTCCCTATGTGTTTCCAACCTCTCCACCTTGCTTCCATCATCCTTGGATTGTCGATTGCCTTGATCTTTGCATTTTTACCTATTTTACTTGTTAGGATAGAGCCTTTAAAAGTATGACATGATGTAGCAATTTCAGAATTCATTATTTAATGATATTTCAATTGTATTTTTATTTGTCCTTAGTCTATGCATTATACTTTATGAGCATTCTCACCTATAATCACTTACATTGTACATAACTTAAGTGTATTAGGAGTTGCACAAAAGATCCAAGTCATGAGTACCTGTGGACCTACATTTTTCACTTATGTCCCCACTCAATGACAAAACTTGTTTTTTATTATTGAAATTTTGATTTTAGAAAAGGTTTTGGAGTTGCCACTTATTTTTATTTTTTTTAAAGGGAAAATAAAATAAGAAACTAAAATGCTAAGAAAAATGGCTCCTTAAACATTTGGAAAAGCATGTTTTTGAAAAACCCGAGTCTAGGTTCGGGGATTAGGTTACCTATCAGAAAGGTACCTTAAAAAGGTCTCTACTGACTAGGTTAGGGAAGCATGGCAATTAATCAATAAATCAAGGATACTAAAAAAAGAAAGTAAAGGTGATTTTGTCCAAGGTCAAGCAACATACTATTCATAACACAACAAATATACTAAAAGAAACACTTATATAAGAAAAGGGGATTGGCGTACTTGAGTTGTGTCCTAAAACGCTTTCATGAAAACATCAAAGGTTAGTTTAACAAATAATTAATACAACACTCAACATGCATTTCATCTTATTCAAGAAATCAAGCAACAAATAAGAGTAATCAAGACAATATCATACACAAGAGTATGCACAAACAAAATTTGCATATTTACATAATTAAAGAGATAAAGGGTGTAAAGGACATACCTGGATATCATGCATAACTTACAATGCGCTTGCACATAGCTAGAGTGGGTTAGAACAATTGTAATAACGAATAACTAGGATACCAAACCCTAATATAAATGGTATATGTACAACTCAAATGAAATGGTAGGAATCTAAAGAAACAACAACTATCATATAGGATATGCTATACAACTCATTATTAAAGCTAAATTAATTTACATGAGTGCCAAAGATACAAAAAATAGTGATTAAGACAAAACATGCAACAAAGGGGCATAATAGTCAAATTCACTTGCAAAATCCTAAACAAATATCTAGAAACATTATTTCAATATGGGAAAAATCATATGACACCCTCATTATGTCTATATTACAATGTCAAAGCCAAGATCAAGTAAAGATATATCAATTAACTCCAAATTAAAAGATAAGTTAAACATTATATAGAAATTCCAATATGTAGTCAAAACATGAGTCTTTACAAAAACAAATCCTAAAAAAAACAATTCTAGAAAGTGAATTTAATTTTTTTTTTTAAAATTCAAGAAACATCTCCTACGTGCCTAGATGATCATCCAATTGGCCAAACAATTTAATAAAGCTCCATTTAATCCTAGTTTACAAAAACTTCCAAGAAGGTCCAAAACATGACTGAATTCTAAGTATAAATAATCTAATTCTTTTCAACTAACCCAGAGATACCACAAAATCATATAAAAAAAACATCATAAAATATATTTAGAATGTCTAATTTACAAGAAAAATAAGGGCAAGGCCAAAAGGTACACGATTCAATTTTAAAAACAAGAAAATATTCCCTTTATTCAAAATTGGGGCAATGTAGTGGGTGCAACAAGGGAAAATCATATGAAAACTTTTTTCAATATTTGAAGTGTCTAAAACCAACTTCAGGAAGTGTAAAATCAAGGAAAAATATCAAAACATTTTTTTAAAATCATCTAAATAATCTATTTTTTTTTAACTAACCTAGAGATACTACAAAAACATATAAAAATCTTAAAATATATTTAAAATGTCTAATTTACAATAAAAATAAGGGCTAGGCCAAAAGGTACATGATTCAATTTTAAAAACAAGAAAATAACCCTTTTGTTCAAAATTGGGGCAATGTAGTGGGTACAACAAGGAAAAATCATATGAATTTTTTTTTCAATATTTTAATTATCTAAAATCAACTTCAAGAAGTTTAAAATCAAGGAAAAATATCAAAACATTTTTTTAAAATCATCTAATAATTTAAAAGCATAAAAACATTCCATTGTTTAAAACTAGGTGAAAACAAAACTAGCCAAAAGATTAACCTATAATACCTACTTTAAAAATGCTTTTTAACTCAAACCAAGTTCTAAAATCAAGTTCAAAAAGTTAACAACATTACACCAAACAAGAAAAAGTTTAAGAATACTCTAATTAGGTCAAATCTAATTTTTATTTCAAATGTGTTGTAAATCCAACAAGCTGACAATAAAAGGTTTTTGAAAAATAATTTTATGTAAGGGCTTCACCAAGTCTCCAATTATCACAAATCTAGCCTATGGATTCCCATATATTGGGATTACAAGCTTGGATTTATGTTTCATGCAAAACCAGATTTTTATTAAAAACAAAAGAGTGCACACTGAATGAGATATAGTTGCATATTTTTGAAAAAAATAAATAAATAAAGATTTTGATCTTAAGGATTCTAAATGAATTTTTGAAATATATTTTTAAATGGATCTTTTGAGAAAAATATTTTATTTTAAAATGAAAAAAAAATTGAAAACAACAAAAATAAGAAACAAAATACCAAGTAAAACAAAAGAAAACGAAATCACTAAGTAAAATTTTTAACAACCAAGCAAACTAAAGTAATGAGATAGGGACCAATCATCATTATTTTCTTATAGCCTTTAAAGATTAAATTTGACAAAGAATTATCAAAGTAATGAACTATTAATATTTAGATCAAACAAACTAATGAAACATTTATAAAGAATTAACAACTAAGATTCAAGAAACACCTAAATTGAGAATAACAATCAAGAATTAACATAAAATCAACTAAACACACAAACACATCTAGAATAAAATAAATAAATTAAAACTAAACTAAATTATAATTAAAAACATAAACTTTATCTAATAGAATTAATTAAACTATTATATTAAAATCATAAACATATCTAAACAAAAATAAATTAAAATTAAACTAGATCAAAATTAAAAACATGAACTTTATCTAACTGGATTAATTGAACTATTGAATTAAAATCACAGACACAATTAAACTAAAAGAAAAAAAATTAAAACTAAACTAATTCAGAATTATTAAAAAAAACATGAATTTTATCTAATTGGATTATTTAAACTAATAAATTAAAATCACAAACACACTTAAACTAAAAGATAGATTAAAACTATACGCATGAGTGTAGACCCCAAAATTTGTTCAAAGTCAATTTTTGTATGAATTTTTATTTTGGGTCCACTCATATGCTCTTCTTTATTATTATTATTATTATTATTATTATTATTGTGGTTTGTTTTTTTCCAAAGGCCTCATGATGAATATACACATGAAATTTTATTTTGGGTCCACTCATACCCTCTCCTTTATTATTATTATTATTATTATTATTATTATTTTCTTTTATTTACCCATTTGTTTATTTCTTTTTCTTTTTCTTTTATTTTTCCTCCCTTCCTTTCTTTCTTTTTTTCCTTTTTACTATTTTCTTTTATTTACTTATTTATTTCTTTATTTTTCTTTTCCTTTTATTTTTCCTTTTTTCCTTTTTTTTTTTTTTACTTCATCTTCTTTCTTTTATTTACTTTTTTTTTCTTTCCTTTTTCCTTTTTTACTTTATCTTTTTTCTCCCCACTCTCGTGTATCACCCAATCTTCCCATTTTCCCTCTTCCTTTCCATTTTTTTTTCCTTCTTTCCTTATTTATTTATTTATTTATTTATTCAACTCTCAAGCCAACACCCCATTCCACACATTCCCTAATGTTCCACCCTTTCCATTTTATTCCTTATCTTTCCTTTTTTTTTTTCTCCTCTCTCACTTCACAACCACAACACCTTCTTCTTCATCTTCTTTTATTGCTCTTTACCCTCTCCCTTCTCTTTTACCTCCCATTCCTCCATTTTTCCCTCATGTATCCCCACTACCACCACCATATCATGTTCTCACCACCACCACAACTGTGGCAGCAATGACATAGCCACACACCACTTCGTTTGCCACTATTTTTGGCCACCACCTTCGGCCACCCGCCACTCTTGCGCACCCACATGCCTCCACTGTCACTCTATTCTCATCTAAAGGTTAAAAAATTGGTGAGTAAATTTTCTTTCATTTGAACAATAATTGTTTATGAGATTGGACCTGTTTATGGGCTTTGAATTGAGCTTCTTTTTATTGATCCATATTTTGGGTTTTGCATGTTTGGATATCTATTCAGGCTTAGATATTTAATTGGTTGTGGAATTTGGACTACAGTTTGCTTTGTATTTGACTTTGATTTGATTTGATTTTATGATTTGGGCTACTGATTTGTATTATATGAGCTCCTTTTATTATTTGTTTCATTATTTGTATGGTTCTCATTTTCTAAGCTGAATCCAGTGATAAGCCAATAACATTTTTTTTAATTTGTAAAATGTTTTAATAAACTGAATTTTTTTATAATAATAATAAAATTGAAACTATTTTTTAAAATAAAGATTTAATCATTTGTAATAATTTATTAAGAGAAAATAAATAGAAATTCATATTTTTAACAAGTTGAATTTTTTTAAATAAATTTGTTGTGTTTTTTTCTTTAAATTTTTTTTTTCAATAAATCCTTAGTCATTTTCTTAAAACATAAAAACTTTTTTTTCTTAAGTAAAATGAAATTTTTTTCATAAAATTAAATATTCCTTTTTAATAAATTGCAAAATTTTTCTCCAATAAAACTTAAAACACTGTCTTTTTTAATAAAATTCAAACCAATAAAATCTTTTCCTTATTTCATTTTGCCTTATTTTAATAAATTAATTTTTTAATAAAGGTAAAATATTCTTTTACTCTCAAATAATAATAAAATTTAAACCTTTCTTCACAATAATAACACAAAAAATAAAAAATTATTTATTTTTATTAAATTAATTTTTCTTATAAAATTGTAATAAAAAAAAACAGTTTTTATAATAAAAATCAAGGAAAAATCATTCTTAAATAAAAATCAAATAGGAATATTTTTTATAAATAAATGTGTATAAATATTTTTTATTCATATGTAAAAAATCATTTTTCTTAAATAAGAAGAATTTTATTTCCTAAGTAAATTTGTATAGATTTTCTTCTCAATAATTTGTTAAGATCTTCCTTAAATAAAATGTTGAAATCCTTCTTGAAAAAAGCAAAATTCTTGTTTTAATAAAAGTTGTGAAAAAGTTTGGTTTGAAATATTTTTGGTCGATAAATTTGAAATATATTTGGTAAATAAATATTTTAAAAAATCATAAAATTTGAAAAAAAAAATTAAAATAAAATTTTGATTGAAGTATCCTTTCCAAAAAAAAAAAAAAATTCTAATAAAATGCAAGAAAAATACCCTTTAGATAAACTTGTAAAAACAATTTTATTTTTTTAAAAAAAGGGTAAAATTCTTTTTCCAACTAAAATTGTAAAAAGTTAAGTAAAATTCCTTCTTAGATAAACTTGTAAAATTCTTTTTTTTTTTTAAGGTCAAATTATTTTTTGAATTAAATTGTAAATCAAAAATTCTTTTTTAATAAAAGTCAAGCAAAATTCTCTTTTTTGGGTAAAGTTGTGATTTTTTTTTTCCTTTAACTATTAAAACAAAATTTCATTTTTATGAAAGTTGTAAAAAATTTTGTTTTAAAAAATAAATAAATAACAAATATCAAATTGGAATACTTTTTAAGTGAAATTATGAATATTTTTTTAAATAAATTTGAAACTTTTTTAAATAATAAATTTAAAATCGTTTTCATAGAGTATTCCCAAAATTCTTTTAATAAAATTGAAAAACCTTTTTTTAAAACTAAACAAAGGTAATTTTATAAATAAATCCTTTTTACAAAATCAAATGTTAAAAAAATCATTTTCTGAAAAATAAAATAGGGATTGAAGTATCTTTTGTAAATAGCTTTGTAAAAAGTCATTGTCTTACTAAATATTTTTTTTACCAATAAAAATATAAATAGTTTTGTAAATAAAATTGTAAAAGTCTTGGTTTTAGAAATCACTTTCCTTGCAAATAAAATTGAATTGAAATATCTTGTGAAAATAAATTTATGAAAAATCATTTTTTAAACAATTTATAAAAATTACTTTTCTTAAATGGTAAAAAGTATTTTTTTTTTCTAGCAGAGGTAAATACAAATCATTTTTCTTATAAACAAAATCAAATTGAAACTTTTTTTTTGTTTTTTTTTTTCTTTTATGAAATTGCATCTTATAAATCCTTTAGATAAAAAGAAGTAAAAATAATTTTTCTTGAAAACAAGTTGAAATCTTTTTTAAATATATAAATAAATTGAAAATGTTCATTTGAAATTGTTTTTAATGAAAATACATTCTTTTGAAATTTTCTTGAAAAGTTTGTTATATTTGAAATAATTAAAAAAAAATTAATCACTCTAATAAATCAATTTGTACAATTTTCATATTAGGAGGAATGAGAAATATAGGATTTGCTTATGCCAACAAGCAAGAAGGGAAATGTTAGAGTCCATATAGAACAATCTTAATAGGCTTAAGCTCAATCATCTCTATATGTAGAATAGGATCCTATTTTGAGAATGATCTTTATCTACCAAGTGATTGTTGGGATAAAGCTCTTAAAAGTATAACATGATATAAAAAAAATCAGATTTATTATTTATTTAATATGATTCTAATTTCACTTTTATTTATGCTTACTCTATGCATTATTGATAAGAGCTTGCATTGAATTTACTAATTACTCATTTCTCTCTTTCAAAGCTCTCGTCCTCTTATGCATTGATCATTCACTTGTAAATCATCTTCTAATTCACCCATTTATGTTCATCCTAGTTTCATTTGTACTTCAGTATTTACTGTGCTAGTTTGAGTGAGATTAAATATTCCTTAATTGAGAAAGGTTAAATAATTGAAGCTTAAAGTAAGTGTTGAACTTGAAGAGATGTGTACATGTCCATTAGAGTCATTGAATCCAAGTATAGAGCTTAAAAGCTTATATTTGAAGCCTTAAACTAGTGAAACTCTCACTTGGAAGAAGATTAAGGATAACAAACGTAGGTAGGAATTACTGAACCACTATAAAATTGTGTTTACATCTCTATTTACTTTTTAGTGTTATTTATTACTTAGTTCAATTAGTTTTTGAAAAAGCTTTATTAACCCAATTCACTCCCCTTCCCTCCTTAGGTGTTTTGTTTAAGTTAATTAGCCTTGTTTGAAGAAACCTTCATAAATAGGTAGGGAGCGAAAAAATGAGCAAAACCAATTTTTTTTTAAATGTTGATCAATGTTGATAGAACTAGTCAAATCGATTGGAACCAATTGAACTGGTTGGTCGAGACTAGTATCTTAAAAAGGCCTCTCATTAGTGTCTTTTTGCATTTCTTTTTCACTAGTTCTTTAGTAGGTTCTTCATGCGAAGCTTAGGGGAGAGATTTTGAAGGATTTTTATTATTATTATTATTATTGAAAAAACGGTTTCTTGGCTTAGATTTGTGTTTTTTTTTTTTTTTTTTGGATTTTTAGAGTTATTTCACATGTTAATCTTCTCCTACTCATGACCTATTTCTTCTCTCTATGTTTATTTATCTCCCATAGCTCCTAGACATGAGATTGGGACTTTAAAAGCTCAGGAGTAACATCCAACAAAAGCTTCTAAGCCAGAAGTGCACCAAAAGGCGAGGTTTGACACTTCCAACTTTGGGACAACTTAGGAATACCAGAGTTACAACTACTATTTCTCTAAACAAAAGGTTGTCTTAAGAATAAACATTAATTTACTACAACTCATATATTTTCATTTTGACAATATGTTCACAAGAATAGGATGGCTTGTTGTATTTCTTGAGCTAGTGTAACCTATCCTTGTTTGGATTTTCTATTCAAACATGAAGTATCCAATTGGTGGTCTAATCACCACTAGAGTTTGAGGAATACAAATTGATTTAGATCAAGAGACCATTTGCCACATTTTAGATATGTCAACAGTCGGTTTAAGGATTTATGAGATGAAGGCATGGCTGAGCTTAGATGACTTTCAAGTAGGCTAGGCAATTTAATGGCTCTATGGTTTGTCAAATGATTTGAGGACTGACAAGATTTCTTCTCATGGTGTTACTATCACTAGCAAAGTCTTTTACCATATGTTAAGTCACATATTCATTTCTCGAGGCAGACATCGGGATAAGGCGTCATATTATGAGGCTTTTATGATCGATGCCATTCTAATTAGGCATAGGATATTTCTAGGATTCATTATGATGCATCATATGATGTCCTATTGTGAGAGCATGACAAAGGTGTGTGTGGACCCCGTATTTTGGCTCATGCGTTTCCCACTCGATGGTGAGCTCGATTTTAACTTAAAAAATTGGTTTTTATTGATTAAGAAAATGACTTGGAGTCGCCACTTATTTTTGTTTTATTTTTAAAAGGGTAAACAAAATAAGAAAGAAAACCCTAAGTGCGATTCCTTATTTTAGAAAAGGTGATCTACGAAAAACCGGATAGGGCTCGGGGGTCAGGTTACTTATCGGGAAGGTACGGTAAAAACCGTAGCACCCCTTTAAGTCCCTAAAGTCGGGTCTCTACTAATAAAATGAAGCTGTTGTGACAATTGATGTGAAAATCAATGAATACTCAGGGTGATCATGTACGTGTGAGAATCGGGACATGCATAGACAACAATTAAAGGGAAAATGGGTACATACCTGGGCCACGAGTCACCATGCGCTATCAATAGAGAGGGTTAGTACACCATATAGAGCACAAAACATATCACACACATCACCAAACAGGGATTAAAATTGTTCGAAGGAAAACTGGATTTTTGAAACTCGTTTGAGAATCAAAATCTTAGAGATTATTTGAAAATTGGATTCTTAGGAATTAGATGCAAGAATGAGAACTTTTAGGAATTAAATTTGAAAGAAAATTGGGATTTTGAAGAATTATTTGAAAGTTCGGGATTTTTAAGAAAAATTAAGTTACGAAAATTGGGATTATGGGAGTTAAATTTTGAAAGGGATCAGAATCGTAAGTTATTTGAGACGTAGAAATTATGAAAGTTGATGTATAAAAATGGGAGATCTTAGAAATCATTCGAAGGCGGAATTTATAGAAATAATGAATAAGGTGATAATGATAATGATAATAATAAGTAGCGGGGTAAATACGGGAATTGGAGCATGGGAAACTGAAAATTAAGTTCGGAGATAGGACAATTGGAATTTTAAATAGCTAAATTTAGAAATCAGAATTTTGAAGAATTAGACTTTAATGATTGAAAATTTTAAGAGAAATGAATGAGTAAGTATGGGATGATGTTTCTAACTGATCAAAACGATATTTGGACGGATGAATAGCGAATGGTGAGATTTGTGAGAATTAATTTTGAAAGTCGGGCTTTTGAATAATTGAACTCTAATTATTGGAATTTTTAGAAGAAAGAAACACGTAAACGTGGAATTTATAATAATGATAACAAAGATGATATTTAAATGAATAAAAGTGAATGATGGAATTTTTTTTTTAGTCTAAAGGTTAAATTTGGAAATCCGGTTTTGAAGAGTTGAATTTTAATGATTGAAATAAATAAATGAACAAATATGGAATAACGATACTTATTAACGAAAATAATGTTCAAACGAATAAAATAGTGGAATTTTTCTAATTGAGAATTTGAATTAGGGCGTTGGATTTTTAAAGGATATGACTTTGAGTAAATAGGTAGGTATGGGATTATAATACTAATTAACGAGAATAATATTTAGGTGAATAAAGATAGATAATAGAATTTTTGGGACTGAAGTTTTAATTAAGGCATGGGGTTTTCGGAAGATTGGACTTTGAATAGACATAGAATAATGATACTAATTGATGAGGACAAAATTTAGACGAACTGTAGAATTTTTAGGTTTGGAGAAATTGAGTTAAGACGAGATTTTTGAAGATCTAGGTTTTAAATAAATGGAGGAATATGAGATAATAATCCTAATTGATGAAAATAAGATTTAAACGAATTACTAAGAAACTAAATTAAGACAGAGGATTTTTGAAGGAGTAGATTTTTAAATAACTAAATAAACCTGGGATAATAATTCGATTTATGAAAATATGATTTAAACAAGTATTTGAAGAATTAAATTAAAAACATGAGATTTTTGAAGGATTAGGCTAGATAAATAAATGAATGTATAGGATGATAATGCCAATTGATGAACATAAGATTTAAACGAGTATTTGAAGAATTAAATTACTAAATAAATATGGGATGATGATTCTAATTGACGAAAACAATGATTAAACGAATTATTGAAAAATTAAGTTAAGGCACGGGATTTTCGAATGATTAGACTTTTAAATAAATAGGTAAATAGGGGAGTATAATTCTAATGGAAATAAGATTTAAGCGAATTGTGGAATTTTTAGATTCGAAAAATTAAGTTAGGGAGTTGGATCTTTGAGGGCTTAGACTTTAAACAAGTACATGAATATAGAATGTTAAGTCAAATTAAAGAAAATAACATATAGACAAATAGTAGAATTTTAGGATTGAAAATTAAATTATGACATTGGAACTTTTTAAAGGATTGAATTTTGGATAAATAAACTGATACAGGATGATAATACTAATTAACTAAAATAATCATTTAAGACGGGATAAAAAGAATAGTGGAATTTTTAGGAGTTTGAAAATTAAGCTAGGACATTGGATTTCGAAAGGGTTGGATTTTAAATTAGTATATAAATATGGGATATTAACTCTAATGGGTGATAATGAGATTTGAACTAATTATTGAAGAATTAAATTAAGACACATGATTTCTTTGAAAGCTTTAGACTTTAAATAGCTGGACACATATGGTGATAATTCTTAATTGATGAAAATGGGATTTAAATAGATTATTGAAAGATTAAATTAGGATATGGGATTTTTCAAGGATTAGAATTTAACTTTAATGACTGAGAGTTTTAAAAGATGATAAATAGATGCGTACGAAGTAATAGCAATAATTAACAACCATGATGTTTAAACTAGTGAAATCGAATAATATAAGCTTCAAGATAAAAATATAATTAACAATAATAATGTCTTTTAATTGTCTCGAAGATGAGTTAACTAAATGGATGAAAATAAGATAACAAATAAAAAGAAATGATTTGATTAATTAATTATGGATATTGGAGGTTTTGTTTTCTTTTAAAAATGATTATTTAGGAATTGGTAGCCTGATGGGCAAACTTGAAGTGGGCATGGACCATGAGAGTGAATAGTACAGGGGGCATGAGGCCCTTTATTAATGCAATTGGGCTTGGGCTTCCCACCAGGCCCATTTCCATCATCTTGGACAGGTCTCAAATTCTAACTCCATCACATGCTTGGATTGGGCTCCAACTCAAGCCCAAATTGAAAGCAAACCCAAGGACACCAAATTCTCTCACAGCCCACATCTCCAACCTCCGCCTGGGCATCACCATCTAAATACTCCACGTCCTTGAGCTCACCGTCAACCTCATCGTCGTCTTCATCGAAACCCCGCATCTCATCATCCTCTTTCAAGGTCCGCCACCCACGCGCACTCGCGCATGCTTACTCCGGTTGCTGAAGCCAAGAGCTGAACCAGTCTTGGACAGCCGCGGTGACGTCAACGCATGGGCATCGACTCAGTTCTCAGGTTAGACGAAGGAGACGGGCCTTCCGATCGGGGTTAAGGAAGAAAGGAGGAGGCGATCCTGCTCGTTGGTGCGAGGCGGCTTCGCGATGCGGCAGGGAGTCAGCCGCCGAAGTGGAGCCTTGCTGCCCGCAGCAATGTGCCTGGTGACCATGGAGATCGGTGGAGAAGTTTCTCCTAGCCTCTGAGACGAGCAGTGGAGGAGGAGGAGCTCCAATGCCGCCATTGATTCAGCTGGCTGGGCAAGCTTGAGGAGGCAGGTATGAAGGGTGGCAGCCACTCATGGCTATGCATGGCCACGCAAGAACGAGAGGAATGAGTGCCATGGACAAGGAAAATGGGTTTGGATAAGTTAAGAGATATGATATGCATGGGCTGCTTGAGAGGAATATGATGGATGAACATGGAGTATACTATGGATAGGAAGGTAGGGGTGACCATGCGCATGGAGCTCCATGCACACGAGACGGCAGAGGATCAAAGGGTTAGTATAGATAGCATGGGATGCTCAGATTTCAATGTCTTCAATATTGTGTTCTCTGCATCACTCCAAGCATGACGCTGGCTTTCAAGATGGAGGCAAACGGAGCAAAGAAAAAAAAAGCAAAACCAAGCATGGATAATCGAAACAGATGGAACCCATAACAACCTCATGTTGTGCATCAATCCCTGGGCTTAGGTGAAGGTGGATGAAACCAAAAGATCATCAAACAAAACCAGAGCATGGTTGCAGATATATTATGGGGAAGAACAAGGACGAAATCACCTTAAGCAAGAACCATTAAGAAAGGATATATGGATATGCTTACCCTCAACACACAAACATCACCCAAGAATGGACAGAGGAAGAGAAAAGAACCATACCTGTGAGTGATCTTCTCTGACAAGATCGAGCAAAACTCAGCGAAGCATCCCCTTTTTCCTTGCTTCCTTACCTCATTTTTTCTTCCTTCTTCTCTTATGTGGGTGTCTTCTTCAGCAAGCCAACCCTCCATTTCCTGTTCCTCTCGTCAGCAAGGATGGGGTCTCTGACCACTCGCACGGCCGGCGTCTCTGCCCCTCCATGCAGCTCGTCTCCTCTGTCGGGAAGGGGTCCCCCCACTTGCCTAGGGTGCTGCCAGCTGCCAGTGATCCCGAGGCACTCTTCCAATGTTATTATCATTAAAAAAACCTAAAGTCCCTGGCTCCTAAAAGGGGGTCTACAGTGTGCCATATAGGAGATTCTTAACTAAAGTATTCAAGGAGTTTAGGATTGACTTAACTTATGAGAAGGACATCCAAGTTACATCTATTTACGACACCTACAATGTAAAAATTGAAAGACCGGATGAAGTTCAAGCAACTTCTAGATGGCTCTTCAGTGCACAAATTTGATGTCTCACCACCTAGAGCAACCCCTTCACTAGCAGATGAAGAGGATGAGGAAGTTAGGGCTATGAAGGAAGGTGAGTATATTTAGGAGGATTGGCCAAGTGAGGCTACAATAGAGGTTCCATTGAGTATTGAGTATTGAGTATCCAAATTTGACTCAGCCATATACAACATACTACTTATGTTAAGACATATTACTTTATTGATCTTACATATATCGAGCCTATGTGCACTAAGCATGCATTCATTGATGCTAGTTACACTAAGGTTCCATCTCCACATGGTATTGAGTATAGCAACCCTTAGGTTCCATCCACTAACTATGCAACATGGATGGACTTTTCTACTTAGATTAGCTTATTAAGGACTCGGATAAATGAATTAGCCTTGATTAGTGACCGTCATTTCTACTTGATTGAGTATCGCATGGATTAGTATTAGACAAGAATCACTTCTCAATATGAGCAGCTTACTACCTACATAGATCAAGATTAGCATCAAGATGGAGTGGCTACCTAGTATGATAGCATTCATGCCCACCTTGATAGATTTGAGGCATTCCTGTGATCAGTGTTTCCACTTCTTCCTCCCCAACCTTGATGATGTGACTTTGATGCCCTTTTGTTCCTTTTTTATGTTTCCAATGGGGAAGACATTGTAGCCATATATCTAGGAGGATAGGAAGATAGTCATTATACTTGCATATTTTAAGATTGACTTGCACACTTTGTCTTATTTTGCTTATCATGTATACTTTGGCTTACTTTGGTTCTCTATTTTGGATATTTTGGGCATATTTGGATTGGTTGACATGCTTTGTTACCTTTATTTCTACATTTTGGATATTTACAATATGATGATTCACACTATTCTCTATTGCTTTCAATTTAGCTCATGTTCCAAAATCTTGATTACCTTGCCATATGTATCTTTTGATTAGCTTATATATTATGTTTCATTACTTGTTACTTATCTAGGAGTTAAAGACTTGATTTAATTTATGCATCAATTGAGGAGGACACTTTATTTCTTCTACTAGATAACCTAGTTTTATCACCATAAAAAATAGAGAGATTGTTAGCCTAAGAATTTCCCTAAACAAGTTTGGTGTCAAGAAAATAAGGTTAAGCAGTCTAATGTTTTAAATCAAGTTAAGTTTCAGGTTTTGAAAAGAAAATTAAAAGTGGATAAGTTTGCTTAAGAAAATTCAAGGAATATGAAGATTTAAGTATGTGAAGACCCATCAAGATTTGGATAATCATGTAAGATGAATCCTTTGGGTATACTTAAGATTTAAATTATTTTCATGCATTCATTAATACTTGGTTTTCATAAAATTGAGCTTTAATGTTTATAAATTATTTAAAATTGAGTTAATATTTAGAAACCTTAGGCAAAACAATTTCAAATTGACTTATAAAGTCCCTTAAAAAAGTTGTCTAAGTGTTAAAATATTTTTTGGATGAAAAAATGGTGGTTTTAAGCCAAATTTGGTCCAACTAGTTTAGGGGGACCTAAAATGACTCAGCCAATTGGGAATTGATTCAATTGATTTACCTTTTCTCAGTCAAGGTTTGGTGCAAGCTTAAAAAAATTCTCTCTCTTCCAGAGAGTTTGTACTCCTGATTGAAGCTTCACATTTCCTGGTCGAGGTGCAATTAAGGGCCAGTTGAAGCTCAAAAATGACCAACAATCACTAATAGTAGATGCTCAAAGGCTAGTTAACTAGTCGAACCGGAGCTCAACCGATCAAGGCCTCTTTCTATTGTTTGAGGTGTCCAAGGTTGGTTTCCTATAAATTGAGAGCTTCTATTCATTTATTAATAAAAGAACATCTACATTAAATTTCCTAGCTACTCATTTCTCTTTTTCAAAGATCTCATTCTCTTGTGCATTGATTATTCACTTGCGAATCATCTTCTAGTGCACCCATTTGTGTTCATCCTAACTTCCTTTGTACTTGAGCATTTATTGTGCTAAGTCGAGTGAGATTAAATATTCCTTAATTGAGAAAGGTTGAATGATTGAAGCTTCAAGTAAGTATTGAATTTGAAGAGACGTGTACATGTCCATTGGAGCCATTGAATCCAAGTTAAAACTTGAAGGCTTGCATTTGAAGCCTTGAACTAGTAAAACCCTCACTTGAAGAATGTTGAGGAAAGTGGATGTAGGTAGGAATTGTCAAACCACTATTAAATTGTATTGGCATCTCTCTATCCCTCTTTATTTACTTGTGTTATTTATTGCTTAATTCAATTAGTTTTCAAAAAAGTTTTATTAACCCAATTCCCTCCCACCATCTTAGGTGTTTTGTTTAAGTCAATTAGTATTATTTCACATTTTGTTAATTATGTAAGGTTGCATAGGGGTTAGTAAATGATATCTCTTGACTATGCTAATTGATTAATTAGAGAGCTACTTGGTTAATTAATTGATTAGGGTCTTTTTTGGGCTAGATTAAGTAGCCTAAGCCCTAGGTAGACTCAAGTCACTTAAGCCCAATTAAAAACCCATAAATACCTCCTTATGGGATTAAGGCTTCAATCTTTCAACACTTTTGTTAGGAATTTGATGTTAATCCAAACTATGGTAATCACCCTAGAGGGGGGGGTAAATAGGGTGATGGTCTCTTTTTCACAAATTTAAACTATGCAAAAATAAGAGACAATTATATGCAAATATATAATAAACAAAATAAACACAATTGTATATAATTTAAAAGAGTTAGTGAAAAGAGAGTGCAAACACGAGAGTTTATAGTGGTTCGGCACTTCTTTGCCTACGTCCACTCTCCTCAACCTCCTAGCCGAGTGAGGGTTCCACTATCTTGAAACTTCAACCAAGCTTCCAATCTCTTTACAATTAGATTATGGTTCCAATTCACCCTCTTGGACTTTTGGCTTTAAGCACCCTTTACACTTCTTCAAGAGATATCCCTCTCTTGAACAACCTCTCAAGTGATACCCCTCACTTGAGAAAATTCCTCACAAAAATACACAAATAATGATCTCACAAAAATCCTAGTAATAGAACTTTAAGCTCAAAGATACAAGAAAAACTAGGATTGAATGGTGCACTAAAGATATGCAAGTTATGAAACAATGGTGCACTCAAAAACATTCTTCCAAGGCTCAAATATAATCAAGAATGATTTGGGAAGGTTAAACTTATGAAACAATGAATATTGGAGCCTTTTTATAGAATAAAAAAGTCAAACTAGCCGTTGGGGATTCGACCGATCGAGGTAGGGGTCGACCGGTTGACTAGCCATTAGGAAAAGTGACCGTTGGGCCTCAACCGGACCTCAACCAGTTGAGGTTCAACCTTGATCGGGAAGAAAAGGCCACTGGGAGAGAGAAAAACTTTTAGGCCTCTCTTAACCGGTCCTCGACCGGACGAGCATAACCGGTCGACCGATTGAACCGGTTGAGCCATTTTTTTGGCTCAACACTCAACATTTTTCAACTTAAAACCTTTTAACACAAGTTTGAAAATCATTTAACACAAGGTTTTAGTTGAAAACATGAAATCATCCAATTCTTAAGATATTTAAAACAATATTACTCTTGGATGATTTTGGTGCATAAATAAAGAATGAAATGCATGAAAGTCCTAGTGCACCAACAATCTTACAAAGAGATCTTAAGAAGTTTTGGTCTTGAAAAACTCTTCTCTTTGAGGTGGTCTTCTTCTTCATGATTTCTCCTTGGCTTGATTTGTCTTTGGATTGCCACTTTGGAAGTCGTTTTGCCTAATCACACTTGAAATATGATCATTAGTTCTAAACCTTGTTTTGTTATCATCAAAATCAAGATTAACCAAACCTTGGTTTCACAACTTTCCCTTACATTTTAGAGATAGTCTTAGTCTTTACCTTCAGAGATTTCTACCACTCTATGTCAGGCTTCAAGGAAGATTTATTGGGTAGAAGATCAAAGGTTTGTGAGATCATTTTCGAATACTAAAACATTTGACAACACTTTTCACTACAAGGAATCGATTTAGGAACATCCAGATCTTGGTAATCAATCCTAACTCCTAAGTCTAGATCCTAATATGTTTTAAAGTGCAATTATTTTCACTATGTATAGGATCTAATACCCCTAAGAATAGTTACATGTACCTAACGAGATCCATGGTTTGGAAATTGAGTAATCCAGAAATCCCAACAATGATAAGATAAAGATTTAATGTAATTATATGTGCCCTTAAGCATAATGAGGTGAGGAAGGAGTATTGAGAATGGTTTTAAACTTTCCATTTCCTTAGTCCTTAGGCTCTATAAATAGAGGTCTTTTCTTCCATATTATATAAGCATAACAATGCTTTAGGATTTGTAGTATCTCTTTTCTCATTTTTCTTTCAATATTTAAGAAACTAGAGTAACTACAAAAAGTAGTGTACCATGCTCTAGTTGTATCAATTATGCTCATATTCTAACATTCTAAATTATACCAAACTTGCACATTTTTAGTTATACTACATTTTCCGTAAGGAAAATATATTTCTTTTTTTTTTTTCTTTTTTTGCTCAATTTATTTTTGAGATTTGATCAAATTTGCCTCTTTTATGTATATGCACAAAATCGAGTCCAAGCATGTTCTCTTTACTCATCTAATCACTTAATGAAACAAATAAGGCTGCTACAATCTACAAATGCAAATTATTAACAAGAGTCAATTATAGTTTCTCTAGAAATAAATGCTCTTAGGTATCTCTGAATGTCTAAGAATCACAAACCATTTGAGAAGAATTCTAAATGAGAAAATTTCTTATCCAATTCGCATTTATAATTAGTGAGCTTGAGAATAATAGTGTCATAAGTTAATCAATTAAAGATGAATTCTTCTCCACTTTCTTCATCTCAATATTCCACTTTGTGATAATATGAGACTGGTTCAAGACTATTTGTGCATGATGTGAAGCTTCAAAATGATTTTACAATTGAGATTTGTAGTGTAACTCTAAAATTGATGTGATTCATATCCCTTGGTGTAAAATCAAAGTGTCAGTGAGCATGAAGCTAGTTCATAGATTTTGACCTCTAACAAGTTTTCCATGTCATTGTTACTCTAATTAATGCTCATCATATGTACTAATTATTCATTTATATAAAAAAATTTAAGTGATAAAAAAATTTCCAACATTATTATATTAGTCAAAATTTGTTAAGTCTTGAATCTTTTTTTAAGAGCATTAGTTCCCCCACAAGTAGAAATAACAATAGGTCAAGTTTAGAATAAGGCACCCCTATCCTATTCCCATCCCAAAATGTAAAATTATTTTGCATCCCTATCCCAAACCTGGGTCAAGGTGAGGTAAGTGTTCTCATTTATGTTTTCAAACAAAAATTATAATCTCATCCCCATCCTCGTACCCCCATCTGACACATGCAAATCTCAAATCCAAAATGAAATTGAACCAATGAGAAAGGAAAAAGGAACTCACATAGAGGTGGATTGAAGAGTGGAGGCCATGAAAGCTCTATGAGATTTGGGACAACAAAATTAAGGAGGGTTATGGGATGGGGGGATGAAGGCAATGTTGAGCTTGAGAGCCATTGCAATGGTTGTCATTTCAGTTGTGCTTTATCTTTGTGAGAACAACCAACTCCACAAAGACTCAGAGTAAAAAAGATAAAGAAAGATAAGAATGAGCATCTCCACATTAGAGAAGAGGAGAGGTTATTGAGTGAAACCCTAAAAGTGAAGAGGAGACAAATATTTATAGGGGGGTTTTAGTATATTGTAATATATAAAGGGTAGTTCGTAATTTTATATATGAGGCGAGGCAAGACATGTTATTACAAAATCCAACCCTACCTCAAACCCAAATCAAGTTTTAAAAAATAAAGTCAAACTCATCTCATCTTCGATTACTATGCTCTTATACTCATCCTAATAGGGACAAGGCGGGATGGGTAACCCAAAAAACCTACAAAACTACCATCCCTACCCATGAGACTCAAAACTGGATATTAGTTTTCAATTAATTTTGTTATTGGCCATTTTAGTTTAGTTATTACTTATACATGATTTGTTGGATTTTCTATTTGATTCAAACCTAATTTAATATCTTCTATAAAAAAAATACTAATTAAATTTAATAAATTTTGCCATAAATATCAAAACCCAAGAAGAAACAAAACAAAAAGTCACAGTAGCCGAAACCCAAATTCATTCTAGAAATTTTGGGTATGGGCCAAAGCTAGCTGATTCAAACCTCCTGAGATTTAGCAACCCTTTGAAGCTTAATAAAGGTGACCAATAATGGAGTTCTGGAGTGATCAAAGTTGGCTTATTCTTCACTACAGGCCTAAAGAAATGAAATGATTTGAGTTGTTACATGATCATATGTGGAATCTTTCTTCCTCTTAATCATATGAGAATAAAGCTAATTTATTAATAATACGACAAGGCTATTTATTTTTTATTTTTTTCCATAATTCATTATAAATATTCCTTTGATTTAATCTAAACAAAATTATACGTGCATGTCGGGATAGAGAAATAGCTGGGCGAACACCGTCTGTCATTTTGCAAAACTAACAGTCCAACCATAATCATTCCCTCACAGAATGACAATGAAATAAGAGAGTCAAGTGAAGATAGTTGTACACTTGTACCAGCCAATATCAGTTAGTCACCGTCAAAGACGAACCCCGTGGTGAGGCGATGAATCGCTAACTACCCGCCGAAAATCAATCACTCAGTGGACCAATCCTTTTCATCCATCACTCCGGCTCCGGCCTTTTCTGGGTGTTCCTGGACTCTCGTCTGTAAGCCTCTTCTCTCTCTCTCTCTTTTTTCAATCTCTTCCTCTTTTTCTGTTGTTGAGGTCTTTTTATTCTTTTCTTTTCCTTTGAAGGGAAATCGATTCCCGAGTTTTAAGTACTTTTATGGCCTGAAATTTGATATATATATGTTTTTGTTTTTCCTTCACTCATCTTTCTGTAGATTTTGTGGTGCTTCCGTTACTCAATTCTCTGTAGTTTTTATGATTGGGGATGATTGGATTGCTCTGTTTTTGTGCTATTCTTTGACATTCTTGAAGAAAAAAAAGATCCAACTTTTGAGGGGTGGTTTTGGAATGATTGTGAAAGTCGTTGGAGGTTCTGTTTAAAGAAATTTCAAAGAAATCGTGAGACTTGATGATACTCTTTTTGTGTTTAACTCCAACCTGCTTTGTTTTTCCTTGTCTAATTCGTCTTTTGTCGGAATTGTAATTATCAGGTGGTATTGGAGTCTGAAATTTAGTTGTTGGAATATAGTGTTAATTCTAGGGATTTCTCGGATTTTTGCTTGGCTCGTCAAATTCACTGGAAGTTTCCTTTTGGGGTTTTTCCTCTTAGACAGGGAAAAAAAATGGAATCCTTCTGGGATCTATCAGATGGGAATGTGAAATCTGGTGGAGAAAATTGGCTATCAGCAGTTCTGCCATTGATGAAATTGCTCTCACTCGCTGTCATAGGCCTAATTCTCGCCCACCCAAAACTCCAAGTTATGTCAAAAGCTACTTTCAGGCTTCTCAGCAAGCTTGTTTTTGTCCTATTCCTGCCATGCTTAATCTTCACCCAATTGGGACAATCCATTACTGGCAAGAATTTTGTCCTCTGGTGGTTCATACCCGTAAACGTCATTATCAGTACTGCTGTCGGTTGCATTTTGGGGTACTTGGTGGCAATAATATGCCGGCCACCACCCGAATTCTTTCGGTTTACCATCATCATGACTGCATTTGGGAACACAGGTAATCTCCCGCTTGCCATCGTTGGGTCGGTATGCCACAGTGCGAAGAACCCATTTGGTCCTGATTGTCATACCTCTGGTGTGTCCTATGTCTCTTTTGCTCAGTGGGTTGCTGTAATTCTTGTTTACACACTTGTATACCACATGATGGAACCACCCCTTGAGTATTATGAAATTGTTGAGGAAGGGAATGAGATTGAGGAGGTGGTCACTGCTAACGATTTAAGCAGGCCACTGCTTGTTGAAGCTGAATGGCCAGGAATGGAAGATAAAGAAACTGAGCATTGCAAGACACCCTTTATTGCAAGGGTCTTTACCAGAATCTCTAGCATTTCACCAAGTACTTTTCCTGATGTTGGTTCACTGGAGGAGGGAGGTCCAAACAGTCCCAAGTCCATTAGGTGTTTGGTGGAGCCCAAGGTGGTTAGGAGAATTAGGATCGTTGCTGAACAAACACCAATTCAGCACATACTTCAGCCCCCTACAGTTGCTTCTCTGTTAGCCATTATTATTGGGATGTTTCCTCAGCTCAAATCTTTTGTTTTTGGCTATGATGCTCCACTTTCATTTATCACAGACAGCTTATCAATCTTGGCTGGGGCAACAATTCCATTCGTGTTGCTTATCCTTGGAGGAATGCTTGCTGAGGGTCCATATGAATCTAAACTTGGAATTCGGACTGTAATTGGAATTAGTGTTGCAAGGCTTTTGGTACTTCCTTTGATTGGAATTGGAATCATTCTTTTAGCTGATAAGATGAATTTTTTGGTTCCTGGGGATAAAATGTACCGGTTTGTGCTTTTATTGCAATATACAACACCAAGTGCCATCTTGTTGGGAGCAATTGCAAGTTTAAGAGGTTATGCAGTTAGTGAAGCTTCATCACTCCTCTTTTGGCAGCATGTGTTTGCAGTGTTTTCCCTTTCATTGTATATAATTATCTACTACAAAGTTCTGCTTCCTTATGTCTGAGGTATGTTCAAACCAATCTGCTTTGTGTTCATCACCTTTATGAGTTATATCTTGCATGTAACATTCAATTGACTTTATGATTATAGACATATTTTTCTGCTCCTTCTTGTGCACAACAGTAGATTTTTGTGCAGAGGGCAGTTGATTGGCTGTTGGTCATGCAAATGAAAAGATTTTTTGTTCTATTGATCATATGTATCTCCAAGACATCCTTTAATAGTTTTTTTTCTGTAATTCCATGCTAAATAATTACAAAATGACAAAATTTGCTTGTTTAAAAGGAACTTAAAATCTTGATTGGATTTGTGGTTGTGAAGATGAGCTACCCGAAAACATCTAAGTAACTACCCCAGTGTCCAAAATTGTATGACGGCATTGATTGAGTTGCCCAAGGAGAAAGATTAATGACCTATCTTGGTTGGGTTTTGGATCTGTCCAACTAATAGTTCTAGTATCCGGTATCTTATTGTATTTTCTCCTTCCTGCTATTTGTATAAAATAATGCATTTCAGTGTGTCTGATGGCTGTAACACATTCTTAGCCTAGATTTACCTTTATAGATGGAATCCCCAAAGGTAAAAGAGATTCCTTCTGCAAATTGAAAACAGGTACTGCATGCCTGAGTTCCCCTGGGCGTATAGACTTAGCATCTGTATGTTTCTTCTACTCTTATTAGAATTCATTGCTTGTAACATCAAAGAATTCATTCAACCTTTTTCTAGCTGCATCTGAACTAGAAATATGTCTATCTTAATCATTCCCAAGCAGGGCTCAAGCATGCTAGGGATGCTATTCTCATGGTCCAGGGGCATCAGCTTCTGCTTTATTTATGGAGATCCTATGATCAAGTCCTCTGGGTCTGTAGCAGCTTAAAATTGTGAATGAAGTGGAAGTCTAACCTAATAGACAAAGCTTCAGTTCTCATGTTAGGAGGGCAATAAAGATAACAGTGACAACACCAATGGTCCATGGCTCTCCTGACACACTCCATCTTCCTTACCAAGGGGAAAGGGAAATTTATTTGTTATTAAAAAAACTTGGTTCATATATTCTGCTCAAACTGTGCATGTTTGTATAAGCAAGTAGTTGGAGTGTTTCTACTTGATGATTATTGGAGGGATAATTCACAGTATATTTTAATTTCTTTTTTTTTCTTTTTTAATAAATTTTGTGGAGCTCCTCTTGCAGAATTGCTATTTGTTTCTGTTTCATCACTTCATGTTCTAAAATTGAATTTATTCTTTCAATTTGGATCATTCTAAAGATGAATATTTATCTAGTTTTTCATGCCTAGACCACATTATAGTTAAAATCTCCTTAATAGACTTGAGGCATTAATCCTTGCTTCTGATTCTTTGATTATGTTGCACATGGAATTAATGTGGAATGAACTAAGAAATTTAAAGATCTGAAGACAGAATTGGGTCTACCAAAAATTTAGTTTGAGAACTTTTGAAAAGCATACACTTTTTTTTTCTTTGCCTATAGATGACTAAAAGAGAAGAAAATTTGGATTGTTACAAGAATTTGGCAAAAAAAAATAGTTGTTATGAGACTCAGCTACAGTGTCTAAACCACAGTTTAGTTGAAATACCTTTAACCAGACTTGAGGCATAGAACTTTTGGTTCTTCTTAGTTTTTAGACATGTTGGAGGTGGAAATAATTTGAAATAGCATGGGAAGTTTTAAATCTAACAAAAAATTGGCTTTCAAAAATACAATTCGAGAATGTTCAAAAATCTTATGCTCCATTTTTTGCTTAAGGTCTAGCTTTAAGAGAAGAAAAAATGGATTCTTACAAAATTGCCTTATGGTCAATTGTAATGAGATTACAAAATTTTCAGTTCTCCTCCATTAGCATGGTGATAATGCTCAAAACCTCAAACTGTAGTTCAACACCATGCCCCAGTCAAAGAAGTAGTTGTTTGGGTTCCTTAGGTGGATTTCAATGTAGACCTTTGTAGGAGCTTCCAAGTGGTTTAGTTTTCAGTTAAGATGTACTGTACTCTGTTCAATGCTTGGTTCTGATTTGGGTTCTTGCCCTTTTTGACTTGCCCAATGATCATTATTGGCTAGTAAATGCATCGTTTATCTCCACATTGAACAGAAAAAAATTTTGCATGGAGAAGGATGAATGTAGCATCTGTGGGCATATATTACTTGCATATTTGGCTTTCTCCATTCTATTTTGCTGTTCTCTTCCAACTTATTCTCAAGAGATTTTCCCAACATTTTTCACTCATAGAATGTAAAATTATATGAAATAAGTTTGTATTGTAATGTGGGTGCAAAGGGGTAAAGAAAAAGAAGTTTGGAAGATTGTATAAGGTGGATGCATCTCAGTTTTATATTCCAAGTCCTTTAGTTTTCAGACTACTGATGCACTCATCACTATTCATGTTTCAGTTTTCTTCAACAGCTTGAGATCCCTTATCATGGACATATATACGAAACATCTTGCAGATAGGATTTCAGCATAACAGAGAAATCTGGGTGATTTGTTAGTGGAAGGAGTTATGACCATCCAGACTATATGCCATTTCATCAAGCTGGGAATCTCCATTCTGACTTACTACCTTGTGAGTCCCCTCAATTCAACATCTCTCCCAGCTTCTGCTAGTCCCAATTCAAAGATTGATCTGTAAGTCTTCCAATCTTGAACTTCTCATAGTTCTGCGATGAGAATGACTAGTCATTGTAGCTTCAGAATTTGTAAACATCTTAAAGATGATCTCAAACCTTTTCCTTGGAGAGGAATCTTGCAAGTTTGACCAGCTCAAACTATAATTAAATTTCTATCGATATCCTTGGAGAAAATCCAGATCTAGTTCTAGCGGTTTGATGGGTCAACCAGCATGCAACCACCATGCTGGTCTTTCATGGCAAGCAATCCTTCAATGGGTCTTATAAAGAAATAAAGTCACAATCAGAGCAATTGAGCCCCTATGCTTGCTCCTTGTAGAACTAAAAAATGTGAGCCCTAAGGGATAGCACATGCAAGGAGAAGTGTGCCCACTAAGTTGATGCGCCTAAAGAGAAGTAGCACACTTAAGAAACAAGAGGGTGGGTGGTGTACTTAAAGTTCAAGGAAGTTGGCGCACCTAGAATGTGTGTACAAAGGCTAATGCACTTGAAGTAGTGCACCAAGGCTGGCGCACCAAAGATGATCTATGTCAAGAAGGTTGGTGCACCTAGAAGCAGTTTGTGCATTGATCATATTTTTCAACACCTAGAACCTTCTAAAAACACTCATTGAAGAATTTTATACCTTGAAAACTTACCTACAATTGGAAAACTTGAATTACAATCTTTCGCCAATGACAATCTGTGACATGTGAGGGTTAGGTGAATAAAAATAAATAAAAAATAAAAAAATTTTATAGGTTACCAACCAGGCAACCATGCCAAGAAAATAATCCAATATACAACACAAAATTTTTAAATCTTTATAACATCCAATTATATAATTTGAGGAATTATATTATAAAAATCAGAAAATATTAGATATTTTGTAAAAATAAAAATTTTGTGAAAGAGAAATTAGAATTTATTTTATTTTGTAATATAAAGTGATAAACCCAAGAGGTGAAGGAAAATTAAATTAAATTTAAAATAAACTATATGATGTAAAAAATAATTTGGTGCTATAATTAATAAATTGAGAATTTGTTAATGTATTTTATTTTAAATTGAAATTATCTGTGGAAAAAATTGGATGAATTTTGAAAGTGAGAGAAGCAATATAATTGGTTTATGAATTGAAATTTTTTTTTTTTTTGAATAATTTCAATGAATTGTAATTGTAATTAGACTTTTATAAAAAAAAAATGGAAAATTTTGAAATAAATTTAAATAAGTATACATTGAGTGAGAGCAATCAATGTGTGATAAAACAAGAAGCAGAATCTACATCTCATATAATCAAGAATATAACAGAAGAATTCCAAAATGTCAATGGCATGCACCGTGGATCAACTTGGCAGATGAGCTTCTCATCCAACACAACGGCAAAGAGGTAGCATTTTATGAGGAGCAGAATCCACAACAAATATTTAAAGAGGAAGAATTGTGCACCAAGCATAACAAGGAATAAGGATCCCCTCATATGAAACCATGTGATATATGAGGTCTCCAGCCAGTTGATGAATTGGAAACATGGAATGTCGTGCAAATATGGGACAAGGGCATTGTGTCAGGCATAGGACATGGGCACAGTAGCACAGAGCATATATATATCCAATATGGAAGATGGATCATCAAATTGAATTTTCTTGAAAGCGTAATGGACTAGTAAATTCCATGTGGTCAGATGATTAATAGTTCAATTCCTGACCCAATTCAGCTCATTGACAGGTTTTTATTTATGTTGTCCTTTTTATTTGGAGGAAGGAGATTGGAAAATGGGAAAGGGTGCTCAAGAAGTTTTAAGACAGAATCCATGCAAAATTTCCGATCCCTAAATCCAATTTCCAATTGCCAAAATCCCATCTGCGTAATTATCTATCCAATCTTTATTATTTTTCGTTATTCCATTCATTTATTTATTCACTCATTCATTCATTTAAAATCTCATCTCTAAATAATTCTTCAATTTTCCAATCTCTAAATTCAATTTCCAAATTTCTCATCTTCGTAATTATTTATCCAATCATTATTATTTTTATTATTTCATTCATTTATTTATTCACTTATTCATTTATTTAAAATTTCATCTCTAAATAATCCTCCGAAATTCCAATTTCCAAATTTAATTCCCAATTTTCCAAAGTTCCGATTTTCATATTTGTTTATCATTATTATTATTATTATTATTATTATTATTATTATTATTACTTTAGAATTTCCACCTTCAAATTTAACTTCCTAATTTCCAATTCTTAAATTTAATTTTTAAAACTTCCAATTTTTAAATTCAATTTTCCAAACTTTAACCCCCGAGTAATTTTCCAAGTCCTAATTTTCATGACTCCCAGTTTCAAATTATTTTTCTAAAAATTCAAATTTTCAATTTAGTTCTTAAAACTTCAATTTTCAATTTAATTTCAAAGCTTGATTTCCAAAACTTTGTCTTTCATATGGTTTTAAATATTTTAAAATTCATTTATTCGATCTGTCTATTTGCCAAACTTAATTATTTTTATTCGTTCATTTTTCACATGATCATTTATTTATTTATTTTCTTATTTTACTTATTTTATTCGTTTACTTATTTACTTGCCATTATTATTATTATTATTGTCATAATTACTTTTATTTTCCTTTTCTTCATCAAAATCCCGATTCACCAAAATCTAACTTTCTAATAAACGTGCTGCCATTTTTCATTCAGGCACGCATCTAGTGATTTTCTTTTGTTTTTTTAATTATTTTCCTTGTTTTTCACTGTTTTGATAAGCATGAAAACGATTTTCATAATTCCAAGTGATGAAATTTATGGAATTAATTCATGCAAAAATAAACGGACTTTGGTGGGGGCCCAACATTATTGGATGTTTCCTTTAAAAATCAATTTGATTGAATTGTGACATGTGATGACTTTATATTCGATTTAGTGGCATGCGAGCCATGTTTTATGTCCATTATTTGTGCACTAACCTCATCTCTTGATAGCGCATTGTGGATCGTTGTCTAGGTATGCATCCTATTCCCACTCTCGCTATTCTCGTGTGTTTTTTAATTTCCGTATGTACATAGTCGCCTTAGGTATCCATCGATTTTCTTATTGATTATCGCATCTACCACATTTTATTAGTAGAGACCTGACTTTAGGGACTTAGCGGGGTCCTACGGTATTTACCGTACCTTCCCGACAAGTAACCTGACCCCTGAACTTGATCCGGTTTTTCATAGTCTTGCTTCTTCCAAACAAGGAGTCACATTTAGGGGTTTTTTTTTCTTATTTTGTTTTTCCTTTAAAAATAAAACAAAAATAAGTGGCGACTCTAAGTCATTTTTTTAATAAATAAAATCATTTTCAAATAAAAATCAACCTCGCCATCGAGTGAAAAACGCATGAGCCGAAATGCAAGGTCCACAAATATGCTTCCTTAATTTTTGAGAGCATTCTCAAAATTTTTGTTTTCACGTGGATTTTAAATCAAGTGTGTTTAACCTAAACTATTCAATTGCTTTGAATTTTTTTATGACGTTGTGTGATTAGTAGAAAAGTGCCATGGAATATTGCATTTTTCCTGTATTCCTATTATCCTATACAAGAATGGTATTATAGCCTAGTTATACTTTGATGTAAAGTCCACTCAGCTTAGGAAGAGCCTGCTTCAGACATGCATTTTGAGGAACTAGAATAGCAAGTCAAATAGCCCATTGGAACCAAAATTCAAAAAAGGGTGAAGAATGGTGGCTATGGGGAGAATACTTGTCCGCAGTTGAGAAGAAAACATGTGGTAGCCACACATACACGTGCTTGGCACGTGATGCCATAGCCATCATCCCTTATCCGTTTTGAACACGACCAACAACTCTGGCTTTTTTCCCCTTTCTTTTTTTTTTCTCAAATTTTAATTTTTTTTTCTTTTTTTATACCTATGGTATTTTTGAAAAAAAAATATTAAATCGTTTCGATATTCTTTTTAGCGCAAGTTCAAGTGTGAGGTCCATTATGTAAGAAAGTCCACATTATTCAATTTCCTAATCCTAGATTTCATTAGGTGCATGCTCATTCTAAGGTTTTCTAAATCTTAACAACGAAAGTGAAATAACCATAAAAACTTTTCCAAAATCTAGATATAAGGTTTATGTGTTTACATAAATTTGGATGTTTTTAAATTGATTCTTATCAATGAATAGTGCAACAAAAAGTGTAAGTCTCATAGATAAAGAGTCTTTCGTCTTATGACTCTTTCTTGAATCCAAAACACAAAGATGGTGAAGATTTCACAAAGGTGAAGACTAAAGTTCTCTAATGGACGGGAAGTAAGAAGTTAAACCCTAACCCATAAGAAAGTATTTTAGGCTTCTCATAAGCTTAAGTTACTTGAACCCAACTTTGTTTTAGGTCACTTAATCTAACTTTAAAAAAAAAATGAGTTATAATTATTTAATTAGCCTAATTGGACTACAATCAGGCAATTAGCCTAGAGATTGTTCACTAGCTCTTGTACAATTTTACATATTTACCAAAATACCTAGATGTACACTAGTGATAAGAACTAATCCAACCCATATAAATTATGTTATCAAGAAATATAAGCTGAAGGAGTAGAACAATGATGCACTCAAAAAACACTCTCCTAAGGCTCAAATATATTCAAGAAATGCTTAGGAAGGTTAAGCTCTTGAAACAATGAAGATTGAAGCCTTTTTATAGAGGAAAAATGCTAATATAGTTTTTGGGGGTTCGTCCGGTCGAGCTCCGATTCAATCGGTTCACTAGCCATTAGCATTTAATGCATGGCAAGTGACCGTTAGACCTCTATCGCCCCTCGACCAGTTAAGGTTGAGTCTTGACCGATTGAACAAACATTCCGGAAGAAAGATAAGGTTTTTGCACCCCTCGACCAGTTCCTCATTTGGTTTAACCGATTGAGCCATTTTTAGCTCAATAACCATCTTTTTCAACTTAAAAACTTTTAAACAAGTTTGGAAAGCATTTGACACAAGGTTTTAGTTGAAAACATAAAATCACCTAATTTTAAAGGATTTAAAACAAAATAACTCTTGGTTGATTTTGATGCATAAATAAAAAATGTAATGTATGAAAAACTTAGTACACCAACAACCTTACAAAGAGATCCTATGAAGCTTAGGTCTTGAAAAACACTTTTCTTTGAGGTCGTTTTCTTCTTATTGATTTATCTTTAGCTTGATTTTGTCTTTGTGATTGCTACTTTGGAAATCTTCTTACCTAATTACACTTGAAATATAATAATTAGTTTTAAACTTTGTTTTGTTATCATCAAAATTGAGATTAACCAAACCTTGGCTTCACACACTGCATGTAATCTTTTCATAAATTAGTGTTCGTAATGACTCACCATATAGTATAACAACTTGGTGAAGTCATGACTACCCAATAGTCTTACATCATGACTCACCATATGTCATGTCTAATGTATAACCATATACACTAGTGCACTCATCATAAAAAACTCATTTCAATGACCAAAATTAATCATTCCTTCAATTGAGAGACAATATACTACAATCTCAAATAGATTACTCAAATCCACGAACTAACTATAAACAAATTATCTATTTACAAGGAACTCGCATCTTGAATCTTTTGTGCAATTCTTAATACACTCAAATCATGTACAATGCAAAAATATCAAGTTAATATATTTAAAAAAAATATTAGAAATTTTTAAAATCCAATTAGGTTTTTTTTTTTTTACCCTTTCTGTTTTTTCAAACATGGATGCCAATGTAGAGAATGAGTAAGGGTATAGTGAGCATAAAAAACCCACTTAGCACATAATGCACCAATATCTAATACTTTTCTCATGGTTTTAAAAATCGAACCGATTGGTTCGACTGTCGGCTGGTCACGGTTTTGATCTAGTCCGGTCAATTGGGTCGAAAAGTGGACGGATCAAAATTGGACTGGTTAAACCATTGGTCTGACTGGAGAACCAAATGAACCAGACGGTTCAACTTTTTTTTTTTTCCACTACCGTCGTTCCCCTCCAACATGACCTCCCTCCTCCCCCCTCCCCCCCTCCCCTCGCAAAGCCACCCCCATGACCCCGTTGGAACACCACCACCCCCTACCCACATGTGCTGGAAAAACTCTTCTTGCCCACCAGAACCCCACCCCAGCCGCCCCCGCTAGAACCCCTTGAGCTAGAATAGCAAAAAAGCTCTTCCCTTTTTTACTCTCCGAAAGCCCTCCCACTCGGCATTGGAAGTGGAAATCTCACCCCCCAAAACCCCGTTGGAACCTTTTTTTGCCCGCTCCTCTCCTCTCATCTCATTGTTATTTATTTTCTTGTATATTTATTATTATTTTTATTTCATGATGTTTAAAACTTATGATTTTAATTTAAATTAATGAAAACATTGCAATTTTAAATAATTTCCTTATTTTAAAATAAGGTTTTTGTTTAAAAATGAATTTTAAAATTTTAAATTTTAAATTATAATTATAATTATGATTTTAATTTAAATTTCTAATTTGAAACTAATTTTAATGATTTTCAAATAAAATTTTAATTTTTAAATAATATATAAATTATTACTTTTATAATTATTTTAAATTTTAATAATTTACAAATTATATATTTATGACGTCACCAGTTCTACCACTGTTCGACCGCCAGTCTAACCAATGAATCGTGAATCAGTAACTTTTCTGATTTAATGATCGGTCCGATTCTAAAAACATTTACTTTTCCACATTAACACAAGTATCTTGGATTTCCAAAACTTGTCTTCTCAATATCTATTTACTTTGGAATAGGCAGTTTAAAACATACTTTTCCCTAAATCAATTGATAATATCGGTATTCTTAAATTTCTTGGTTTCCTACAATATTCAAATCTGAATGGGCCAAAGTGCTACACTTTTCCCATGTTATTATTTAAGAATTTCCTTTTTAAAATTATTAACATTCTTTGATATGTGTTTTATATATTTTTTTGCAAAATCAGTAACATTTGTTTATTATGTTTATTTTATAAAAATAAAAAATAAAAATCATTTTAGCCAATTTGTAGAAATCATGTAAGCATAGATCAAAAGGTTTCATTTTTGTTTATGTATTTTTACATAATTTTCACAAGGCCAAAAATATTTATTTATTATATATATATAAACAGAAATAAAGATCAACTTACCCCAAATAATTCTAATATAGTAATTAAATAAATAATTAACTTTAACCACCAATGACTAAAATTATGTATCTAATTACTATTATGATTACACTTGAAGCTAGTGACAAATCCAAATTTGGCAAAGAACTCCTAACCAATTATTTAAAAACCGGAGTCAATCGAACCTTGATTTGGTCCGGTTCAGCTTTTGAGCCCGAACCGGACAAATCATCCGGTTTTTTATGAACCGATCAACATGTGGGTCAATCAAAATGCCACTGGGCCTTGGCCGCATTTGGCCCAAAATCTTCCTAATCTTCCACCCACTAGGAAGGCCTTGCAGCATTTGGAACCCCTCCCACCAACAGCCCACTCGTCAGGCGGCCCATTGGGCAGCTTTACTCTTCCTTCAATGAGAGGTTATTTATGGAGCTCATTAAACTTGTGAGTTTCCGTTGATTATAAAGAAAAATAAATGCTTGCATTGTGAGGATTTGAAACCCATATCTAAGGTTTAGATAAGGAGGAGACAACCATCATGCTACGTAATCCCTTTATAAAATATAAGTAACAATATTTTATATTAATGCTCTTTGCAATTTTTATAATAATTATTAATAAATATGAAAATAATATAAATTAATTAATATAATATTTTTAAAATAATAAAATGCATAGATATGTAGATAAAATTAAATGTTATAATTTTCTTCTCATATGTAAATATTATACATATTCTATTTAATAAAATTTGATATATTAATACATTTATATTTATGTTTATCAATTAATAGACATATTAAATACAAAAAAAATGAAATGCTATATATATAAATTTCTTAAAATTATTCTTAATTTTAATAAAATATAAATTATATACTTATAACATCATCGTTCCGACCAGTAAACCGTGAACTGGTAACTTTTTCGGTTCAATGATCGGTTTGCTCCTAACTGGTTAAATAAAGAATTATTTTGTTTGTAATATAATAAAATTACTTTATTAATCTTATATTATGTTATCATTTTTATTATTGTTGTTGTTCAAAAATTATTTTCGTGTTTCTTGCGCGTCTTGTATAAACTAAAATGAAGTTTTCAAATATATTAAACCAGTCATTTACATCTATTTTAAAATTGATTTTTGAAGGGTTGGAAGTGGATTATGATCCTTGAAAACATTTTTATTTCTATAAAAATTATGTATTTAATAAAATTATAAAAATATATATTTTAAAAAATTTAAAGAATTACTTAAAATATTCATTTTTTTTAACAAGTACTAGGTCTGATTGAAGTGCAAGACACGTGAACACTAACTAATAGTGAATTTTCTTTTATATTTATATTGATTTTAATTATTTGATAAAAATTATAAGATAATAATTTTCATATATTTTATGATTGTACTTCAATATATTTTATTTTATAATAATTATATTTATCCATTTTCACGTTACAATTGTAGTCTAAATTAAAATTAGGGTAAAATAACTTTCTATTCTCTCAAAAGGAAAATAATTTTGAAAAGCATTTGTTTGTCTTCTTTTTGCAAAAAATAAAGTCAAATAATAGACTTCTTTTTATAATAGAAGATTAATTCTTTTATTATTTTTAAAAACAATTGCGTAAAATATCTAGAAATACATAAATAAACCATGTTTCCACAACAACTTCTAATATTTATCTTCTTCCCTTTTATTTTTTTTTTCTTCTGTTTTTATTTTTTTTTTTATTTTTTTTTTCAGGATAATTCCATGAAGTGAATGGTAGACTATAGACTGAAAAAAAAAATCCAAAATATTAGGGCCTGTTTGGTTGCTGGTTTTGAAAACTGTTCTGGAAAACAGTTTTTGAGAATAGTTTTTAAGAACAGTTTTTGGTGTTTTTTTAAAAAAAATTGTGTTTGGGAACTGAATTTTAAAAAACAGTTTTTGTTCTCAAAAACAAAAAAACATATTTGGTTGAGTTAATAAAAAAAAAATTTAGAACAAATAAAACAAAAAACACGTTTGAAAGATGTTTTTTTTTCTTTTCTAATTAATAAAATATTTTTTTCAAGTAATTTTATATTATAAATTTATAAATATTTTTTAGATATATAGTTCATTTAAATTAAAAAAATTATTTATCTTATTAATTTTAAAATAAAAATAATTTTATATTTTTTTAAAATAAATCAAACATAATAAAATCATTTTTATTAATATTTTTTTATTTAATCTTTAACTTTATGAAAAATTATAGCATATTCTTAAGTTGAGATAAACTTGTTATCGTGATTTGTTAAATTTTTTTTTATCTCTTCTCTCAAAATAATGAAATGGCCTTTTTTCACTCGGGCATCAAGAAGCCCTTTTCTGAAGTTGCCCTCCAGACGAGAGAAACCCTAAAAAGGCCCTATTTTCCTCTGCCACTCTCAATCCTCCCAGGTACTAATCTAATCTTGTTATTTATTTTTATTTTTCTGCAACCCCGTTTGATTCCCAAGAAAATCCATGCCTCCGTTTGATTCCCAAGAAAATCCATGCCCGTTCAATTTCTGGGAAAATTCATCCTCGTTTGATTTCCGAGAAAATCCATGCAAAACCCCAAGGAAAACAAAAAAAAATTACTTTTCTTTTGCTCCCTGTGTTTTCTGGATCTGTTTTAGGGATCTCTTTGCTATTGTGTCATTGGATTTAAATTTCACGAACCCTGAATCAAAACTGAGAAAGGGGAAAAATCAAGAAAGAGGCGACGCGACTGTGCTGGAGAAGAGATGAGAACGAGAAGAAAAAAAAAAACACGGAGAACAGATTGTTTTTTTTTTTTTGTTTAATTTTGTTCTGTAAACAGTAAAAAAACGGGGAAAACAACATTTTGTTGTTCTCTAAACAGTGCCATTTTGAGAACACGGGGAACAACAAAAACAAAAACTACTCTCTCAACCAAACGAGTTTTTGGTATTTTTTGTTTTCAAGAACAGAAAACAGTTCTTGAAAACACTAAACAAACAGGCCCTTAGTCACTCTTCCAACGGTTTTCCTTTTTTTTTTTAAAGGGTGAATAAAAAATTCACCCATCTTTGAGAGAATGTTTTATTTTGCATAGTGCAAATATTAATATTTACAAACTATATGGGATTTAGATATAATTTTTTTATAATCTAAACTATTATTTTCATTTTAAAAGAAAAAGTACATGTCACATCATAAAATTTGTACACCTAAACTTTCATTTATGAAATTAAAGAATAATATGGAAGGTGTCGTTTGCTTACCGAATTGGAGATCCAATGCCTATTTATCAAATGAAAATGATTTGTTTTTTTTAAATTTAACATTTAGTTATTTTCTAATTATGAAAGTTAAGATTATTATTTTAGTTTTTTAAAAGTTTAAGAAATATGATGTTAAAGGAATTCTATTTAAATGAGATTAATAGTTTGTTTTTCTAATTTTTTTAAATTTTTGGAAAAAATTGTGTCAAACAAATCTTATTTAATTAAGTCATACTCATCGACATGACAAATAATAATATAAGCTTGTTTATTAGATAATTTTAAAAAATAATTATGTATAATTATATTAATTTAATTAAAAATAATCAATTACTAATAGGTGATTTTCTAAAAAAACATTTTTAGAGAGAATGCTTCTCCTAGAAGCATTTTAAAGAAAAATATTTGACAATGATTAAAAAAATCACAAATTTTATAAAAAAAAAACTTTTAAATTTTTGAAAAATCACTTTTAAAATTGAAAAATTATTTATAGTGTTTTTAAAATAAACACTTTATAGGTGATTATTCTAAAAACACTTTTAGAAAAATCACTTGAAATTTTTGTATTGTTTTTTTTTTTTAAAAAAATACTTTTAGCCTTAAAATGTTTTTAAAGAATAATTGAAACATTTTTAAAATTTTGAAAAATTATTTATAGTGTTGAAACATCACTTATAATGTTTGTTACAAAAACATTTGATATGTGATTCTTTTAAAAATACTTCTAAAAAAACATTCTCACTAAATATTTTTTAAAAAATAATAATAATAATAATAATAAAAGTTACAACAAAACTATATTCCGACTTTTATATTATAAAAATATTGTGGTTGATAATATACATTTTCCAAATTTAATTCACTTTTATAATATAATATGTTACAAAAACACTACAAAAATATCTTTGTTATTTATTTATATTCAAATACTTACCAATGTCTCATAAAATAATTTCTAATAATTATTTCCCAAATTCCGTAAAAAGTAAATATTTTTTGTTTCTCCTTTTTTAAAAAATAAAATTTCTATGTTCATAGGTTTTCCACCAATCTAAAACCATAAAAAGTATATATAAAAAAAAATATACAAGAAACTTAGGTTTTGTTTGAAAACTTTGAAATGTTTTTAATTTATTTTTATTATTTTAAAAAATAATTTGTATATTGGTTTTTTTTCAAATCATTCAACATGTTATATAACTATTTTTTAAAACAAAACTTAAAAAACCAATGAAAACAATTAAAATATATATTTTTATTTTCTGATTATCAACCATATTTTTCTATTTTTTTTTCTAAAGAACAAAAAATTGTTTAAAAAATAATTGTCAAAAAACTTTATTTTCATATTAAAAACCTCTCTTGAGGCCTTATTTGAAAACCAAAATAAATAAAAAATCAAATAAAAATCCAAAACCGAAATCTCAAATGAAGAACATGAATTAATCACGGCTTTAAATAAAAATAGAGATGAAGACAAATAAAAACAGATCAACTATCATACGAACATAGATTATGTTTCAATATGGTGGGTCAATGAGACGTGACATCTAAAAAATTGTCGCCATAATTGTGAGTAAAGGAGAGGATGTTCCAAGGATGTCCTCTGATTTTATGTGGCGTGGTCATTTTCTCGTCATTGAAGGGAGGTTCTTTCCTGTGTGTTCTTTGGTCTTTACAATGGTAAACTCCAATTAAAGATAAGACCGAGTTGTTGGGACAGGAGTTCCTAAGGAATTGGTGGGCAGCTATGTAGAGAAGGTGGGTGCACCCCCGGAAGCATGCTATTGGGTCTTCCTCGCCCGACAACAAAATCAAGAAGGATCCACTCCCATGCATGCCCTATCACTGTCTCTTAGATTCGTCAATCTCACTCTCCTTCCACACACACTCCATCAACCCTATCCCTTTCTCAAAACTCAAATCCTACTACCCTCTATGTCCCTTTATTCATTTCAATGTCTTCATAATGCAAATTCCTCAATTTTCCACATTTAATTTATTTTGCCAACCTTACACCTGTTGAAATTATAATCCATTTTGGGAATTTGAGAAAAATTAGAAATTATTATTTACTTAGGTTTTTTTTATGTTAATTAAGACTTTAGGTCTAATATAAATTAGAGTTATACCACAAGTATAATTAGTTTATTATAAATAGGTTTATTATTATATTAAAAAAAATATAATTGAATACAATAAAATATTATTTTAGAAAAATATTATCAGCATCCAATCTTGTGTGTTCCAACATATGATATCAAAGGTAGAAAATTAAGGAATGTGAAATGTAATATCAAAGCTAGAACAACAAGAAATGTATATAATTGCAAGAAAGTCACAATTTTATCGGTGAAAGTATGGTTATAAATAATAACTCAATTCATCTTCAACTCTCCAAATTTATAGGTAAGAACCATATGCTTATCTTGTTTAGACCTTAAGATTTATCAAATATAATAAATAATGGTTCCAATGAAGTGACCAATTCAAAAGAATTCAAGGCACTATTGTTGGGAATCCTAAATTGCTTTATTCTCTAGCTCTAGATTGAAAAAGGTGCATGTAATCTATCCCTATACTCTCTAGATCTAACATAATGGAAAATATGGTAATCTAAAAATATAGTGAACATACCTGTGATCCGGATGTTTCCAAATCAAATACAATTCATTGAAGTTGTCATAGAAGCTATAGAACTCATCTACTCAATGTTCTTCCACCCAATCTCTCCACACACGAATCTAGGCATGTAAGAGAAATGTGAGATTTTCTTCCTCTTTAAGGGTGGCTAGGATTTCTCTTTGGAAAAACCCTCTAGAAGATAGAACATCTAAATCCCAACCCTTAAGGGGGGTTTATATACGGCTCCATGTGGGTTTAAGTGACTTAAACCAAAATTGGACTTAGCTCACCTAATCCAACCCACCTAGGTCTTAATTAAGTAATAGCCCTATTAGACTCCATTAATTAATTAGTCATATTAGGCTTTAATAAATTAATTAACCTAGTCCAAACGGACAATTCATATGATCTACTACAACTTTGTGCTTTTACTAAAACACTTAATGCACACTTATGAACCAAAAACTCAAATCCCATAAATAAGACATGTCACCATTAATTAGAAGCTCAAGTGGGGACTACTAGGACCATAGGAAAATATTGTCTCTCCCATAATCCTATTCTAAAATTGATTCAACACTCTACTAAAAAGAATCAACTACACTTCGGTATCCTACAGAATTACAACAAAACAAAGTTCAAGTCTATAAGTTACTAACCATTGCTTGTAGACTCTCCATGAATTGATGTTCATAATCTAATAAGATAGTGTTATCCTATCAATATTATCTCTCGAATCATTGAGTTACAAATCCACTTATTATATGATCAATTGACATACTCTAACTTCAAAGAGAATATGTCAAATATCACTAAAAGAATTGCTATGATCATAATCTTCTTAATCACATGTCCTTTAGACCACTTAAAGGAACACGTTATCTCAATCTCATGAGATATCATGGTACTTTCATTGAGAATACTTATTGTCACCAACTTTCATCAGCAATGACCAAATCTGTGTTGATATATGACCATATTAGGATTTTATCCATAGGTCAAAGCTTCTTATTGACTTCAGCAAATGCTCAATATCCTCTCAAAGTTAAGAGTCTATGCAATATAGTAGTTTGGTGAACCATAACAACTAGTAGTCGTATATTATGATTCACCGTAAGTCTTATATAATTTGTAACCATACACAATGAGAAACTCATCTCGACAACTAAGATAGATTATCCCTTTAATTAGGAGGTAGTTCACCACAATCTCTACTGGATTTCTTAAATCCATTATTTGACGATGAACTACTTATCATCTTGCAAGAAGCCTATGGCTTATATCCTTTATGCAATTCCTAATGTACCCAAGTCATGTACAATGTGAGTAATATGAAGATGAGTGCTAAGATAACCAATTAATTCATATAGGATAATAAAGGAAACTGGAAACATAAATAAATAAATTTATTAATAAATCAACTATCCATTACATCATACCATGCTTTCCAAAGCTTTATCCCAACAACTATCAAAGAAACAAAAAAGTTCACTGACAAATTTATTGAAAGATTCTTAAAAGAAAGATCAAAAAACACTCTATGCAATACTCCAAGTAGTAGATGAATCCATATTTGAGAAAATCTCAGAAATAAAAACAAAAAAAAGGCATAGGTCACTCTATAAAAATTATATAAAAGTGATGATCATGTCAAACGAATGAAATTGTAGACAATAAAAGGTGAATTCGAGCCTTATTACATGAATGACTCGAAATCAATCTTAGATTATTTTGATCATGTACAAACCATTGTAAACCAAATGCAAGTTAATGGTGAGAAGCTTGATGATCAACGAACAGTAGAGAAAATTATGTGATTTTTAAGTACAAAATTTGACTATGTTGTTGCAACGATTAAAGAAAGAAAATATATCCTTACTTCAATAGTTGAAGGGTCGATGAGTTCATTATATTCACATAAATAGAAAATGAATAAGAAAATCAACTGTAACAATTTGAAGCAAATATTGTAGAGTAGAATATCTACAAGAGGTCGTGGTGGCTAACAAGGTAGCAAAGGTTGTAGTCATGGTAGAGGTAGAAGAAAAGAAACAATAGCTTCAACAATATAGATGGAGATGGTGATAAAAATTATTCTAAAGGAAAGGGTAATACTCTTAAACTTAAAAAAAAAACACTGTTGAGGCAGAATAGATAGATCACAAAAATGTTTGGTACCTTGATACATGATGCAAAAATCACATGTGTGGTAAGAAAGAATTGTTTTTATAATTAAATGAATTAGCGTTTGGAAACAAATCCAAAGTTCCAATCATATGCAAAGGTAATATTAAGATACATTCTAAAGATGGTACCATTGTTATTATAGCAAATGTATTTTTTGTTCCACATTTTTTTTATAATTTGTTGACCATAAGATAGTTAACAAAACAAAAAATAAAATACCATTAACATCTCTAATAGAGTTTGCACCCTTAGTGATAAAAATAAGAAGATGATTGCAAAAGTACAATTGACAAAGAAAATGATGTTTTCTATATTTCTTCAAGAAAAAACTTTATTTAGTTTGATGAAAATAGCGGAAATATAGCAATTAGCTTTAGCATATACATTTTGGTCATCTTATTTTTTATGAACTATTATTGTTGGTACAAAAAAAATGGTAACAAGATTACCAATGATTGATGTTCCAGATCATGCATGAGAAAGATGTCTCCTTGGGAAACAACATAGGAATTCTTTTCCAATTGAAAGATCTACAAGAGTTAAACAACCTTTGAAGTTGGTGCATATAGATATATTTGATCCCGATGAATTAATATCTCTTGGTCATAACAAATATATTGTAACCTTTATAGATGATTTTACAAGAAAAACTTGGATTTATTTATTAAAATAAAATTCTGAAACTTTTAACAAATTTAAAGAATTCAAAATTCTTATTGAAAAACAGTGGTTGCAATATTAAGATATTGAGACTTGATAGAGAAGGAGAGTTCACCTCTAATGAATTTTATAATTATTGCAAGAGTCAGGATATTCGATAATAGTTGATAGCTAACTATATACCTCAAAAAAATGATATAACTTAAAGGAACAATAGAACCATTGTACAAATGGCAAGAAACATGTTGAAGGCCAAATCACTTCTAAAATTATTTTGGGTAGAAGCTATTACATGTGTAATGTTCTTGTTGAATAGGTTTCTTACTAAAGCAATCTTTAGAAGAGCACCCGAAGAAGCCTAAAGTGCTCATAAGTCAAAAGTTTTTTTTTTGTGAATTTTTTATTTATTGCATATTCCCATATACCAAAAGAGGATAGGAAAAAGTTTGATGATAAAAGTGACTAATGTGTTTTCATCTATTATAGTGATGTAACTAAAGGTTACAAACTACATAATCTAGAAACAGGGAAGTTGAGTGTGAGTAGGGATATTTACTTCCTAGAGAATGAGAGTTGGACATAGACTCAAAAATAAAGTGAGAAAAGAGGAGTTTTCATTAAAAAGGACTTTATGGAAGACAATGAGAATTAGGAGAATTCTATAACAAATATTTCGATTTTAAGCACACCTTCTCCTATTAGAAGCCTATGTGAACAGACACATGGTAGGAGTCTAAATCACAAGGTCACCCAAAACATTATCATATTATACCTACACATCTAAAGGATTATAAAACGATGATAGATGTTAAAAAAACTGATAAAGGTTTAGTTAACTTTTGTCTATTTGCATATTGCAATATGATTTCATATGAAGAAACAATAAGTGATAAAAAGTGGATTCGAGTAATAAATGAACAAATTCAATTAATAGAGAAGTACAATACATGGAAGTTAATTGTTCTACCAATTAGAAAGAAGCCTATAGGTGTTAAATGGATTTATAAGAAAAACTATAAACCTAATGGTAAAGTTGATCAATTTTTTGGTTGCAAAAGGCTATAAACAAAAGGCATGCATTGATTAGTTTGAAGTTTTTGCATCAATTACTAGACTAGATACCATTTGCATGACAATTGTACAAATAGTTGAGGAAATGTGAAAAGTCATCAAATGGATGTGAAGTCAACTTTTCTTAATATTGTACTTAGAAGAGGTTTTTGTTGAACAACCACTAGGATATATTAAGGAAGGGCAAAAGAAACAAGTTTATAAACTCAAAAAGGCATTGTATGGTTTAAAGCAAGCACCACGTGCTTGATACATATAGATTGATGCTTCTTTATTACGATATGGGTTTCAAAAATGTTCTTTTGAGTGAACACTTTACATCAAGTTAAATTTTAATGGTGATGTAATTGTTATATGCTTCTATGTGGATGATTTAATTTTTATAATAAATTATCAACCGATGTTTGAAGATTTCAAGGAGGTAATGACACAACACTGTGAGATAATAGAATTGGGATTAATGTCATATTTTCTTAGAATTGAAGTCCAACAAATGAATGATGGTATCTTTATCTCAAAAAAGAAGTATATCATAGATATAGTAAAGCTATGCAAGATGAAATCATCATCATCAATAATTTGTACCCCTATTATGGAAAGACTAGAAATGAAAAAGAAAAGCACCAGATAATTAAATCCCATATATTTCAAGGGTGTAGTAGAAAGTTTATGTTATTTGACTTCTACTAAACCATATATTCTTTATGGAGTGGGAATTATTGGCTAATTTATGGGAAAAAAAAAAAAACCATATCAATCACACTTGCAAACAAGAAAGAAAATTTTGAGGTATGTAAGTGGTACTCGTGATCATAAAATTTTCTACTCCTACTCAAGCTATTTAGATTAATGGGCTATACAGATAGTGATTGGGGAGGTGACGTTGAGACTAAAAGAGTATTATTATGTAAGTTTTTTTTTTTTTAATCTTGCATTATATAAGAGCATTTTCATGGTCATCAAAAAAGCAATAAGTTGTAGCATTATCAACTGTAAAAGCTAAATACATGATAGTTACTTTCACAACGTGTCAAGTAATTTGGTTTCGTAGAATGCTCATAAAATGAAGTATAAACAAAAGTCCTACAAAGATTTTGTGTAATAATAGGTTTGTTATTTCATTGACAAAAAAATTGTTGTTTCATGGTAGAAACAAACATGTAAGTATTAAATTTCATTATATTAAGGAACTTATGAAAAAAAAAAATCAAACTTGAGTTTCATATATCAGAAGATCAAGTTATAAATATTTTTAAAAAATCATTAAAAACAGATGTGTTCGAGAAATTGAAGATGATACTTATTGTAATTAATTTTACAGCTCAACCTAAGGGAGGTTATTAAAACTATAATCTCACTTAAAGTCAAATTAGAAAAATTTTAAGAATTTGATAAAACTTAGGAATTGTTATTTACTTAGATTTCTTATGTTAAGTAGGACTTGTGATCTAATATGAATTAGTCATAATACAAATATGATTACTTTATTGTAAATAAGTTTATTATTATATTGAAAAAATGCAATAAAGTATTGTTTTAACAAAAATATTATCAATACCCAATCATATGGTTCCAACAGCACCTACATACAATATCTTTCATCTATATAAATAAGAAAATATATTGTATGACCAACTTCCTCCTTTAGCTGATATCAGACAATATCTATAATAGAGAGATTAAATTATTATTATTATTATAATCTTATTCGGTATAGCTTATGAAGGTTAAAAAAAAAAGGAATATTTGAAGATGTCATATCATATTTGGAATCAAATATTCTAAGAAAGTAATTTAGTAAAATAAAATTTAAAATGAAAAGAATGTGATTTCAATTCATTCATCATATTTAATATAAAAAAAAAACTTAAAATAAAAATAGTTATTTTCTTTATTTGGGGTTACAAAAGGGATAAAAAAAAAAAGGAAGAGAAAAGAAATAATATTTTTCCTATTAACCTTGTTTTAATGGTAAATATGAATAACCCAAAATTATTAATATCTATCATCCTTTAAATTTTCAATTTTTTAAAATTTTAAATTCTATTAAAAATTTAATTTATAAATAAATAAATATTTTAAATACTTATAATTTATATTTATAAAAAGTCATATTTTATATATGTTAAAAAATTGAAAAATAAAAAAAAATATCAACTAAAATGATTCTTTATTTAATATTTTATTTAATCATAGGACAGGATAGGATAAAGTTAATCTAAACTTATCTTGAATTTAAAAAAAAAAAAAATCAAACTAGTGACAAATCTATTTATATCTATCCCAAATTCGTCTTACAAAGATGAAATGAGAAGACTTTTAAAAAAAAATCTGAGTCAATATCATTCGAGTAAGAGTTACCAGTTAAGCACAAACGGACACTAAAAAAAATAATAACCTAGAGACAAATCTAATTTAAAATTTTTATAATATTAATAATTTATATTATTATTATAGTAATTTTATTATTTTATTTTTTAAAATTGTTTAGTTATAATCATATCATTTACTAATTTTTTTTAAATATATAATTTTATATCTATCTTCCTGTTATCATTTTGAAATATGGTGCCATTTACTATTTACATTTTAATATAAATATATAAAGAAAAGTTTTAAAAAACCAATACCCCTGCCCAACTCAATTCTCACTTATACAATCTCATCAACACTACCCATCAAAATCTAATCTTAACTTAAAAAGAATATGATTGTGTATGATTTAAAGTAAGAACATCTTGTTAGAAATTGAACTAGATTTTATATAGATTAGCCACCAACCCGATTGAACTGACACAACTCATAGTCCCATCAATATAATTTAAAATTCAAAATTTTCAAAGAATAAGAGATAAATAGAGAGAGAGAGAAGGAAAAATGAAAAAAAAAAAAATAATCTTATAATCCAAGTGATGGAGGAGTTGAGACTTAGAAAACTATTTGAAAGGATACAAACAAATCACATATTTGAAAATGTCCAAAAGTGGGGGTCAAAAAGTCACCCATGCATACATTATTGGTCCCCATCCCCTCAATTAATGACTAGTAAGATTGTCACTCATCCTCCAAAACCCCCTCTGCTTCTTGATGTTAACACATCTTCCCTTTCTCTCTTTTTTGTTTTTTGGTCTAGGGTTTATGAATGTGATCATCTATCTCCTTGTAAATCTCACTACATGATGATGGAAAATGACACTCCTCTATCCAAACTTCCCCTTTTATAAACCCTTGAAATTGACTTTTGATTTGATAAAAGAGTGTGTTTAGTGACTTTTAGTAAAAAAAAAAAAATTACGTCTCATTTGTATAAATTTTTATGTGCATTTTTGTATGATGTTAGTCCTTTGATACATCCATTGCCTCTTCCAATGGGTTACCCTCTACTATATCTTATAGCATAATTAATTTAACAATCTTATCATCATCTTGAAGACATTTATTTCAACCTCAACCTTGTATGATTTTAATATGCACTTAATCATTATTAATTTTATCTATTTTGGTTGAGTTAGAATCTGATAGATTGCAAGCAAGTACTAGTGCAATAAAATAATTTTTGGTGAAAAAATTTCTTAAATATGTTTTTTGTTTTAAAAACTAGAAAATTATTTTTAAACGTACTTCTCAAACAAGCTTTATAAAGAATGTTTCTACTTTGAAGTGTTTTTAGTGACAGTGTTTTTAGAATAATTCCTTATTAAAAGTTTATTTGACTATGCATTAGAAATATTAAAAATGTTTCCTAAAATCACAATCAAACCAACTCTAAATGTTTCTCGAGAAAATATTATAAATAATTTTTCAATATTATAAATGATTTTTCAAATTTTAAAAAGTGTTTCATAAATTTTATCAAACGCCCAATAATTGTTTTAAAACATTTTTTTAAACCTAAATCACTACCATAGTAGTGTTTATCACTCATTTAAATTTTCAAATAAAGACCAAATCTTGTATATAGAGGAAACAACTTTTTTTGGTCAAATTACTGTGTCAAAGTACCATTAGAGTGTTGGGTGAGTTTTGGGTCAAAGTGACCCATTTATACATTATATATAAAAATAAAACATCTCACCAATTTATGAAACTTATTTTCAAATTGGCCTCTTTAGTGTCATGTAGGAGTCATATCATATATATATATATATATATATATATATATATATATATATATATATATATATATATATATATATATATATTCATAATTTTAGTTAAAGCCTCAATTGGCAACTGATGCTTTATTTTTTAACTAAAGTTGCAATTGTCAATAGATACTTCTTTTTTGAACTGAAGTCTCAATTGGCAATTGAGACTTTATTTTTGAACTAAAGACTCAATTGACAACTAAGACTTCATTTTTAAACTAAAGTCTGAATTCTCAATTGAGGCTTCAGAAATTTAATTAAAATCTATTAAATTATAATTTATTATTGAAATTATAAATATATACTTTAATAATAAATTAGTCGTCAGTCCATCACCTTGTCAATATCAGCATCATTACAACTCTTTGTCTTTCTATCCCTACGATTAGTACAATCACTCATCTTTTCAAACATACTATCAGTACAACCTTCTACCTATTTAGATCTACCATCAATGCGGTCTCCTACCTTTTCAAACTCACCATCAGTATAACCTCCTACCTCTTCAAACCTACCATCAACATGACCCTCTACCTCTTTAGACCCACTATCAATACAAACCTCCAATCTCTTTAGACCTATCTCCATTACAACCCCTTATCTCTTCAAGCCCACCATCAGTGCAGCCCCCTACCTATTCAAACTCATTATTAGTACAACCACCTACCTTTTTAGACCCACTTTCAATGTTTGCTACCCCATATGTCGATCCCCTTTCATTGCACCTAGATGCTTCCTTAGCTAGTCTACTGGGACCTAAGTTTAGGACATAAGTTCTACCATCACCAAAGCTATATATATTTGTCCATATACTTTTACAGACTGACACATCTACTCAGCTAGATTTACCCCTAACCATTTCAAGGGGTAGGTGTGACCTACGTCAACCTAAATTACTACATCCATCACCACCTCTATTTCCAACCCCAACTCCATCACAAACAGATGTTCTTCATATGTCACATGTAGTACTTGCTATAGTTGGAGAGGAGTGACCAAAAAGGAAGAGAGTACCGATTACACATAAGTTCTCTCCTTATGGAGGCATGTGAGATTATATATCTTTTTTTTCCCCCACTATATAAATGTCTAGTGAGTATCTTTTGTGACTTTGATGAAACTATTAAAAGTTACATTTTGTAGTAGACTTTTTCTAATTAATTTCATTAACTAATTTTGTCAAAAAATCTATATATGGCAATTTAAGAGTATACTATTATTTCAATAAAGATAAGTTTGTCATAATACAAATAAATTAATATCTAAAAAAACAACAAATTAAATATCTTAAATTAATAAATTATACAATTTTATATCTTATTTATATGTTGTATAAATTTATTATTTTAAGATTATTAATTTATTAATAAATAAATATTCATTTATAATATCTTTTATTTATTAATTTATGTTTATCGAAGTAATACTAGATTTTTAAGTTTAAATAGAATAATTTATCATTAAAGTATATATTTTTAATTTAAATAATAAATTGTAATTTAGTTGTTTTTAATTAAATTTTAAATTTTAAAAAAAAATAATTGAAACCTCAATTGTCAATTGAGGTTTTAGTTCAAAAATAAAGTCTTTATCGTCAATTGAGACTTCAATTAAAAAATAAAGTCACAGTTGGTAACTACGACCTTAGTTTAAAAACTAAAGCATCAGTTGACAATTGTAATTTCAATTTAAAAATAAAGTCTTAATTACCAATTAATGTTTTAATTAAAATTATAAAAAAATATATATACATTTTTATGATATGGCTCCTATCAAAAGGATCAGTTTCATCAACTGGTTAAATGTTATATATATATATATATATATATATATATTTTATATATAAAAGGGCATTTTGGCCCAAAACTCGTGTAAGGTGGATAAGTTTAGAGTACTTGGCCTTCTGACATACATTCAGTCATGCAGTACCAAGTGACCCCACTCTCCCTCAATTTCTCAATAGGGTTCCTTAGTTAAATTTTCTCAAAGATTTATTTCTATGCCCCATATGATTTTTCATCATTTTCATTACATGCCATATATTTTTCAATTAGTAGCTTACCTAAATTGGAAATAAAATTTTTTTCCTATGCTAGACCTGCCCAAATCTTTTAATTGAAAATGGAAAATAATTATTGGGTTGAAGAAATACTTTTATTTTATTCTTGAAAAGGAAAAACAAATTAGTACATGCAATATTTTATATTTACAAAAACAAAGAGGACAAATCAAATAATCATTTCAAATTATAAAGTGTTTTATTTAGATGACAATTTTCTTAATAGATTTTTGGAAAAAATATGTTATAAGATAAAAACCTTTTATAAATAATTTAAGTTTTATGTATTCATCATTTTAAAGGTAATACCTAAAATAGTTAAAGATACTACTCGAATGGTCAAAGTAAATACATTTTCAATAATTAGCATTTCATATATTTTTATAAACTTAATTTTCTATTTTATTATTTTTTTTCATATGAGCGGATGAAAACATGTTTTTTCCCTTGATTTTTCCATTCTCATAATTACATGTATTGAATTGTAGTAATAATAATTTTTATATTAATAACAAAGTTATAATGATATATATTGAAAAATCTTAGAGTCTGTTTGGGACCTTTTTTTAGAATAGTTTTGTGTTTTTTAAGACAAAAATCAAAGAAAAACATGTTTGATAGCTAAAAATTATTTTTGGTTTTTTATTATTAAGAACAAAAAAATAGAATATTTTCAAAAAATGTCTTTTAATTATTTTCACTTATTTTGAAGATTGTTTTAAGAAATAATTATATATAGAATTATTAAAAATAAAATATTAGATATAAAAAATATATTTAAAAATAGATTAAAAATATTTTAGATTTTTAAAAAGATTTTTGTTCTACAAAAAACAAAGAAGGGTTTTAAAAATTATTTTCAAAATATAAAGAAATAAAACTTGAAATTTTTGGAAAAAAACCCTTTTTAAGTTTTTTTTTTTACTCTAAATTTGTGCACAACTTAAATATTGGAAGTAGATGCATTAAATCTTCACCTCCTCATAACAAGAATTAATTATAAGAAATCTTGATCATTATGGCACTAAAATCTCTACATAATTATTATTATTATTATTATTTGTTCATTATTACTTCTTGTTCATTTCAGCTTCTCAAAAGAGGAATTAAATAGTGGGATCCCCATGGCAAGAGTAATGGAGAAAGAGAACCTCCAAAATGGAAACCTAAACAAAAATAACCCACAGAGACACTAGGATCAACAACCACCACTCACTTGATTCAGTGGGAATCTACCTAACGTAAGGATGGGCCCACAGCCCGAACCCCTTCTGATCGAGGACCCACTCTAACTCCAGTACACCCCCACCCCACCCAAACTCACCTCTACCACATGATAAATTCACGTGAAATTGAATTTATCTGGAGGGGTGACGAGAAATTGGAGTTCTAGTAGGGGGGGGGGAGAGAGAGAGAGAGAGAGAGAAAGAGGGGGAATGGGATCGTGGCGGTCGTGGGTTTTGCCGTTAGAGTCTCTCCACCTTTCTCTCTTCTCCACTTTGGCCACAACAAGTGAGAGAAAGTGTCGAGAGAGAGAGAGACCAAGAGCTGAAGGGGGAGGAGGAGGGAGGAGGAGGGGGAGGGAGAAGGAGATGTTTGTGTATTTATGTATGTGTGTATTGGGTTGGTTTGTTTGATCGATGACGAGGATGGTGATTGTGGTGGTGGAGGTGGAGATGAGTGTGATGGAGTTTTGGGTGTGAAGAGGGGCACTCCATCTCTTGCTTTGTTACAGAAGAGAACAAGGGGGGAGGGAGAAAAAGGCAAGCTTTTCTTGTCTTGCAGAAAATCCAATCCCATTCTTGTAAGCACTCTCCCCCTCTAGAATCTCTCTCATTTAATCCTCTTGGTTGTATCTGTGAAAAAAAGGGTATTGATTCCTCAAGGTTACCTGCTCTTTTCGTCTGCGTTTCTTTTCTTCTCTTTCTTTCTCTCTCTCTCTGACCTCATAGAGCTCTGTGTTCTTCTTCTTCCTGGGTTTTTCTCCTTTCATATTTTCCTCTTGTTTTCATGGTTTTTTTTTTTTTTTTTATTTATCCTTAGAGATGTATTTGTGATCTGGGTTTGGCTTTTATCTTTTTTATTTCTTTTTTAAAAAAACGTATTTTCAGCTGCTGTTTTTTCAAAATCTTTCACTTTTGGTTTCTGGGTTTTGTGTATTCTAAGGCATTTCTCTCATGGCTTTTGATTGTGCGTAAAGGTATCTCTAGTTTCACACCGTTCCTGTTCTTTTTCTCAGTATCTTTCTCATTCTCTTTTGTTTCGATGGTCCCTTTCGGTTTGATGATTCTTTTTTTCTTTTTTTTTCCCCTTTGTTTGGTTGTTGAGAAAATGGAGGAAACAAAAAAGAAAAGAACTCTCTGTGCGTGTGTTTTTTAATAAAAATAATCTACAAAACATTAGTTCACCTCAACCATTTCAAATGGCAATAATTGTTTCGTTTCTGTGGAGGCTTTTGTTTTCTCACTCATCCAGATAATTATGAAATATACAAGACCTGAAATTTTCATTTTCTGTTCTTCCCTTGTAATCTTTTAGCCATCAAAGCATTTGGGTTTCATTTAATGATCGGGGTTTCATTTTGTTGCAGATTCTTCACCGCTACATTGGCAGTAAAAGAGGCATGTTCTATTTCTCCTGTTCTTTACCTGTTAGGTTTATTTATTTATTTATTTATTTATTATTATTATTATTATTATTTTGATTAATTTTAAATTTTAAATTTTTTTTAATTTTTAAATTTTTTTATTTTTTATTTATTTTTTTAACCTGAATTGTTTATATTCAAATGCAGGCTAAGACTTGATTGGGATTTGGTTTTCCGGTCTTTTGGTGAAGAAGAAGAGAATAAACAAAGGGTTGGCTTATGTTATTTTGTGTTTTTATTTTTTTTGGATATTGTTTCTTGTGTAATTTGAAAGGATGGGGGATCATTTTGTGTTGCTGGTGGATCGGTTGCTCACCGAGTCCACTCTCGAAGCTGCTATCGAGAGCAAAAACCAGTGGCAGCATACCACACCCTGTGGGAGTGAGGATATGATGACTAATTTTTCTGCCCATAGGATGGATGTGGATATTGGACCATCTCAAAGGATATTAGTACAGTGTAGGATTTGCCATGATGAGGATGAAGACTCCAACATGGAAGTACCGTGCTCTTGCGCTGGTAGTTTGAAGGTTAGTCACAATTTAATGTTTTGTACATTTGGTGATTTCAGTGGAGGTTATTAGAAGTCGTATTTTCTTTGTTTTTGCTTGCTTTATATTTGTCTATCTAATATGGTAATTACTCTATTAGTAATTTCAATGTAGCTTGTTGTAAGTCAAAAATTCTTTGATTTGTGTGCGTGTCTATATGCTTATGTATTTTGGATCTACTTAATCTAACATTGAAGTTCTTTAATATTTCATATAGTTAGATAAATTTATCAAGTTATGTTAAGATCATCTCACACTAGACCTGGTGTCTTCTATTGAATGTTGTACAATTCAAGGGCTCGAAACAGTCACTAATATTGCATGTATCAAAATGTTAGCATATTATGGAATTATTTCTTTTATTTCTAGTATGACGATAAATTCTTCCTTGTATTCGCATCCATGTTTTTGGTTTTTCCAATATGACAACAAATTCTTCCTTTTCTTACTTGTATTCGCATCCATGTATTGGTTTTTCCGCACTAAAATCCATTCTTTGATTTCCCTTGCTAAAGTCCTTTCTTTGTTTTTTTATCATTTATTTCTGACATTTTGGGATCGAGTCAATTCCAAGTATCCCGTGTGTTATGATATCCAAATCCCAATTTGTCGTATCATGAATGCTTTTATTTTTGCATATTTGCATTTATAAGGGTTAATATTTATCTATCATGAATTATTTCTTTTATTTCTAGTATGACGATAAATTCTTCCTTGAATTCGCATCCATGTTTTTGGTTTTTCCAATATGACAAATTCTTCCTTTTCTTACTTGTATTTGCATCCATATATTGGTTTTTCTGCAATAAAATCCATTCTTTGATTTCCCTCGCTAAAGTCCATTCTTTGTTTTTTTATCATTTATTCCTGACATTCCGGGATCGAGTCAATTCCAAGTATCCCGTGTGTTAGATGTCCAAATCCCAATTTGTCATATTATGATATCCAAATCCCAATTTGTCGTATCCTGAATGCTTTTATTTTTACATATTTGCATTTATAAGGTTAATATTTATCTATCTAGCTAGTTAAATTGAGCATTTGTATATGGTATTGTTATTTTTCTCCTCTTATGGTTGGAGAAAGGATCAAATAGGTATTGACATGAGTAGGTCATGTGGAGTCTCTAGTTGAAGTATTGGGCTCCTTTTTCGTTGCCTAGGTTACACCTTCAAAAGACACCCTAGAAGGGAATTTTGCTCTACTCCCCTCAATCTTCACTTTATGCCATGCCTTGTCATAAGGCGTGGAATTTGACCAAGGGGAATCTCCATAGGAACTAGTCCCTCAAATTCCGCACGCCCAGGGCTGTGATAGGATATCAATGCACCTCAAGCTTACTTTTAAGCTTTTTCAATGGCATATCATTTCAACTGCCCTTCTCATATTCATTGTACCACTCCGATTTCTCTTTAACCCTTGCTCCTATCTGAAAAGGGGGTAAATGACTATGCCATTGATGAATACCCAATTTGACTAGCTAGACCCATGATTATTTCTCCTTATTAATGCATATCTGCTAAAAGAAAAGCATTAGGAGCATAATATGACAAATTGGGATTTGGATTTGGATATCTAACTAGTGGGATCGTTTGGAATCGACTCCATTCGGAAATTTATGGACTCTAGCAATGAAAATCAAAGAATGGATTTAGTGTGGGAAAGTCAAAGCATGGGTGAGTACAAGTAATAAACGGAATCATTTAGGCATGGATTTTGTGGCATACCTTGTCCACTTTTCCCCTTTTCTCAATTATAGAGTGTCACATGTCCTGAGAATTCATGCCATGTCCTAGATGGTTCTCTACTAGCATGTTGGTACTTTATGACTTCTTCATGGACAGTTCTCCACTAGTATGGCACTTCCTCTACCTTTGGATGAATACAACATGTGGACAACTCCTTACTATCTTTTTTTCTTAGGGCTTAATGTCATGGATGGTTCTTGGCTAGTGTGCCGCCGAGTGTTTTCTACCCTTAGGTGAATGGACTTCATGGCCTTCTCCATATCGTCTGTTGTGCTCATTGGAGCAAAATTTTCCAATAACACTTTTTCTCAACACACAGGGAAATGCCAGATTTGGATGCTTTGGTGGATCCCCCTTTGATGGTCATGTTAGTGCTCAAGCTATGGAAGGAAAAGGAGAGCAGAAGAACAAAAAGAAGAAGATACACCTGACTCTCTTGCATTAGCCTTAAGCTAACCACCTATTTATGGTGAAGAATCAACTAGTGAGTCACTGACACACAAGTTCTCCCTCTTTAGGCTGTGAAAACCATTAGTGCTACACATGGGTTCACCCTCATTAGGCGATGAAAACCGTTAGCAACATGTGTTCACCCTCATTAGGAGGTGAAAACCATTAGCAAAAATCTTCTTGTCCCATATGATGATAGCACCTTTTCACCTTGAGAATGAACAAAGGATGATAATCAAGACACCTATATGTCTTGAGCAGGGACGAAATAAAGTGATAGTGACTTCGTCTCAACCGGCCAACAAGATGGCCACCAAGCCAATGGAATCAAGAATGGGTTTAGCCCCTTGATGATGTGTGGGGGAATCCATTCTACATGCTGCAGTCGGACCATAAAGGATAGATTCTAATTCCTTCACTCAATCTCTCTATACTTTTTCCCGTGTTGTGATGTATAGCATTTAGGTATGAATGCTTACTTTAGTAGATGCTCGAGCATTTAAGATCCTTACAGAATATAGGTGCCCACATGTGCTAATCATGTATGACCATGTGGTCTAGGACTTAATGCCATGTAGCCAAGACATTTCACCATTGACGTGGCACCTTATGTCTTCAACTTCTTAATGAATCTGCTGCTTGGCTGCATCCTTACTCTCTCTTGTTTCCATCTCCCCTCACTTCCTCCTATAAAACAACTGTGATATTATAGCATAGATGCCTACCTCCAGGTACATGCTCAAAGCCGAAATGTGGATGCCCACCTATGGCATATGCTAGGAGGGTTAATGGCATACTCCAACAAGGGGAAGTGTTTATAACCTATCAAAGGTTTCTTTCTTCATGGAACAACGTAACGATAATAAGTGTAGCTAAGTTAAGAGTTAGGCTCAAAAGTTCGGATTTGGTGAACATTAACGGTGGAACGGTTGTTTGACCATGGTTATTTGGTGGTTAGAGTCAAAACACTTGTCTTGGTAGGAATGTGAGTTCAATTTGGAAGGAAAGAGAAGGGGAAGGGATCTATTGACATGTATTACCACTAAAAGTTTATGCATCAGAGTGGCAATTAATAGGGATGTTACCTTTAGGAGCCTCACAAAAAAAGTTCCATTTCTACAACAAAGGAAGATATAATTGAAAAATTGCTCTCATATTCTCAATATTCTCTCTCAATATGATATCCTCTTGCATGTGAGGTTTTTTAAAGAGGGACCACTGCCACTCATCACCCCTCCCTAACCTGTCGCTCTGCTCACTCTCCTCTCAAACTTGGATGCCTAATCATGTTGTATGGCTGACCTTCTCCAAATAAGAATCTACCATATAAGATGTTCAAAGTGTTATGACTTGTATTCAACATTATTCACATTTCTTAATTGCATGTAGAACTCAACTGAGCAAACCTTAAGTCTCCACTACTTGAGGCCAGTATCATTTCTTAGTTACTTGTATAACTGATATCTGTCATGGGATGCATTTGGAAGCTACATCTACCTGGAGAACCAATTCATTCTTTATGTTTTGGAGTTCCCTTCTTAAAGCAATGTTGAAGAAGATTTGTGAAATTGATTCCTTTCGATCTTACTATGGGTTGAAGTAGAGCATTGAAAAGTTAAAAGAAAAAAGGCTGGTGAACTGAGCTTGCATAGATGTTGCTTCCAAAATTCCAAAATTTGAAAGCATCTATATCTGTCAAGTGTGTGAAATCCATAAAACAGAGTGTGGGGGGGCTTTGGATGTCTGAGAGGAGAAGTATGTATGGTGAGAGCATGACATGTTTCCACAACTTATGTGAGTTCTTATAGTTCGGCTCTTGGAAATATGTCAATTAAAACCATTCAAATATTGGTGGTCCTTAAAAGCCTTAGTTTTTCTAATGGCAATCATACAACCTTTCGAAGTTTGAGTTTTGAGCAACTAACTTTACTATCAAGCAGACTAGGCATCATGCTTCAGATTAACATGTCTAGTAATAGAAGTGTGAAAAATAAGGGTTTCAGTTCTAGATAGTCTTACCTTGATATCGAGAAATTTTCTTGTGCACAACACTCATTAAGGCATTAACGATGACATGCCATGTGTAACTTCACTTGGTTTTATAATCTTATTAAGCTCAATTACCTATTGGAGAAAAAGTTTAATTGCTCTTTTATCTGTATATGCATATATATTCTTTTTCCTGCTCCTTATTCACTGGCATTTTGATGGTTCCAATGAAATTGGTATCATGTATTAATTTCTTGATTGGTGCAGTATGCTCACCGTGGATGTGTTCAACGTTGGTGTAATGAAAAGGGGAACACCACATGTGAGATCTGCCACCAGGTCTGACGTTGATTTCTAATGCGTGCTTCTCATCTCTAGTCTATTTTTAACTCCTTATTTGTAATGGTTTTGGCTTTAATTATATGCTCCAAGTTTTGATTGATGGCCCCAAGCCTATCTTTTTGTTTCTTCCTCCTGTTGTATTTTTTTTTCCTGCCAAATCAGGAGATAGTACTTCTATTTATGTTGAATATTTGTGAGGTTGCAGCAATTCAGGCCAAATTATACAGCACCACCCCCTCTGTTTCATTATGGCGGTATTCCAATGAATTTCAGGTATTTTTTTAACTCTCACCGGACAAGCTTCTTCCTATGAGATGTTTACATTTATGACTGAAATTTATATAAAAATATCAATAGTTAAACTATCTGGGGATTATTTCAGGGGAAATTGGGAGGTTTCCAGGAGAGATGCAAATCACCCTCGCTTTATAGCAATGGTTGCTAGTGACCGGAATTTTCTGGATACTGACATTGATGAGTATCCAGCTCCCAATTCAAGAAGTGTGATATGCTGCCGGATAGTTGCTATAATTGTAAATTCTCTCTCTTTGGGTGGGTGAGTGGGTGTGTCTAATTTAGATAAAAGAAGGCCACATTTTGCCACATGTCTTCCACTTTAAGTTGCTGGAGTGGCTAAATAATGGGGCCTTCTCAGCTGCTAAATTTTAACACTCAAGATTAGATTGGCTGTGTAGGATATTGCCACTAGGTATGGGTGTTTCTATAGTACATGAGGGGATTTTTTTCCCTTGTTGGCACTCATCAAGTGATGGAAGTACAATAATGGTATCTTCATGGAAGGGGATGGACTGTCCATCTAAACCTAGGACCTGTAATTTGCCCCAAGTACTCAGATTTATCTGTCACAGAACTTAAGAGAGATTGTGGAAAACCAAGGAAGTGTTTTTCTCGGTTCATAATGCAGTTTAAAACCTTCTATCATCCAGTGTTGTATCGCAGATGCCTCTTAAATGAAAGTTTGTTAGAGATTGTGAAGTTTTGACCGGCATTTTGTCTCTTCTGTGTGTATTTGCAGTTCATGATCCTCCTGGTTTTGCGGCATACCTTGCCAATCATAATTAGTGGGGCTGGTGAATACTCGTTTACACTGTTTACGGTGAGGGTGGTTTGTGTAGTTTTTTGTTTCTAGAAAGAGAATGATGGTGTCCTAATATAATAAAAGTTGAAGGAACATATTGATTTGCTTTATCTTGCAGTTGTTGATGTTGAGAGCCATTGGGATTCTGTTGCCTGTCTATATCATGGTTAAAGCATGTACCGCCTTTCAACGTCGGCGACACCAACAGGTCAGTAAAGTTTAAATTTTCGCACTTCTTCCCCAGGAATGTCTGCACAAGGGAGACTAGGGAGAGGATTACTTTTTTCTTTTCTTTTCTTTGGGATGTATAGAAAGGATACCAATACTACAAAAATAAGGATACAGTGCCCACCTCGGACATGCACTAAATCTCGCACTCTCCCACTAACACAACCAATCAAATAAAATCTAACAAATAAGGATGCAGGGCCAAGTTTGAATATACTGGTGAGCGAGTCCTTGAGCCACCTTAGCTTTAAATATTCTGTTCATTTCTTGCCAAAATATTCAAAACAAGCAAAAGGGACTGTTTTCTAAATCTTCCTTTCATTTTTGCTCACAAAACCATCATGAATGGAGTACCCAAGAGATGTCAAAGAGAGATCACAAAAATTGCCAAAGACCACCCTTCAACTTTCCACAAGAGAGTGTGTGGTTAGCCAATCCTTCCAAACTCTTTCATAAACAGCAATGATTGGCCAGTTGGAAAATGGCTTTTCCCAAATCCTTAAATCCTCAAATGTCTAATAAGCATTGCCCCTTTATCTTTTTTTGGAACCTTAGAAGATTCTGTTTTAACATCTCCAAGAGAACACTCTGCTGCATAGCTTTCCTACTGAGTTATTGTTAAATATAACATGCATTTACTGTTCTCATGTAGTGATTTGTTTCCAATTAACTATGCACCAGGATGCTCGTAACTTAGCATCAGATGAAGAAAATGAAATGCCAAGACTACAGCCCCAGCCACGCATCATCCAAATCCGATAGGTTATTTGGAGGGCTTCCTTGTAATGTTGGAGAATCAGTTGTAAAATTACCAAGTTAATAGTCGGACTACACTTCTGTAAATTATGAGTAAATGTTTAATGGGACATGTATCTATGAATGTGGAAGGAAGGACGAATGAATCAAGCATACATACATGTATATTACTCCAGTTGATTTTGCCCATGCCCATGCCTTTTGTTAAAGTTTCTGTTATTTCTTTGGTTTTATTCTACCTATGTGAGGTTTTGTGTGATTTTCTTTGGTTTTGTGATTCCCATGTATGTAACCCAACAACCACAAACAAAGATTATAACATAGCAGAATTGTATAAAAAAGCATCTAAAACTTCATGTTCTGCAAATTATAAGACACCCCCAAAATAACCCTCTTACCGTCTCCACCTCTTCCTAAATAACTGTTACACACCGACCCAACACACATTTTTATTCCATTCCAGACAAAGGACACCACACCCCTGCTGCATTCAAAACACACTTTTTATCATTCCTCCTCAGATTCAGACTCCGCACTCTGGATCCAAGTGATGAAAGGTTGGGCATTCTTCCAGATCTGAGACTTCTTGTTGGCTCCTGACACCCCTTCTTCATACCACTGCACTATGTACTCCTCCTCCAACACATCTCCATCATACAGACCCTTCAAAACCAATGCCACTTCTTTCAATGCACTTGGCCTCGACTTCCCACAGAATGCCTCAATAGCACGAAGCAACAGCAACTGCGACCCCTCATCCCCTGCAATAGTTGAAGCAAGGTAGCTCTTCTTCTTCTCCACTTCCTTTGCAAATCCTTTCTCAACACCCTCAAACAGGGCCTCAAACAGGGTCGTCATTTTTTCCTGGCCAGAGCCAGTCAGTGATGCCAAAATGGACTGCAATTGCTTTGCACCAACCCCTTTCTTCAGATTTGCTTTCACCTCTTCAACCAGCCTTTCATGGTTAGATTCTTCTGAACTCCCATTCTCAGCCTTGGGTTTTTCTTCGGGTGGAGGAGAAGCACATTTTGGACTACCATTTGCTTTATTATTTACTGGCTTTATTTTCTTTTCTGGTTCATCCGTAGATAGCATAACCATCTCAGCAGTTGCAGCACTCAATTGCTCCTGGATCCGTTGACGAGCTGCCTCCAGTGATGTATCAGTTTGCCACTGAACATCATCATCGTCATCTTCATAATCAGCCTCTTCCTTTTCATCAACCTGACTTCGAGGTGGTGATGTGCGATCCTCATCAGAACCATTAGCTTTCTTCTTGGAAGAGAGAGATTTTGTGGGGCCATCCTTGGAAGTGGAAGACCCCTTCTTCTTCACCTCTTTCTTCAGCTTCCTCAGCTCTTCATCAGCAGCCTCACCTTCCTTCAATCTCTCTTTCTCAGCCCTCCTCATGGCCTTCTTGTCTTTTGATCCCTTCTTTTGCTCAGGCGGATTCTTCAAGATGAATGTCGTGAGTTTATCCCTCATATCCACATCAGACACGAAACCACACGCAGCACACTTCAGTTGAATCATCTGAGTTTTTGTAATAAGTATCTCAGTCTCTGGGTTTCCACAGCCATAACACTGGACATACTTCTTAATGAAGTTCTCAAGAAGGCCAGCAAGTTTAGGGGTGTCATGGGCCCCATTAACAAGAGAAACTCCAGTTTTCTCATCAAATTTAGATTGGGCTCCAAGCTCACAACCAAAATACTTTGTAGTGTAAGAGGCCGGCCTAGCCAATGCTTTTGCAATATCTACCATGTTGACCACATTTGTCTTGATGCCATTTCCCCGACCCTCTATTTTGGTAACCATTTTGGGCATCTTATACCTGTAGAAGGCATCATCCCTATTCCCAGCACCTATATTCTGCAAAGCCATCTTTGCTTCAGAATAAAGAGACCAGAAAAAAGGACTAAATATCAGCAGGGCGCAAATGCTGAATTCAGTATGTTGGCAGCAGTATGGTTGACACAGGAAGACTGACTGTCTCTAGCTAGGGAAGGTTGCATCCAGCTGCAACCACGACACACTCTGTATTTCTGAAATGGACCGATATGCATACAGTCAAGCCTGTCTAACAAGGGTCTGTTCTTTTTTCTTGCCGAAGGACAATACTCTCCAAGCAACCCAATCGATCCCAAATAGAGAATGGCCTGTTCGGACATAAAAGAAACTTCACTGTGGACACTCTTTAACTTGGAAATCTGCAAATAGCAGATGAACCCGCAAAGCTACCTGAATCAACAAAAATATTCAGAGTTAGGTCATACAAACCCAGGAAAAATAGTCCAAATTGTTAGCAAATGATAACCCTCCAAATGAATAATGAAATGACTATTATGAAGATAAAAGAAAAGAAAAATATTCCATTAATTCCCCACAACCTCATTCAGAGTTTATTACAATACTACAACTAACTTTATAGTAAAGAAGGTATACTCCAACTCAACCTTTTACAAATCACTCAACAACCTACAACCCAATTCCAAGCCCAGCTCTAGGCTGAAGTCTGGCTCTGAATGCTCATAAATTCACACAAATTTAAAAATATTAAACCTTGTAAGCATATATCTAAATGAATTATCATTACATATAGGGGTATTAACGTACATAGCTTATACTATTGAACTTTGAAAGATATATTGAACTTCACAGTTTATAATTTACAATTACAAGTTATGTTTTACATCTTATAAAAAGAAATTACTAAATATCAGTGTTTCTTGCCGCCACAAATTGAGATTCTATAACATTGATATTAAAAAAATAATAATAATAATAATAATAGGCATGGCCTGCTGTAATGGGCTACATTCTTGGCCAGGAATTGGCCCTACCCTTGTTCAGGACAGGGCCCTTAGAACGTTCACAACCTGCTCATACAGATCCTAAAGCAAGTCATTCCACACAACAAACCACAGAATTCATCTTCAATTTCATATTTGTAAATGATTGACAAGGAATAATATGAAAACTTTCAGCTGCAACTCAGATGAATTTGTTACCATAGCAGTACTAAATAACACCAAAAAAAACACAAACGTGAACAAATCCGAGACAATAAGTTAATTTAGAGTTACAACTCTCTGCAATTTGGAAAGTATTTCAAAAACATGTGATGTGGATTTAGAGTCCAAAAAAGTTAAATTAAATAAATAAAAAAGGGATCAGGTTAACTTTTTAGCCTTGAGAAAATTAAATAAAAAAGACATGTCCATAGAAGTCTCATTGAAATTAATGGCATGTACAACTCTCACATCCCATGTTGAAACTCAACATCTATCAGAAACTCCCATCAAAACTCCCATTTAATCTCTTATATTTTAATAAATTTTTATTGTGGATGTACACATGTTGTATGGATCACCACCTATGGTATATATAATAATGTTAAAGGAAACATTAAAAAACACAAAAAAGGAGTCATCTATAGTAGAAAATTCAACATTCATTTGTATCAATGTTTACAACCTGAGTACTACAGCAACTAAATATCATTGGGACAGGTAGAGAGACATAAATAACTGCATGTGAATCTCCAAATCATACATGCCATTGGGCAATCGGCAAACAAGAATAAAACTTGGCAAAGAATCTTCTTCCCAACACAAGCAAAAATAAGAAAGCAACCAATAGGTTCAGCAACAATAATAAATTATGCAGTGTCATATAGAATAATCAACCTTAAGGTACCAAATGTAACCCCACAATGCACAAAAATAGAAGAATCTTAATTAGTTTTGGCTACAAAACGCCTAAGTAAACATAAAATCGAGAACAAGGAAGATTAGAAATCAAACTATTTTTTCTTTACCACGAATTTTAAACTGGCTCAGTAAATTAAAATGCTTAAATAAAAAAGAATCAATTCCGATAATAATGGAAGCTGTTCAAAAAACCAAATAATTTCTTTCTCCGAGAATCTGAATCTTTCCTTATCAAATTCCAATATCAGCGGAAGCTGTTCAAAGAACCGTATAATCTCTTTCTAGGAGAATCTTAATATTTTCCAGGAAAAGATTCAGATATAAACAAAAATAAAAATACAAAACGATTTTCAGAAACAAAATCCTCATTGGAGAGGGAAAATAATTTTTTTAAAAAAGGCAATTAACATTTCACATGTTAAACATTTATCGTCAAAAAAAAAACAACATATTTAAATCTGAACAAAAAAAAAGAAAAAAAAAAAGCAAGATCTACGATTAGAAAATACGATCGATTATTAAACGGACGAAAAATACAAAGGAAAAAAAAAAAAAAAAAAACCTTAGATCGAAGAAAGCAACCCTAAACTTAAATGAGATACCTGATCGAATCGGAGAAGACTGATGATTAAGAATCGGCTATGGTGAAATGAAGAGAGAGAAGAAAGGTTGTTAGGGTTTTGGTTTCTGGTGTTGTGATGGAAGACGAGTGATGGAGGTGCCCTAGCGATTCTTTATATAGGGTAGGAGTCCGAGAAAGAGTAGTGTTCCTCTACCATTCTTACCACTGCAATGTACGTGTTTTTCTTTTAGCCGTTGATTCTTTTGATATCGTGATGTTTCTGGAACCCCTGTTTTTCTTATGTTATTTGTTTTTTGTTTTTTTTTTTTTTCTGTTTTTAAATCCTATTTTTACCCACTCGCCCAACCCAACTCCGTTATCATGGGCTTGGGCAGTGGGTTGGGCTTGGTTTGCTCCGTTTGGGGTAGGGCTCCCTAACCCAAATCCGTTTTAGTTATTTTTAATACAATTTATATTAGATTATGTTAATTTTTAGAGTAAGTTTTTTAAATAAAAAATAAAATAAAATTGTTTTTAAGCTTAGCAAAAATTTTCATTAGTCTAATAAATTTCACTCTTTGACAAGATGAAGAGTTTGTTGGTCCTATGATTTCGAAATGGTTTTCTATTTTTAATTGAGAAATATGAATGGAAATAAATGGTATAATAAGAATATTTTGATAACAAAATATTTGAATGGAAAGAAAGTAATGCAAATAGTACCAATTATTATTTAGTCACAAAAAATGAGAAAAAAAGGTGTCTCCTCCACTATGTGTTTCAAAATGTCTCGAGAATAATCTTTTAAGAAAGTGAAATGTGTGAAAAACCATATGTGAAGCATGCCATAGAAATTCTTGATACCGAAGAATCTCCATCAACCATTTGCAAAAACAAGTAGTCTACTCAAATAATTTTATAAATTTCAATAAATTTCTAAGTCCATAGATTTCAACAAGTATCAAGTTCGTCAAAATTCTATATAAATAGAGTCATGAAGTTCATCACAAGGTAAAGATGATCAAAGCGAGATAGAGGCCTATTCGATTAATGATTCTTAGCTTTTTTGTAATCTCTCTCCTTTAATTCCTTTGTAATAAAAACCTTTTGTTGTCAATAAGCTTGTTGAAGTTCATTATCATTATTAACACAAAGGAAACTCTGTCAGGAATCTCATGTTAAACCATACAAAGAAATCATGCCTGAAGGTTTTGCGGATTGCTACCATATAGAATCCAAACTAACCTGAGTCCATTGTGCGTTTGATGACGGTATGGATCTTCTAAGGCTATGGAGGGCACCACCTTTCTTTGGATTCTCTCAGGCAATGGGAGCGGGAGAGATTAGGGTTCTGTTCTATTCAAAAATGTGATATCCAAAATGAACAGAACCTTGACCTTTTATACCCTCCTGCCTTATGGACCATACCCATTGGGCTATTGGGCCTCACGGGTCTTAGGCCCATTATCCAAGACTCGTGATGGCGTTTGGGCTCTACACATAGGTGGCCCATACTCTTGAACGAACAGAAAACAAATTGAAGAGGTGAATAGCATCAATGTGTTCAACACCCATATGTGTGACATGCTCATGATATACTTTGGGTGGCAAACCCTTAGTGAGCAGATCCGCAATCATGGAGTTTGTGCTTATGTGTTCAATCGATACTTGAAGAATCTGAACTCTTTCTTTCACAACCAAGAACTTGATGTCAATGTGTTTGGACTTTGACGAACTTCGGTTGTTCTTAGAATATAATTCTACGGCCTTATTATCACAGTTGATTCTCAATGGTTTCTCAATCTCATCAATGATTCGTAATTGAGTGACAAAATTCCGCAGCCATATCCCATGGTTTGATGCTTCGTAGCAGGTTATGAATTCTGCCTCCATGGTGGAAGAAGCAATAAGTGTTTGTTTAACACTTTTCCATGAAACTGCTCCTCCAGCTAACATGAAAATGTAGCCTGAAGTGGATCTCCTACTGTCAAGACATCCTGCGAAATCGGAGTCCGAATATCCCACGATCTTTAAGTGACTTGATCTACGGTATGTGAGCATGTAATCTTTAGTTCTTTGTAAATACCGCATAACCCGTTTTGCCTTTTTCCAATGATCCATACCTGGGTTACTTAAATATCTACCTAACATTCCAACAATATACGCAATATCCGGACGCGTACAAACTTGTGCATACATGAGACTTCCTACTACCGAGGCATAGGGAAATCTCTCCATATCTTTCTTCTCAAGTTCATTTTTCGGACATTGGTGCAAACTAAACTTATCGCCTTTTGCTACAGGCGTGTCTCCTGGTGCACAATTGCTCATGCCAAATCTACTCAACACCTTATCGATGTAGGCCTTTTGTGATAATTCAAGTATACCTCTTGAACGATCCCTATGGATCTGTATACCTAGCACAAAAGATGCATTACCAAGATCCTTCATGTCAAATTTACTAGACAGAAATCGCTTGGTTTCATGCAAAAGTCCCACATCACTACTTGCAAGTAGAATATCATCAACATATAACACCAAGATAATGAATTTGCTCCCACTGAACTTAAGGTATATGCATTGATCAACGGTATTCTCTTTAAAACCAAATGAAGTAATCACCTGATCAAACTTTCGATACCATATAGTGGCCTTTATATTCAATTTATATAGTTTGTCTGTTAGACTACCGTACCAATAAGATTTGAATTTAGATGAAGAATAACCATTCCATTTCCAAATGAACAACAATATTCAAATTTGTCCAAACATGAAACAAAAATTAAATTCCGTCTAAATGACGGTACTACAAAAGTCTCTTCCAAATCCAATGTACATCCAGAGTCTAACTGTAATCTGAAAAGACCAATAGCCTTGACTGCAGCCTTGTTGCCATTTCCCACATAAATGTATCTTTCACCATCAGTTGGCATTCGGCTCCTTAGGCAACCCTGCATAGTGACACTTATGTGAGTAGTTGTACCCGTATCTATCCACCAAGTGTCAGTAGGCACTACAACTAAATTAATTTCTGAATAAACAAAATTGAGAAGTGTACCTTTCTTTTCACGCCAAGCAGCGTATTTGGTACATGTTTTCTTCATATGACTAGCCTTCTTGCAAAAGAAACAAGTGATCTCCTTATCTTGTTTCTTTTGCTCCTTTTGCTTTGATGTCCCAGAAACTGCAGTTTGTTTTCCTTTATTGTCCCTCTTTCTTTTCTTGTTGGTACCAAATCCCTAAGATGTGGAAGCCAAGTGAGCACTTTCTATCTTTTCTTGCTTCAATCTCTCCTACTCTTGCACACATTGAGCAATAAGCTCATTCAAAGTCCATTTTTCCTTTTGTGTATTATAATTGATTTTGAATGGACTGAATTGTGTAGGCAGAGAGATCAAGACCAAGTGCACGAGTATGTCTTCCGACAACTCTAACTTTAGTGCCTTAAGTCTCGTCACAAGATTAGACATTTCCATAATGTACTTCCTGATATTCTCTTTCCCTTTGTACCGCATAGAGACAAGCTTACTAAGAATAGTGCTTGTCTCAACCTTTTCGTTTGCAGTGAATCGGTTTGCTATCTGGTCCAAGAATGCCTTGGCTTGGGTTTCCTTAAGTATTGCACCCCTTATTGCTTCTGGAATTGAGTGCTTCATAATCATTAGACTCATGCGATTGGATCGCTCCCATTTTTCCATAGTAGACCTTTGCTCAGCAGTGCTGGTACTAGTAAGATCTGAAAGGCGATCCTCCCTTAATGCAAAGTCTAAATCCATGCACCCGAGAACAATTGTAACGTGCTCTTTCCATTTCTTGAAATTTGTGTCATTAAGCACAGGAATGTTATTAACATTTGCAGATATAGAAGATGCTGAATTCATAATAATAAAGCTCACAATCAGTCACATAAGCATCATACATACATGAGTAAATAAACATCACATAAGATACCTAGCACAAACATTAATATTCAGTCTTTGGACAAAAATATTAACTTGTAATTGACATCCTTATACAAAATTAATTCATAAATATTGACAAAAAATGAAAACAATATGTCTATCTTTGGACTAACATATCGAATGCAAAATAAACATTATATGTCACATATTTATGACTACTTTATTTATTATTATATTAAAATAATCTTCCTTTGGGCCGATTATTTTAAATAATAATAATAACATGTTCAGATATTGTAAAATAAATAAATTATATAATATAAGTTACTTTGGCAACTGACATACATAATTCATTTATTTTAAAATACAAAACACAAATATAGCAAGAAATAATTTGATCAAAATTATTTATCTTATTTATTTATGCATAAACCCATGTATATATCAATTAAAGCATAAATACAAGTACATATATATATATATATATATATATATATATATATATATATATATATATATATATATATATATATATATATATATATATATATATATATATATATATATACCGATTAATGCATAAAATAAAGACTTGGTGTAGTGGTTCAACCGTGGCCTTGAATTTAAGGGGAACAAGGTCATCGGTTTGAGCTCCCTAGGTGGCCTTTCCTCCATTTTCCACCTTTTTTTTTTTTTAACCAAAAAAACGTCATTCATGGCGTTGGCAGCCTGCAATAGCACGACGCCTAAAGTGCGCCCTAAACAGTGCTGCAAATGGCACCGAAAGTGGCGCCTAGAAGCCCGCCTCAACGACGCTGTAGATGGAGCCTCAACGGCGCCTAGAAGCGGGCCTGAAGGCGCCAGAAATGGGTTGCCTGAACCTCGTAAACCGTGCCTGAAGGCGCTGCAGTGGCGCGCCTCAACGGTGCTGGATTGGCGCGCCTCAACGGTGCTGCAGTGGCGCCATTAACGCGCCCTAACGACGCCCGAAGATGGCGCCTCACAACGCTTGGAGAGGCGTCTTAAAGGCGCCCCAACGGCGCCTTGGACTTCGCCGAAGACAGCGCCTGAAGCGCACCAAAATGAGCGCCTACAGTGGCCCTCAACGCACCTTGAAGCAAGCCGCGAACGGCGCTTCAAAAGCCACTGATCGCCTCATGCCTGAATCCAAATTAAAGAGCCATTTTTTCAGTGATTGGTAATTTCTTAATGATTTAACATGCCGCTCTGATACCAATTGAAGTTCATTATCATTATTAACACAAAGGAAACTCTGTCAGGAATCTCATGTTAAACCATACAAAGAAATCATGCCTGAAGGTTTTGCGGAATGCTACCATATAGAATCCAAACTAACCTGAGTCCATTGTGCATTTGATGACGGTATGGATCTTCTAAGGCTATGGAGGACACCACCTTTCTCTGGATTCTCTCAGGCAATGGGAGCGGGAGAGATTAGGGTTCTGTTCTATTCAAAAATGTGATATCCAAAATGAACAAAACCTTGACCTTTTATACCCTCCTACCTTAGGGACCATACCTATTGGGCTATTGGGCCTCACGGGTCTTAGGCCCATTATCCAAGACTCGTGATGACGTTTGGGCTCTACACATAGGTGGCCTATACTCTTGAACGAACAGAAAACAAATTGAAGAGGTGAATAACATAATCATGAATTATTGTGAGATATGTGAGTCCATATCTTAACATTTGTATCTAGATTCAAACTTTCTGTATCGAGGTATTATTTTCAATATAAAGTTCATTTTAGATTCAATTATTGTGTTTATTTTATTCTTTAAATTATATTTATAGAATTTTTCTTTTGATTTATGAAATATTTCATAGTGTATGTATAGAAAAAAAAAGATAAGTAAATAAATAAATAAAAATGTATATTTGAATTGAAGGATGATAGTATATCTAGTGACATAAGTAGTGGTGATATTTGGAGTGACATCAATAGTTTATTTATTAAATATGAATAATGTTCGAAACTCCTTTCAAAGTACATAAATAGACAAATAAAATATTTTCAAAAACCATAGTAAAAAGGCCCATAGAAAAAATATAGAGCTAGGGCAAAATTGTAAATACAAGAAAAAAATGTCCTTAAAAAAAATAGAGTTAGGGAAAATTGTAAGTATATTGAAACCACAACCAAATTTTTATCTTCTTTAATTTAAAATATTAAACATTTAAAAAAAAATAAAATCACGATCAAGTCAGGTGTCACCACTTATTTTACTTTGTTTTTAAAATGGAAAACAAAATAAGAAAGAAATTGTATATGACTCCTTATTTGGAAAAGATGTGCCTGCAAAAATTGAGTATATATTTAGTGATCAGGTTACCTATTGAGAAGGTACGGTTGATTCGTTCCCAATTGGTGTCTCAGCTGATTCATGTCCAGCTGGTGCTCCTTGACTGAGGGAGTGATCAACAAAATTTATAATCTATAGCACCATGCATTAGGATAGCTTTAGCTAATATAACATAGTGGCTCTAGGATCGTTCATTGGGAAGGGTTTTCAACTCTCAACTGATACCAATTCAAAGTTAAATTGGTGTTTTTTCATTTCTGAACCACAGTAATCCCTGACTTCTTTGGTACCACTTGAGTAGGACTCACCCAAGGGCTGTCAGATATGGGATAAATAATACCCGCTTGGAGTAGCTTTAGTACCTCAGTTCGCACCACTTCTTGTAAATGAGGATTCGATCTTCTTTGAGGTTGACGAATTGGTTTAGCTTCTTCCTCCATATATATGTGATGTGTACAAACCAAAGGACTGATTCCTTTCAAGTCAGATATTTGCCATCCTATTGCTTTCTTGCACCTCTTAAGAACTTCAAGTAGAGAAATCTCCTGATGACCGATAAGAGATGAAGATATAACAACAGGACATTGGTTATTTTCTTCCAGGTATGTATATTTTAACTCCATGGGCAGAGGTTTCAAATTGAGCTTCGGGATTTCTTCTGTTACATCATCTTGTCCCTCCTCTTTATTGAATAAAGGTAGGATCTCTTCTTTCCTCCTTCAACCTTGTAGAGTAGCAAGGACATCAGCGGGTTCAGACAACCCTTCTTCAAAATCCTCAAGACTTTCATTCAACTCGTCTTGCATATTCTGATCACAATGCTCCTCCACTAGAGTGTCAATAATGCATACCTCTTCTAGACCTTCTTCTTCTTCCGGAGTAATTAGCTTCTTTGACATATGAAAGATATTAAGTTCAAATGTCATGTTGCCAAAAGTAAGTTGTATAAGTCCATTCCTACAATTTATGATTGCATTTGAAGTAGCAAGAAATGGCCTTCCAAGGATGATAGGAACATAATTAGCTTCCTTAACTAAAGGATCAGTATCAAGAACAAAAAAATCTACTGGATAGTAGAAATTATCAACTTGAACTAAAACATCCTCAATTATCCCCCTTGGATTTTTCACTGACCTATCAGCTAAAGATTGGGTGATTGATGTTGGCTTTAATTCACCAAGTCCCAATTGCTTATAAGCAGAGTATGGTAGCAAATTCACACTTGCTCCCAAATCTAACAAGGTTTTTTCCACTACCTTTCCTCCAATCATGACTGAAATGGTAGGACATCCTGGATCTTTGTACTTCAAAGGAGATTTGCAATGTATGATGGCACTTACTTGTTCAGTCAAGAAGGCTTTCTTATTCACATTCAACCCTCTTTTGATAGTACACAGGTCCTTTAGGAACTTTGCATATGATGGAACTTGATTAATCATGTCCAGCAATGGAATGTTAACTTTCACTTGCCTCAATACTTCAAGGATTTCTGATGCATTTTTAATCCCCTTTTCCCATGCAAAACTTGAGGAAAAGGTGGAGATGTGCGTTTCTTCATCAATTCTTCCTTAATAAGCTCTTTATCCGAATTTGCATTCACTGTTGAATCACGGTCCTCCTTCTTTTCACTGATATCTTTCTTCTTTCCTTTCATTTCCTCCCTCTTCTTTGTCTCTTCTTCTTCCTTCTCTTCAACATATGGCTTGGGTATTGATGACTCAACCTTTTTACCACTCCTTAGAGTGATCAAGGCTTTAACATCTCTCACCTGTGAAGCTTCTCCCTCATGAGTTTCCACTTCATGGGTACCCTTGGGGTTCTGGTGAGGTTGAGAAGGAAATCTACCCTTCTCTTGCACTGTGTTCAAATTAGTGAGCCTTGAGATTGAGTATTGAAGATTATCTATCTTCTGATATAAGTCATTTTGTAGCCCATCAATCATTTTATTCAAAGTATTCTTTACACTGTCAATTCTTTGACTGAGTTGAGAATTGATGGATTTTTGTTCTCCAACAAAATCTCTCACAACCTTGCTGAGATTCACTATTGCTTGTTCAAGACTTGAGGCTTGTTGGGATGGTTGAGATGGTTGAGCCAGCTGTTAGTACTGAGGTGCTCTTGGCTTCCATGAAAAATTTGGATGATTCCTCCAACTTGAGTTGTAAGTATTGCCATACGAAGCATTGCTATTGGGCTTGAATTGTCCAATGACATTTGCTTGTTCTCCAAACATTTCTCTAACAACTGGAATTGTAGGGCACTCCTCCACCAAGTGTTCATAAGATTGACAAATCGAACATGGCTTTACTTGCACTGGTGTTTCAGCAACAGCTTGGACGTCATTCATCTTTTTCAATTCTAGCTCTTCCACTCTTCTTGTCATTGCTGCAAATTTTGCTTTCATATCAATATCTTCATTCAAGGTGTACATCCCAGCCTTAGCATGAAGAGCATTTGGTTGAGACTTCTTCTTTCCCACTTCTCCTCTGTTCGGTTCATCCCATCCCCTTGAGACTTCAGCTACATAACTCAAGAAATCCATCGCTTCCTCAGGATTCTTACTCATGAAATCCCCTCCACACATTGTTTCGAGGAGTTGCTTCATTGAGGAAAACATCACATCATAGAAATAACTCACCAACAACCATGTATCAAAGCCATGGTGAGGACAAGCATTAATGGCTTCCATATATCTTTCCCAACACTCATAGAATTTCTCATTCTCTTTAGCTGAGAAGTTTGAAATTTGCCTTTTCAAGCTATTTGTTCTGTGAGTAGGAAAAAACTTCTTGAGGAATTCAGCTTGTAAATTAGTCCAAGTGCGGATACTCCTTGGCCTTAAAGAATTAAGCCAAATCTTGGCCTTATCCTTTAAAGTAAAAGGAAATAGTTTAAGCCTCATCAGGTCGATAGAAGCTCCTCCCTCTCGGAATGTATTACAAACATCTTCAAATTCCTTGATATGGGCATAGGGATTCTCACTTTCCATTCCATAGAAAGTTGGCAGAAGTGGCACAATATGGGGTCTGATCACTAGCTGCTTTGTAGGGGGCACTATACATGATGGTGCACTCATACGAGGTGGATGCATACGGTCCCTCATTGATCTGAATTCATTGGGATTGTCCTGATGATCATGGTGACTATGCTGATCCTCAGGTGTAGTTTCCATGATGTTCAAGATTACTTCCAACTCCTTGTTATGAGGTGTTTCTAGTTTAACAAGCCTTCCTCCACAATCTCGTATCCACTTTGGCATACACAACTAGTATCAATTATAACAAAAAAACAAAAAAACAAAAACAGAGGAAAACAAAAACAAAACTACCAAAAAGAGTTCGATTAACTAAAACTAAATTAAAAGCTATGCTAGAATATAAACAAGTAAAAGAAACAACTAAGAGAGTTAGTAATATGACAGAAAACTCACCAAACTTGTGATGAAAACCACAAGTACCCTGAAAAAATATCACTATGAAGTTGGCACCTTCCTTGGCAACGGCGCCATTTGATTCGTTCCCAATTGGTGTTTCAGCTGATTCATGTCCAGCTGGTGCTCCTTGACTGAGGGAGTGATCAACAAAATTTATAACCTATATCACCATGCATTAGGATAGTTTTAGCTAATATAGCATAGTGGCTCTAGGATCGTTCACTGGGAAGGGTTTTCAACTCTCAACTGATACCAATTAAAAGTTAAATTGGTGTTTTTTCATTTCAAGGTTAGCTTAAGAAATAAAACACAAACTTTATTTAAATGAGGTTTTGTTTAAAGCTAACTAAAAAGAAAGGAATGGAAATTACTTATGAAGAAAAACATTCCTTGGAGGTTTGGGTTCACAGGGAAGGTTTCTTATGCAAAAACAGAGCTCCGGTCATTTGGTTCATTTCCTCGCATTAGAGAATTAATATATAGTCGATTCTCTAATCGGTGCTGTACAGATGTATCCTTTAAATGGATTTCGGCTCTAATTCCCTCTCACTGATGCAACTTGCAATGACTCGTGCCTTTCACTTAGCATTTGCCATTCAAGGTGATCTTTAACTTTGGACTTCCCTTCTCAAGCTCGCAAGAGATAACTAATGGATGTCTCCTTGGAGTCCAAAAGCTTACCAAGTGTTGGCAATTCTAGAAAATCTTACCTTCAAGTCACTTCCCAAAAGCTTGCAAGAAGTAAACTAGTGCATCTCCATGGATGGATATCACTTGCCTTACCAAGTGTTGGCTCAAGTAAATTAAAGGTGTTTTAAGTTAACTAAAAATATAGAAATCATTAAAGGATCACACTTTCTCTTCATTTATGGCTGAAACCACAAAGCTACTAATTCTTGTACTTGGAACCTTTCCCGACAACCTTAACTCCAAGGAACTAAAAGTCTAGCCACTCATTCTCTGAGGAAACTTCCTTAAAGCTTGTTTGGCTAGAAAGAAAACTAACGAGAAAACAAATTATATGAAGGAAAAACAGAGCAAGTGCCCTCTAAAATATATTTCTTCCTTCCACTGATTACATAATAATCCCCCTGTAAAGAAAATTACAAACTATATATATATATGAGGTTATTCACCCTTTTCCTTGCTTAAAGACTAAGGAATCCTATGATAGGTGGATTACAAGGAGACTTTGGGAATTTAAACAACAAATATCTAAAGCAAAATATCTCAAGATGTCGGTCGGAAATATCAGGAAGCTTCAGGAGAACACCGCGACACTGTATACTGAGAGAAAAACTCTCCGGGTAAGCGCTATCAGAGGATCCGGATATGTCTATCCGGAGAAGTTGAAATGTCCTCCTCTCCTATCAGGATGTGAGATATCCCGCGTTGCCAGTCTATCCGGATCAACTCCATCTGGATTCCCCCGAGTGGAAGGAGCTATGTCGCAAAGGGGGACTGTCTGCGTGTGCAAGGTGTAGGGACCCCTCTCCCGGATGACACGAAGCACGCAAGGCTATCCGGATCAACTCCATCCGGATTCCCCAAGAGGACATCTGGCGCGCTCTCCTATCCAGACTCCCTCAGGGAGAAGCACACGACACTCGTGAACCTCACACCCGGACGATAGCATATCCTATCCGGATATGTTGTCCGGATCATTGATTAAAGTGAGCAAGCCTTGCTACGTCATTCGGACAGCCTGCCACAGACCATGTTCCGCAGCCATCCTGTCCGGACGCCCTGTCCGGACATCTTTTACTCCTTGCATTCCAGATTTGCTTATGGCAAAGGACTTCAAAGCTTCGGTTCTTCATGTTTCTGAGCTTTCCATTGCTTTGCCATGGATTCTAAAGAACTCTCCTCAATTACGGATTGCTTTGGTGATAAAAAAGCTATCAAAACACCAAAACTTAACACAATTTGATTAGAATTGATTGCAAGGGTCCTTAATATGTTAATTGGGTTAAAAAGTGATAACTACTACTCAAAAGTGTTTAAAAAAGTTAATTACAAATTATGAAATAGCACTTTTTGAATAGTAATCAACGGTGCTAAGTTGTAACATCTCTCTAAGCTTGTATACATACGTCTTTACTAAACGAATAAAGGGAACTATGACAATTAATTAATTAATTAATCATGATATCAAAATTAAGGACACAAATTAATATACAAGAAAATGACGATAAAATCAAATTACAAGAATATACAAGGTAAATAACATGAAAATTATACAAATCAATTCATTAAACTAAATAAAAAAATATTTCAAAAATTAGTTTTTCAAGAAATTTTAAAGAAGTTTATTAAAAACAATTTTGAATTAATGATTTCAATTTATTTATTTACGAAAAAGAGTTAATTTATTTTCAATAAGTAATTTGATTTGATTTTCAAGAAAGTTATGCACACTCATTTTATTAAAAGAATTTATTATAAAATTTCAATTTGAAAATAAAAAAGATTATTTTACAACTATTTCAATTTAATTTTATTTACAAAGGAATTAATTTCTTTACAAACTTTGTTTATGAAACTATTTTCAACCAATTGTATTATGAAAATGAATTCTACAACTTTAATTTGAAAAAAAGACTCATCCTACTCTCATTGAAAAGATATTTAAAACATCCATTTACAAAAATTACCTTCAATCCATCATATCGAAAGGTAGTTTCAGTTAAAAAAATAAAAATAAAAACACTTTCTTGGACAATTTAATTAAAAATTAACTTTTTGGGCAATTTTATTTTTAAAAAAAAATTCCAAACAATTTTTATTAAACAAATAAATTTTCGAATAGTTGTTACTAAAAACAATTTTTTGAATTTTTATTAGAAACATTTTTCTCAATTTTTATTAAAAATCACTTTATTTTATTAAGAGGTATATTTTAGGACTATTATTTTATTAAAACATATTTACTGAATTGTCCTTTTATTCAAACAAAATTTATGGTTTATTCGATATTCAATTTTGTACACACTTAATAAATATAAACAAATGAATACTTACAGAAACCAATAAAAATAAAACCAAATAGAAATGAGAAATAAAACGTATACCCCAACAAACTTACAACAAATTCACCACCCCATTTACGACCTTCTTAAGTCTCCTTTCCCTTTATGAAATTCCATTTTCCATGTATCATAAATTCACGCTCAATCAACAAAATCCCAATAGTGAGGTCATGCAAAACAAAAAAAAAACTCAAATGTAAATATAAAAAAATGTACAAAGTCTAAAGCAAATATTCAATGCCAAATTCAAATTTCAAATTAGTACAATAAATTTCACCAATTAAAATGGGTCAAAATTAGCAAATATAACCTAATAGAAATATCCCACATGTCATAGGCCCTAGTCCAAAATTTCCAAATTGATAACAAAAAAAAAAAAAAAACTCAATTAGTCATGCTCAAATATAATAAATCAAAATAAATTTAATTAGGCCTAAATTCAATATTCCACAATCCAAGCCTAATTTAATATACAAACCCAAAATCTACAACCAAAATCAAGCCAAATTTAATATGCAAACCTAAAATAACATCCAAAATATGCCACAATTGATTCTTGTCAAATTAAATCATTCAAATAGGCAAAACTCTTACCAATTATCAACCAATCCAGCAAATTTCACCTACAACAAATGGGTCCAAAATTCATATCAATTAACAAGTCCACATTAATAATATACAAGACAAAAAAAAAAATATCTCAAACTCAATCCAATAAGCTTAAATAACTAACCAATAAGCAATAGGTCCAAGTCCAAATATGATAAACAATATGCAATTGGCCTAATCCAAAGATCCCAAATTAACCACCAAATGCAATATATCTACAAACCCAAATTCTATATCCATAAACAATGCAAGATAAAGAATTAATAATAATAAGAAAATAAAAATGCATAATTAATAAATTAGGTGTAAACACTTTAAAAAAAAACATATAGTTTTTCTTTTGTTTTGGGACCACCCGGGAGAGTAAGTTTTTTTCCTTTTTTAAAAAAAAAGGTGGGGGGGGGGGGGGGGGGGGGGGGGGGAGGGGACCTCTTTCTGGAGAAAAACCAACTGCATGGATGTGCGGCAAGGAGCATGGCTGGCCATGGCGGTGGTTGAGGATGACATCTTCCCTGACTGATGCATAGTGGAGCAGGTGATGGCTTATGGGAGAAGAGAGAAACAGGAGGGGAGGGAGCATAGTTTAGTGGGCTGGGGGAGTGAATACCAGAGGGAGGTGAAAAAGAAAGAGGGAGTTGTGTGTTTGGAGAGTAGAAGAGAATCTGATGTTTCATTAGTTTTGTTGGTTTTGGAGGAGGATTTGGGGCGTTTGAAGCTAAACAGAACCTTACTGGAGAAGGGCACCCTCAGGTATGCATGCTACAAGCTTATCGTTTGATTTGGCTACTTATCATTCCTCTATATATCCTGTTGGTATTTGAATGTTTGTTGATTTCTTTGGGGTGGATAATGGAGGTCACCTGATTGCTTGTCAAAACATGATCCAGAATTCCCATTTATTGTAAATCTTAGCTTGTTTTACCCCTATTGTGAAATACCAAAGGATTATATCCATGGTTGCATTTGATGTGGTTTTTCTCACCTAATCAGAGGGCTCACTGATCATTCAGGAAGTCAAGCCTCTGAACTTTCTTTTATTTCTTCGTTTTCTTTTGTACTTTGTTTTTTTTCCATCTTCCTCTATTTCTAGTACCGGTTCATGGAACGCGTTATTTTTCTCATCTCTGCCCATGGGAGCAAGGAGTTATAGAAAACATATTCTCGTTATTGGGTTGGTGCTCTGTTGGAGACTGTTGCCATGTAATACAAGAAAAGATACCTCATCATTCGAATGGAGCCTTACAGGGTAAAAGAGTTTGCATGTTTTTGAGCCGTTGTTTACGTCGGTGGCGAATGCGCTGGGGAGTTTGGAGGGGATTGGGAAGGTGCCTAAGGAGCTTAAGGGGATGGAAATGGGACTGTTGGAGGTGGAGCAAGGTCTGCCCCAGGTTTCAACAACCTTGGAATTTCTTCATAACCATGCTCATCTTATTCATCGGGCTATATCACCTAAGACTGTCCTCAGTATTTCAAGTGGAGCTTGGAAACTCAGTGGATTTGGCTTTGCAATTTCATCATATCAGGCATCGGGTGATTTAGCTAATGTGCCAGCCTTCCATTATGCTGAATATGACGTTGATGATTCAATACTGCCCCTTCAGCCATCATTGAATTACACTACCCCTGAAATGGTTCAGAGTAGAGGATCTCCAATTGGATCTGCTTCTGATATTTTCAGTTTTGGGTGTCTTGCTTACCACTTGATTGCTCACAAGCCTTTGTTTGATTGCCACAACAATATGGAGATGTACACGAGTAGTCTGACTTATTTAACCAATGGAGCTTTCACATCTATTCCTTCGGAATTGGTTCCTGATTTGCAAAGAATGCTTTCTACAAATGAGTTTTTTGGGCCAACAACTTTGGAATTTACAGGCTCTCCATTTTTTCGAGATGACACTAGGTTGCGTGCTTTTCGTTTCTTGGACCACATGCTTGAAAGGGACAACATGCAGAAGTGAAGTTTGAGTTTCTTAAAGCATTATCAGATATGATGGAAATCCACGCGGAATAGCTGGTGATGATTATCATTTCAATGCTAACAAGGATAGGCCATTCTCAGTTTTGTAGTAGACCAAGCTTGCGAGAATACTCTCAAAAAGAAATTCTCAAGCTAATGTTGGTGATGCCTAGCAAGTTGAAAAAGCTACGTGAGCCCTTCATGCTTGTGGTGTGGGTATGACTGAGATGTGCATTGGAGAATAGGCTTGTGGTGTAAGTATGACATCATTACAATATGTAGAAAAAAATGGGTTTGTGGTGTTTTTTCTTTTCATTGGTTTATTCCTTATGGACTTGATGTACACGTTTGGTGGCCATTTCTTTTTATTATTATTATTGTTATTACTTCCTTAGTTTTCTTCAATTTTTTTATGTCAAAGATTCCAGTTTCAAAATTTTAATTTCAAGATAATTTTTCAAGACTCTAGCATTAATTTAATTTCTCAAACTTCCAATTTTAATTTAATTTTTAAAAAACTCCCATTTTTAAAAAAAGAAAATTGTGGACCCCAATATTTGTCCAAATTTTATTTTTACATTAATTTTGAGTCCAATTTTAAATCCCGATTACATGTGTTATTTTAGGTCCACTCACTCTTTAATTTTTAGTTTTCATTATTTTGTAAATTACTTTTTTATTTTTTTATTTTTATTTTTACTTATTAATTTTATTTGTTATTATTATTATTATTATTATTATTATATTATATTATATTATATTATTATTTTATTTATTTTTTTTTTCTCTCTCCTCTATCTTCATTTTTCTCCTCCACCTACCCTCACACACTCACTTATTCTCTCTCCTCCAATACTCTCACCACCGGCCACTTTTCATTTTTCCCTCAATTTTTTTCCTCCCACTCTTCTCCATTTGGCCTGCCCCCCCACCCCAATTCCAAAGACTTTTCTCCCCATTTTTCCCTCCTCTCTCCTTTCTCCATTCACTCTCACACGGTCGGCACCCCACCCTGGGCTGGGCGTTTTTTTTCTTTTTCTTTGCTCCTCCCAAATTCCCACAGGCGCGGCCCCCATATTTTTTTTTCTTCTCCATCTTCTTCCTCCTTCACAGCATTCCACCACACCTCCTTTCCAGTAGCACGACCCCAACGCCGACTCCCGTCGGTGCCTTTTATGGCGTCCCTCCATCCCCACTTTTTTTTTCTTTTTCTTTCCTCCCATTGATTTTAATTTTTATTTTATTTTATTTTGCTTCCCAAAAACCCGTCCACCCTCATTGTTGCCGGTAGAGCCACCGACCAGTCGTCGCCGGCGAGCCACTGCCGACCGGCGACCCCTTTCTCATCTCATCCGTTTCTGTTATTATTATTATTATTATTATCATCATCATTGTTATTGTTATTATTATTACTGTTATTGTTGTTATTTTATTTTATTTTAATAGTAATTGTTGTTTGTGAAATTTGGATTGTTGAATTAATATAAAATTTGGGGTTAATTTGTTGTTGGTAGATTAATACATAATTTGATTTAATTTATTGTTAGTGAATTAATTTGAAATTTGTTAATTTGGGTTTGTAAGCATATTGTATTTGGTGATTAATTTTGGGATATTTAGATTATATCAATTGCATATTGTTTATTTGGACTTGGGCCTATTGTTAGTTGTTATTTGTTTGAGCTTATTGGATTGAGTTTGAAATATTATTTCTCTTGACCATGTATTTTTTTTTTTTTTTTTTTTTTATGTGGGCTTGTCAATTGATGTGAATTTTGGGGCCCATAATGTGGGTGAGATTTGTTGGATTATTTGAATATTTGATATGAGCTTGGCCAATTTAAATTGTTTAATTTGGACATGGGACAATTGTGGGGTATATTAAACTAGGCTTAGATTATAAAATATTAAATTTAGGTCTAGTAGAATTTATTTTAATTTATCCAATTTTAGGTTTGGTTGATTGTGTTTGTATTTTTGGTTATTAATTTGGATGTTCTGGGTTAAGACCTATAGTAATTTGGGCTCATTTTAATTGATGAAATTTATGAGACTAATTTGAAATTGGAATTTGGGTTTGAATATTTGTTTGGGATTTTATACATCTCTAGATATTTACATTTGCACTATTTTTGTTTTTGCATGGACCCATTTTACAATCTTGTTGGTTGAGTATGAATTGATGACACGTGGAGCTTGTTGTAAGTTTATTTGAGTACATATTTTATTTCCCACTTTTTATTTGGTTTTATTTTAATTAGTTCTTATAAATATTTGTTTGTATATATTTATTAAGTGTGTACATAATTGAATATCGAACAAATTAGAAATTTTGTTTAAATGAGAAGAAGAATTCAGTAAATATATTCTAATAAAATACTAATTTAAAAATATTCTTTTTAATAAAAGAAAATTTTATTTTATTTTTTATTTTTTATTATTCATAAAAATTTAGAAAAATCCAAAAAAAAATTGTTTTTAATAGAATTCAAAAAATTGTTTTTAATGACATTGTTCAAAAATTTCTTTGTTTAATAAAAATTGTCCAAAAATTGTTTTGTAAATAAAGTTGTTCCAAAAATTAATTTTTAGTAAAATTGTCTAAAACTATTTTTTTCAAATGAATTCTTTTTCCTTAATTAAAATGGGATTAAAAGTGTTTTTTCATAAATAGAGAATTTAAATCTTTGTTTTTCTTTTTAATTAAAATTTCTTTTGCAAATAAAGTTATGTCATTTTAAATAATTTATAAAAATAACTTTTTTAAATGAAAATGAATCTAAATACTTTTGTAAATAAAATTGTAAAAATTCATTATTTTCTAGGCAAGTAAAAATAATTTTTGTCCCCAAATTGAAATTTTGTAATAAATTCTTTTGATACAATAAGTGTAAATATCTTTTTTTTTTTTAAAATTAAATACAACTAAAATTGAGAAAATAAATTAATTCTTTTTTATAAGTAAATAAATGGAAATCATTAATTCAAAATCTTTTTTAATAAAATCCGTTGAAATTTCTTTAAAACTTTTTTTCAATATCTTTTATTTATTTAATTCAATAAATCATTTTGCATAATACTCTTATTATTTATTTTGTGTATTTTTGTAATTAGATTTCATCATTGTTTTTGTGCATATTAATTTTCACCATGACTTGTATATTGATTATTTTTCTTGATATCCATAATTAATTAATTAATTGCCACAATTTTCTCAATTCGTTTAGTAGAGGTTGTACGTATACGGGCTTAGAGGGGTGCTACGACTCACCACCGTACCTTTCCAATGAGTAACCTGACCCCTGGACCTAGACTTGATATTTCATAGACCCATTTTTTTCTTCAGGAGTCACACTTATGGTTTTTATTTTTTATTTTGTTTTTCCTTTTAAAAATAAAACAAAAATAAGTGGCGACTCCAAATCTTTTTCTAAAAATCAAATTTTCACCAAATGAAATAAAAAGCGAGTTTCACCATCGAGTGGGAACGCATCGAGCGAAATGTAGGGTCCACAAAAATATTTAGTTTTCAAAACTCTAACTTCCTAAAATTTAATTGTTTTCAAATTTAATTTTCTTTTATTAAAATAAAATTAAAAATAAAAATAAAATTTCATCTTTAAATAATTTTTTAAAATTTCCATTTTCAAATTTAACTTCCAAATTTTCAATTTTTAAATTTAATTTTTAAAACTTCAAGTTTTCAAATTTAATTTTCTAGACTTTAATCATTGAGTAATTTTCCAAGTTCCAATTTTCATGACTAATAGTTTCAAATTATTTTTCTAAAATTCCAATTTTTCAATTTAGTTCTTAAAACTTCAATTTTCAATTTAGTTTCAAAACTTGATTTCCAAAAACTTGTCTTTCAGATGGTTTTAAATATTTTAAATTCATTTATTTGTTCTATTTATTCCCCTAGATTATTTGTATTCGTTCATCTTTCATATAATTATTTATTTATTTATTTTATGTCATTCGTTTATTTATTTATTTGCCATTATTATTATTATCATTATTATTAGCATTATTTTCTCCTTTCTGTACTTTTCTTTTCTTCATTAAAATCCTGATTCACCAAAACTTAATTTTTAATAAACATGTTGCCATTTTTCATTCAGATACGCATTTTGTGATTTTATTTGGCTTTTAATTATTTTTTCGTTTTTCACAATTTTAATAAGCATGGAGACAATTTTCATAATTCCAAAATAATGGAATTTGTGATATTAATTCATGCAAAACAAATTGGGCTTTGGTGGGGGCCCTACATATGAGATCTCTCTTTTGATTGTTAATTGCTAAGCCTAATGAATATTGGTTGGTTTTTGTTCTGATCTTTGACATGCAGGTGATATATTTTGCATTTGATATTGCGCACTAACTCTATTTCATAATAGCGCTTTATTACCTGCTGCCAAGGTACGCTCTCGCTCTCACTTTGTTCATTTATTTACTATCATGACTTGCTTCTGATTTGTTATCACTTTGGTACCCATTGATTTTCTCACCAATTGCCACATCTGTCTCACCTTATTTAGTAGAGACCCGATTTTTTAAGGACTTAGAGAGGTGTTACGGTCTTTATCGTACCTTCTCGATAAGTAACCGACCCCGAACCCGTATTTGGTTTCTCACAGACTATCTTTTCCAAAAAAAGGAGTTGCACTTAGGGTTTTCTTTATTATTTTGTTTACCCTTTTACAAATAAAACAAAAATAAGTGGCGACTGTAAGTCATTTTTTTATATATAAATAAAATCATTTTCAAATTAAAATCGAGTTCGCCATCAAGTGGAAAACGCATGAGCCGAAATGCGGAGTCCACATTAGGAAATGAGGACTTATCCAATTTCAAAATGAAGATACAATGACCATGAATGAAGTGTGGTGTAAGAAAGAAAATGGGTTTGGAATGATGGTTCTCCATGAGTGAAAGAAATAGAGAGAAAATGAGAGGAGAGAGAGGTGGGGGGTCGTGTAACGGTGACGGTTGAAGGTGGTGTGTGTGTAGAGGAAAGTTAGTGGAAATGGGGAAATGGGTTTTATATGGAAAGAAATAAAAATAAAAAAAGAATAGAAAATAAGGAGAAGAAGATAAAGGAAGTGGGAAAGATGGGTGGCCCTCAAGGGGGCGTCTCTTTCTGTGGTTTTTTCTTAGGTGCAAGGGGTAGCTTAGACGAGGAAAAAGTAAGGAGAAAAAACAATAATAAGAAAAGAAGTTCTAAGGGAGTGGGCTAGCAGTGTAAAAGAAGGGAGTGGGTAGGATGGGGAGAAAGAGAAGACAGGAAAATGAAAAAGAAAAAAAAAAATATAATAATTAATTAATAAAATTTGGATAAATTTTGGGATCCACACATAATCATCGACTCATTTTTCATATAAAAATTTTAAAATTGTTAAAAATATAAACTTGGTTTCACACAAACAATAAAATAATATGACAATGTAATAATATTTATAAAATAGATAAATATTTTTAATCGACTCATTTTTCATATAAAAATTTTAAAATCTTTAAAAATATAAACTTGGTTTCACACAAATAATAAAATAATATGACAATGTAATAATATTTATAAAATAGATAAATATTTTTAATCGACTCATTTTTCATATAAAAATTTTAAAATTGTTAAAAATATAAACTTGGTTTCACACAAACAATAAAATAATATGACAATGTAATAATATTTATAAAATAGATAAATATTTTTTTAGTAAGAATGTAAAAGATCTTATGTCCTAAATCTCTAAATTTATTTATTATTAATTTATTTTTATATTAAATTTGTTATCATTAATTATTTATTATATATATATATATATATATATATATATATATATATATATATATATATTATTTTTTATGTTTAAAATATTTATAAATAATTAAAATTAATAAATTTGAAACACATGAAATTGTTAAAAAAATTGAAAATTAAAAAAAAAAAAAAAAAAAAAAGCAAAAATGTTGAGGTATTACAAGGAGAAAAAAAATGGAAAAAGAAAAATCACGTGGTTGCCACATGTCAATTTTTTTGAATAAAAAAATTAACCATGATGAACTTTTTGACTTGTCATATCAAAGTCCCAAAAAAAAAAAAAAAGTGGTAATGGGTAGAGGATGGTTAAAGGGTAGTTTTGATATGTTAATAATTTTCGCTAGAATACATGTTTTGAAAATGCATATGCTTTGAAACTCAAAAGTTAAACTTCTAAAACAGATATCTTTTTTTAGATTGGGCATCATTACATAATTCTCCCTTCATTACATTATTCTACCTTCCTTTAGATTGTTGTCATTACTATGCTACTCATGATTTACAAGTTTGTTATATTATTGTCATTATTATGCTTTTAATTTCCTTTTAAACACATTATTTTTGTCTTAACTTTATATATATATTATAAATTTTTAAGGAAAAAGTGGGTTTTTACTTACTATTTTTTTTTCAAAAAATATAGAGAAAAAAGAATATCAATTTTTATAAATCAATTTTATTTTCTTCAATTTAAAATTATTTTAAAATACATGTAATTTTTCATAAGTCAAACCATGTTAATTGATAATATTAAATAAAATTATATAAAAAAATAATTTATCATTTTAATTTTATAAAAAGTATTTTACAAATAAATATATTATAAATTTTTTATTATATGATATGAGATATAAAATCATTATGGAAAATTTTTCTAGGATGCTCAAATATTAAATAAAATCTTTTTAACTTCCTAATTATTTTTTACTATAATGATAACATTGACTTCAATTTTTAATTCGTAAGTATTTCATTACATTGATTTTCCTTTTGTAATTTTTTTTTTGTTCTTCTTATATTAATTCTAAATTCTTTGAAATGCAATCTTACCAAATTCAATTTCTTTTTATTTAATTTTACTTTAAGAAAAATATTTTCAATTTTTTTACAACTTTATTATTATTATGAAAATAATAAAAATAGAGTGATGAAATCATTTTATTTTTTTTTACAAAAAAGAAAAAAAATCATTATTATAGTTATAATGAAAATAATAAAAATGGAATGATGAAATCAAAAAAAAATTAATAAAAAAGGAAAAAGGAAAAAGCTTTGAAGTTGAAAAAAAACAATGGAAGTTATTAAGAGAGCAATATAAGTGTGGACCCCATATTTCGGCTCATGCGTTTCCCACTCGATGGCCGGCTCGATTTTTATTTGAAAATTTGATTTGTTGATTAAAAATGACTTGGAATCGCCACTTATTTTTATTTTATTTTTTAAAAGGGTAAACAAAATAAGAAAGAAAAACCCTAAGTGTGACTCCTTGTTTTGGAAAAGGTGGTCTGTGAAAAACCAGATCGGGCTCGGGAGTCAGGTTACTTATCAGGAAGGTACGGTACGGACCGTGGCACCCCTCAAAGTCCCTAAAGTCGAGTATCTACTGTTAGGATGAAGCCATTGTGGCAATCAATAAGAAAGTCAATGGATGCCTAAGTCAAATCATGCACATATGAAAATCGGAACATGCATAGAGAATGATCAAAACGAAAATGTATGCATACCTGGGCCACGAGTCACAATGCGCTATCAAGAAACGAGATTAGTACACAATTAACGAATACAAATTATAGCTCATGCATATCAGAGTGCAAAATGAAAATCAAGCAAAATATATTAAGCACAACAGTTGACAGTCAATAGGGATCAAACATAGGGCCCCTCCCTACCAAAGCCCGATTTATTGCCCACGAACTAATCTCACAAATCCCGTGTTTTAGAATTATGAAGGAATCATTATTGCTTATGTAAAATCAAGAAGACCAGAAGATTATTTAGGAACTGAAATGGGATTAAAACTATTCGAGTGAAAACTGGATTATTGGAGTTTATTTGAAAATTGGAGTATTTGGAATTAAATTTAAAAGATTAGAGCTCCGGTAATTAAATTGAAATTTGTTAAAGAAAATGAGAAACGGACTTTAGGAAATTGAACTACGAGACCATAGACTTTTGAAAGTTGAATTTGTAATAATAATAATAATAAGATTTTGAAAGTTTGAATTAATGATAATAATAATAATAATAATAATAATAACAATAAGATTTTGAAAGTTTGAATTAATAGTAATAATAATAATAAGGTTTTCAAAGTTTGAATTAATAATAATAATAATAATAATAAGATTTTGAGAGTTTGAATTAATAATAATAATAATAATAATAATAATAATAAGGTTTTGAAAGTTTGAATTAATAATAATAATAATAATAAGATTTTGAGAGTTTGAATTAATAATAATAATAATAATAATAGGATTTTGAAAGTTTGAATTAATAATAATAATAATAATAATAAGGTTTTGAAAGTTTGAATTAATAATAATAATAATAGTAATAATATTAATAAGATTTCGAGAGTTCTAATTAATGATAATAATAATAATAACAATATTTCGAAAGTTTGAATTAATAATAATAATAATAATACGGTTTTGAAAGTGTGAATTAATAATAATAATAAGATTTTGAGAGTTTGAATTAATAATAATAATATTAATAAGATTTCGAGAGTTCTAATTAATGATAATGATGATAATAATAATAATAATAATAAGATTTCGAAAGTTTGAATTAATAATAATAATAATGATAAGGTTTTGAAAGTGTGAATTAATAATAATAATAATAATAATAATAATAAGATTTTGAAATGTTGAATTAATAATAATAACAATAATATTTTGAAAGTTTGAATTAATAATAATAATAATAATAATAAGATTTGGAGAGTTTGAAATAATAATAATAATAATAATAATAGGATTTTGAAAGTTTGAATTAATAATAATAATAATAATAATAATAAGGTTTTGAAAGTGTGAATTAATAATAATAATAATAGGGTTTTGAAAGTTTGAATTAATAATAATAATAATAGGATTTTGAAAGTTTGAATTAATAATAATAATAATAACAATAATAATAATAATAATAATAATAATAAGGTTTTGAAAGTTTGAATTAATAATAATAATAATAATAATAATAATAACAATAATAAGATTTGGAAAATTGAATTAATAATAATAATGACTATGGTAATAATAATGATAATAGTTAATAATAATAATAATAATAATAATAATAATAATAGTGATAATATCATAAACCCAAGTCCATAAGCCCAAGCCCACGTCCAACATTAAAAAGAGCTCTGGGCTCCATCTCCACCCAACCCAAACTAGCATAATAATAATAATAATGGGGCTTTGGGCTCCATCTTCAGCATAGGCTTGGGCCTGGGCTCCAAATTCAAACCCAAGCCCAAATCCAAAACCAAACACAAAATTGGGCCTAGTGCCTTATCTCAAGCCCAAACCAAATCTTCATCTTCTTCCTAGCTTCCCTTTCCGCCTGGAAATCACCCTCCGAGGGAGCTTCTATCATCGGCGGCACCAAGAGACGTTGCCGCCGTCGCCGAGGACTGGCGCGGCTGTCCACCTAGCCGGAGCGGGTCAAGACGCACCATGCCTGCGTCAGAGAAGAAGCTGCTAGCAGTCCGGGAGTATGATTGCTGCCAGCTTGGTCAATAGAGGGAGAAGTTGCAGGCTATGAACGATGGAGGACGGGGTTGGTGGTAAGGCGGCCTTCAGATGCTTCCATGGCGCGGTGAGTGGGCTCGTCGCCGGCGTAGCGGCACCAAAACGCGAGCTGGCTATGCTTGACTGAAGCCTCCTCACGAGGCATGCTGGAACTCGCCCCGGCGTCGTCCCGAACGACGGCGATAATGCCGGAGTCTCTGGCAAGGGATCATCTGCATCCAGGACAGCGCATGGGGATGCGCTCGGCGCATCGCGGCGGCAGCTTTGATAGCTTCCAACAGCCCGATGATGAGAGATGGCTTGGCGGAGGTGATAGAGGTGGCTGCCAGTCCTAGGAATGTGCTAAGGGTAAAGGGCATGGGGGGATGGTTATGAGTGGTAGAGAATAGAGGGTTGACGCATGATAGGTGCATTGGGGTGAGAAGAATGGAAGGATGGAAGTGACCGTGTGCATGGGGGATGAAATAGCTAAAAAAAAAAGAAATAAAAATGAAAACAGAGCAAATATGAGATTTAGAGAGCTATATGGCAAAACCACGTCCAATGAGTGATGAACGGGTTGCTAACTGATGGGGCAAGTTAGGATCCCATGATTTAATCATCAAACACCCAATCCAATCCAAGAAAATGCAGTCACTTATGGAGAAGAGCATGAAGTATCGGGAAGAACCAACAATGAAAGATAAAACAGAGCATGTTACCCACAATAATCAATGTTATACCCAGGGAAACAACGAAACAATATATATAAATTGGCAAATGGTGAAGCATGGTCTTAGAAAACGAATGCTTACCAAGCTCAAGGTGGTGCCGCCCTCCCTGCTTTTCTCTCAGCCGCTCCCCTCTTAGCTTTTTCTTCTCCTCCTTTTTTTCCTATTTTTTTCTTCCCCTCCACCAGTCTGCTGCACCCCCCTAAAATCCCCCGCCCAGCTTTCTTCCTTTTTTCCCCTTCTTCCCATCCCATCTCGCCGTAAAAAAACCTGCCCCTCTCGTCCTATGGCCGCCCTGTTTTGGTTGCCACCCCCAGCTCATTCTCGGGTTCTGAAGAAGAGAGAGAAAAAAGAAAAGCAAAAGAAAAAGGAATAAAATAATAATCTAAAAAAAGAAAAACCTGTTGCCGCTACTAAGGAGGTCTACAAATATGCCTCTCTTCGGTAGAGTTCACGAATGCCAGGAATAGGAACACGAGAGTGAAAGGAAAGTGTGAAAAGTGAGTGGAATGAAGTGAACTCTATTGAAGAACAAAGAAAGACCCCCGAAAGGTACATAAGTAAAACACAAGCTCGCTTAAGGCTCCAAGCAAAAGGGCTCTAATCCTAAGAGAAAAATATCTCTCAAGGTGCCCCTAAAGCTACACCAAGGACTCAGACTCCCTCTAAGATGTCTCCAAAAGTGACTTGAAGAATCAATGTCAAAGATGAGTAATGGTCGAACCTCCCCCAAGTACAGGAAAAAAACACATCCAAATGGGGCTACCCTATGTGAACCACATGAGGACGCTAAGCTAGGATGCCTCACATCATGATCGAAATATGTGTCGTGAACTCATTGGACCATGTCATGTGCAGTGAAAAGAGAAATCTGGAAGAGCAATGACGAATAAGCGATGAGCACAGGATAACACGGTGAGGAAAACGAGGATAGATGCAAACCCCTGAAGACAAGATGTGCAATGCTAGTGAACATGAATGTCAAAACTGTGACTCTAGACGATAAAGTCGAGGAGAAATGACCCTGAACGTCAAACACAGAAAGATGATGACTCAAGGTCCTCGAATGAATATGTACAATGGCTCTGAACGCCAAACTAGAGAATGACGGTGACACTGAATGCTAAACAGGACAATGGTTCTAAACGTCAAAACTAAGAAAGGTGGTGACTCAAAATGCATGAACGGGTATGAAAAACGACTCTGAACGCCAAACGTCGAATAAAACAGTGGCTTTGAATGTCAAAACTAAGAAAATAGATGACTCAAAAGGTCCGAAAGGGCATGTCCAATGGCTCTGAACGCCAGAAAGGAGGAAAATGGTGATGGATCGAACAAAAGATAGACATGAAGACTCTGAGCGTTAAACTAAAACTGTGACTCGGAACATTAAATAATAATAATGATAATAATAATAATAATAATAATAATAATAATAATAATAATAATAATAATAATAATAATAATAATAATAATAATAAACAGATAATGGCCCTGAACACATAATGAAGGCGTGGCTCCGAACGTCGAAACAAATGATATGCAGTGGCTCTGAACGCCAAACGAAGCAAAACATGGCTCCGAACGTCGGAATGAATGACTTAATGGCTTTGAACGCCGAACGAGAATACGACTCTGAACATCAAACTGAGGAGTAGTAATGATGGCTTTGAACGTCGAAACTGAAAATACGACGAGGATAGCTCTGAACACTAATACTGATGAGTGATGGCTCTGAACGCCAAACGAAGATGCGATGACGACTTCGAACACCAAAACTGAAAATACGGCTCTGAACGTCAAACTAGGAAGTGATGACGATGCTGAATGCCGAAACCGAAAATGGCTCTGAACACCGATACTGAAGAGTGATAACGATGGCTCTGAATGCCGAACGAAGATGTGATGATGGCTTTGAACGCCGAAACTGGAAATGCGACGGTGATGGCTCTGAACGCCGAAACTAAGAATACGACTCTGAGTGTCAATCTGGGAAGTGATGACGACTCTGAACACCGAAACTGAAAATACGACGAGGATAACTCTGAACACTGATACTGATGAGTGATGGCTTTGAACGCCGAACGAAGATGTGATGATGGCTCCAAACACCGAAACTGGAAATACGACTCTGAACGTCAAACTAGGAAGTGATGACGATACTGAATGCCGAAACCAAAAAATGCGATGAGGATGGCTCTGAACACCGATACTGAAGAGTGATAACGATGGCTCTGAATGTCGAACGAAGATGTGATGATGGCTCTGAACGCCGAAACCGAAAATGCGACGGTGATGGCTCTGAACGCCAAAACTAAGAATACGACTCTGAGTGTCAATCTGGGAAGTGATGACGACTCTGAACACCGAAATTGAAAATACGACGAGGATAGCTCTGAACATTGATACTGATGAGTGATGGCTTTGAACGCTGAACGAAGATGTGATGATGGCTCCAAACACCAAAACCGGAAATACGACTCTGAACGTTAAACTAGGAAGTGATGACGATGCTAAATGCCGAAACCAAAAAATGCGATGAGGATGGCTCTGAACACCGATACAGAAAAGTGATAACGATGGCTCTGAATGCCGAACGAAGATGTGATGATGGCTCTGAACGCCGAAATCGGAAATGCGATAGTGATGGCTCTGAACGCCGAAACTAAGAATACGACTCTAAGTGTCAATCTGGGAAGTGATGATGACTCTGAACACCGAAACTGAAAATACGACGAGGATAGCTCTGAACACTGATACTGATGAGTGATGGCTCTGAACGCCGAACGAAGATGTGATGATGGCTCCAAACACCGAAATCGGAAATACGACTCTGAACGTCAAACTAGGAAGTGATGACGATGCTGAATGCCGAAACCAAAAAATGCGATGAGGATGGCTCTGAACACCGATACTAAAAAGTGATAACAATGGCTCTGAATGCCGAACGAAGATGTGATGATGGCTCTGAGCGCCGAAACCGGAAATGCGACAGTGATGGCTCTGAACGTCGAAACTAAGAATACGACTCTGAGTGTCAATCTGGGAAGTGATGACGACTCTGAACACTGAAACTGAAAATACGACGAGGATAGCTCTGAACACTGATACCGATGAGTGATGGCTCTGAACGCCGAACGAAGATGCGATGATGGCTCCGAACACCGAAACCGGAAATACGACTCTGAACGTCAAACTAGAAAGTGATGATGACTTTGAACACCGAAACTGAGAATGCGACAGTGATCGTCAAACTAGGAAGTGATGATGGCTCTGAACGCCAAAACTGAAAATGTGACTCTGAGCGTCAATCTGGGAAGTGATGACGATGCTGAATGCCGAAACCGAAAATGCAATGAGGATGGCTCTGAACACCGATACTGAAGAGTGATAACGATGGCTCTGAATGCCGAACGAAGATGTGATGATGGCTCTGAACGCCGAAACCGGAAATGCGACAGTGATGGCTCTGAACGCCGAAACTAAGAATACGACTCTGAGTGTCAATCTAGGAAGTGATGACAACTCTGAACACTGAAACTGAAAATACGACGAGGATAGCTCTGAACACTGATACCGATGAGTGATGGCTCTGAACGCCGAACGAAGATGCGATGATGGCTCCGAACACCGAAATCGGAAATACGACTCTGAACGTCAAACTAGGAAGTGATGATGGCTTTGAACATCGAAACCGAGAATGCGACAGTGATCGTCAAACTAGGAAGTGATGATGGCTCTGAACGCCAAAACTGAAAATGTGACTCTGAGCGTCAATCTGGGAAGTGATGACGATGCTGAATGCCGAAACTGAAAATGCGATGAGGATGGCTCTGAACACCGATACTGAAGAGTGATACCGATGGCTCTGAATGCCGAACGAAGATGTGATGATGGCTCTGAACGCCGAAACAGGAAATGCAACAGTGATGGCTCTGAACGCCGAAACTAAGAATACGACTCTGAGTGTCAATTTGGGAAGTGATGACGACTCTGAACACCAAAACTGAAAATACGACGAGGATAGCTCTGAACACTGATACCGATGAGTGATGGCTCTGAACGCCGAACGAAGATGCGATGATGGCTCCGAACACCAAAACCGGAAATACGACTCTAAACGTCAAACTAGGAAGTGATGATGGCTTTGAACACCGAAACCGAGAATGCGACAGTGATCGTCAAACCAGGAAGTGATGATGGCTCTGAACGCCAAAACTGAAAATGTGACTCTGAGCGTCAATCTGGGAAGTGATGATGATACTGAATGCCGAAACCGAAAATGCGATGAGGATGGCTCTGAACACCGATACTGAAAAGTGATAACGATGGCTCTGAATGCCGAACGAAGATGTGATGATGGCTCTGAACGCCGAAACTAAGAATACGACTCTAAGTGTCAATCTGGGAAGTGATGAAGACTCTGAACGCCGATACCAAGAATGCGACTCTGAACGTCAATCTGGGAAATGGTGATGGCTCTAAACACCAAACTGAAAACACGATGATAGCTCTGAACGTCGAAACTGGGAAGCGATGGCTCTGAACGCCGAAACTGAAAATTGGCAAAGACTCTAAACGCCATGCAGAAATGAAAACACAGCTCTGAACGCCGAAACGAAAGTAGGCAATGGCTCTGAACGCCGAAACAAAGATGTGGCTCTGAACGCCGGAATGGATGATGCAATGGCGCTGAACGCTGATCCGAGAAACGATGGTGGCTCTGAGTGCCAAATGAAGAAGTGGCTTTGAACGTCGAGCTAAAAGTGTGACATGATGACTTCGAATGTCGTAAACCACGAATGAACGATGGCTTTGAACGCCAAACTGCAAGGAAATGATGAGGGGGGGATATGCCTCAGTGTGGCATGACCCTGCAAATCTCGATCTGCTAGAAGGGTTTGAAAGGGACTCTATAGGTCACGAACAATGCTCTACTAGTTAGTCAGAATGATCAGGTCGACGGTGAGCATAGTCTCATGGCCCGCCCGAAGAAATCACGAGGTATGTCGAAGTGTCGCAATAAGCCGAACTCCTCTAACTCATAATGCTCTGTCGGAAGAATCTATCGTCATCCCGAATGGACAATCCGATAGTCTCAGTGGGGTAGTCTGGTAAGAGACACACCATGATCTCAACATAACAATCTACTGAACAGTCCTGGCCAATGGGGCGATCCAAACCCGAACATCGTGCTCCACTGAAAGCTCATCTCGACGAAAATCACAGGAATAGCAATCAGTAAGGCAAATACAATATATCTCAGCTGAGGGATGGAAACTGTAAAAGATCTGTGAGAGAACGAATCGCTTCCACGGCTAAATGAGGGAAATATGCCCCAATATGGCCTCATATGTACCTGATCTGCCCTGATAACTCAAGAGTAACTCCATGGGAAAGTACAAACGATCTAACATGTATTCCGCTGAAAGGGTGAAGCGGGAATCCACGCGCCTGAGATAACCCCGTCCAAGAATCACGACTATATTAGAAAACGTGAATCGGGCTGAAAAACTCAAAAGAGGCTCCACGGAGTATCAAGACACAAGGAAATCGAATCATCAACTCGATGTGTATCTCAAAACCAATGGTGATCATGCAAATCAGTGGGAGATCTACAAATCTCGATCGAAATGGAGAAATATGCCCCAGTGTGGCATCGAAAATGTGACAGGTCGAAAAATCAGATGAGCTCAAGTCATCCACCATCGAATGCGCGACCCGAGTCATCCACGTCTATAACTGAATCAGACGCATAGATCAAAGGGGCGTCTCTCAGAAGGAAAGCATGATGGCATCTAAGTGTCGAGAAGTGTAGGTCTGACTGGGCAACTCCTGAGAGACTCCGCTGAGGAATCATCGTAAAGATAGCGAATAGATCATCATCTCGGCACATGTCTTGCAAATGGGAATAAGTGCACAACCCCACCAAGATCCGTAAATCTCATCCAGAACGGTGATATGCCCCAGTATGGGTATCGAACGTATGACAGGTCAGGAATCGGGCGACATGAAATCATCTATCATCGATCATGCGACATAAGTGAAGATCCATAAATCTCATCTGAAACGGGAAATATGCCCCAGTATGGGCATCGGATGCACGATAGGTCAGAAAAACAAGTGACATGAAAACATCTATCGTCAAGCACATGACCTCTGTGAAGATCCATAAATCTCATATGAAACGAAAAATATGCCCCAGTATGGGCATCGGATGCATGACAGGTCAGAAAAACAAGTGACATGAAAACATCTATCGTCGAGCATGTGACCTCCGTGAAGATCCATAAATCTCATCTGAAACGGAAAATATGCCCCAGTATGGGCATCAGATGCACGACAGGTCAGAAATCGGGCGACATAAAATCATCCATCATCGAACATGTAACACTGGTCGTCCGAATCCATAACTGAATCATGCACATATATCCAAGATGTACCTCCCAGATGGAGAGGCATGATGGCATCCAAGTGTCGAGAAGTGCGGACCTAGCTAGATGGATCTCGGGGGCTCCGTAAGGTAACGATCATGTCCATGTCTCAGTGAGCATCCAGTAAGTGATAATGATCGTGCAAATCTGTGAGGATCCATAAACCTCCAAATGAAATGGGATATGCCGCAGTGTGGCACCAGAGGTACGATAGGTCAAAAATCAGGTGACACTAAGTCAATCATCGTCAAACTCGCGATCCCGGTAATCCGAACACAACTGAATCAGTCCTACACATCAAAAAGGCGACTCCCAGAAGAAGAAGCATGACGATATCTAAATGTCAACTAGATCTCAAACACCTGTCCAAGTAGAGGCTGCCGAAGACGACATCTGATCTCATGGCCTCAGGGTGGTCTTAAGACATGGGACGTAACGTAGGCCAAGGTGATAGGGTGATAGAAACGAAAGAAAACTAGGCTCAAATACCCAATGATCAAAACTCATGCCCTAATATATGAAATGCAACATGTATAGTGAACCCCATGAGCCATGGACCTGAGGATGCCTAACGTGAAAATGACATCGATAAGGAGACAAATGAAACAAAATGAACTGATAGTGATATGTGTAATGATGATACGAAGTGAGTATCGAACCCGAGATGGGTTGCTGTAAGGAGAGAATAGGATGTGAAGGGAATGAGGTGAATCACAAGCAACGATAAAAGCGACAACGAAACAATGAATATGTGAAGAAAGGTGGTGATCGACTCAGATCAAACATGAAGTGAAGTCACATCAATAATGAATGTAATGATGGAAAGGACAATGACTCAGAGTCCTTAGGAGAAGGTCACCCATCTCTCTCACAAAATAGATATGACAAAGTAATACAAATAATCATGGCATCTCATAGAGCTCACATACGAACTTCCAATAACGAACATACTCGATAAAAATGACCCCCAAACATCAATATACATACTCAATGATCGAGAACACTATGCACATACACACATGCGCTAACTTTTTTTTTTTTACATATATACAAATACGCGTACCCTGAACATGAACAAATGAACCCCAAAGATGATATCAATAACAGATGGACACCGACCCAAGTGCTAAGGCAACCCAAAACTCTCTCTAACGAGATGACCTTCTCAAACTAAGGATCTCTAAACCAATGTCCGTGAGATAGATGGTGGAAATGATGTGACTATCCTCCATGTGATGAACTGAGGAGGCTCACCACTCAGGGTGGGGAGAATATGAGACAAACAAATAGTAGATAGGATAAGGAAGAAGAGATGAATAACATAACCAATAAGATGATATGAAAATGCAAAGGTGCAGTGATAGGAAAAGATAATGAGAAAAACATGCCCCTAGGTCCAAAGCTCATGAAACTACCAAACAATGCATGCATACATTAAGAGCCCCCTATCCCGGTGTGAAAATGTGAGCAAGGCGATAAGAAAGAAATGCTATAATGCGTATGCGAGGCTCAATGGGCTAGCAATGGACTATGTATCAAAAGGGAATAACAAGGTAATGGCTAACCGAAATGATGGCCACCCATCCTGCGACCATGGTCTCAAACATAGTACCTCTTTAGCTGATCCACATTGGTTGGCTCTGAGAATCGGTTTCCATCTAAATCCATCAACCATGCGACGCCCTCTAGGGTCAACTCCCTGATGAAATAAGGTCCGCTCCAGTTAGGTCTGAACTTCCCTCTAGGATCTCTGATCAATCCCCTGATGACTTTCAGAACCAAGTCACCTATCCGTAATGGTCTGGGCCTGACCCGCTTTTTGAAAGCGCGGGCCATCTTCCTCTGATATGCACGAACATGGTCTGCTGCTCTCAATCTCCTCTCATCTAGGAGATTGAGCTGATCAAATCGAGCCTGAGCCCAATCTGCCTCGGGAATCTACTGCTCTAGTGCTACCCTCAACGAACCCATCTCAATCTCAACGGGTAGCACCGCCTCCATGCCATATACCAATGAGTAGGGTATGGCGCCTGTAGAGGTGCGAAAAGAGGTCCAATAAGCCCACAATGCAAATGGGAGCTTCTTTGACCAATCCCGAGAAGCCTTGACCATCCTCCGTAATATCCTCTTGATATTCTTATTCGCGGCCTCTACTGCCCCGTTCGTCTGCGGCCTGTACGCAGACGACCTATGATGTCGGATGCTATATCGCTGCACCAAGGTGTCAACCTCTGCCCTGAAATGTACCCCTCTATCCGAAATCAACTCATGAGGGACTCCATAGCGACAAATAATGTGTGATCTAATGAAACTAGCAACTCCAGACGATGTCAATCTCGCATACAAAGCGGCCTCCACCCACTTGGTGAAGTAGTCGATGGTGACCAAGATGAACTCATGACCACTGGAAGATTTCAGCGAAATCTTCCCGATGATGTCGATACCCCATACTGAAAACGACCAAGGTGAAGTCAGTGCGTGCAACTCTGAAGGTGGCACGTGAATGAGGTCCCCATGTATCTGACACTCGGGACATCTCTGAACAAACTGGCAGCAATCCATCTCCATGGTCAACCAGAAGTAACCAGTCCTCATGATCTTACGGGCCAACATATGTCCTCCCATATGTGGTCCGCAGACTCCCGCATGAACCTCTCTCATCACTCGATCGGCGGAGGCACGGTCCAAGCACAATAATAGCATCCCGTTAGCTGATCGTCTATATAATGTCTCACCACAAATCACGAATCGGGCGACTAACTGTCTCAATGCTCTCCTATCCTTGGCCGTGGCAGCATCATCATACACGCCAAGTCTCAAGAAGTGATATATGTCATGGTACCAGGGCAGACCATCGTCTATCTCTGTATCATCAATCAGACAACAATAAGCAGGAGCAGACCTCGACTCGATCAACAATGGGCGAACAGTGGCATCAACAGGGATGTCAATCATGGAAGCCAGAGTAGCTAAGGCATCAGCAAACTGGTTCTGCGCTCTAGGCAGATGGGTATATCTCAAATCATCGAATCTCTCGACCAGTAGCTCCAAATACGCGTGGTAAGGCCTAAGCTTCACATCTCTAGTCTTCCACTCGCCCTGAATCTGTCTCAATACCAGATTGGAGTCACCAAACACCTCCATTTGTCTAATCCCGAGCTCGAGGGTTGTCTCTAATCCCAATATACAAGCCTCATACTCAACAATGTTGTTCGTGGTAGGATGTCGATCCGAGAATGCCAAACGAACAGATCTGGGAATGTGATCACCATGAGGGGATATCAACAGGACGTCTATCCCGTATCCAGAATGGTTGGCTGCACCATCAAAGTACATGCGCCAACCTGACAGACTAGTCACAGCAGCGACATCCTCGTTCGGGAAGTCGTCATCAATGGCCCTGCCATCGGAAACCGGTAAAGAAGCTAGATGATTCGCGACAATGCTACCTTTGATGGACTTCTGAGTGACATAATGAATGTCAAACTCAGTAAGAAGTACCAACCATCTCATGAGGCGACCGACCAGGGCGGACCTATCAAACAAATATCTCAAATGATCTAGACGGGATATCAAGTGCACTGAATACTCGGTCATGTAATGTCTCAGTCGGCGAGTGACCCAAACCAAAGCCAAGCAATAGCGCTCAATCATAACATATCTCGCCTCGTAGTCTAGCATCCTCTTACTCAGATAATAAATGGCCCGATCTTTGCCCGAATCATCAAGCTGAGCCAACATGCATCCCAAAGCCACGTCTGAGACAGATAGGTATAGGAGTAAAGGACGGCCTGGTGTAGGAGGCGCCAAGACTGGGAGTGACAACAAGTACTCTCGGATCCTCTCGAATGCGCACTGACACTGATCATCCCAAATAGTGGGTTGACTCTTCTTCAAGAGTCGGAAAATGGGCTCACAGATGTCTGTCAATCTAGCAATGAATCTGTTGATGTACTGAAGTCTACCCAAGAAGCCTCTGACCTCTCTCTCTGTCCTCGGTGCAGGCATGTCCAGGATAGCTCTGATCTTATCCGGATCTACCTCTATGCCTCTCTCACTGACCATATACCCTAAGAGTTTCCCAGAAGTCACTTCGAAAGTGCACTTCTTAGGATTCAATCTCAATCTGAACTGTCGGATCCTCTCAAAGAACCTCTCTAGAGCTGCCAAGTGATCTAGTCTGTCTCGGGATTTCACTATCATGTCGTCTACATAAACCTCAACATCCCGATGCATCATGTCATGGAAAATGATGGTCGTCGCTCTCTGATAGGTGGCTCCTACGTTCTTCAATCCGAATGGCATGACTCTGTAGCAATAAGTACCCCACTCGGTAATGAATGACGTCTTCTCCATGTCCTCTGGAGCCATCAAGACCTGACTGTACCCAGAAAATCCGTCCATAAAGGACAACATCGAATGACCCACCGTACTGTCAACTAGCATGTCGATGTGTGGAAGGGAAAAATCATCCTTAGGACTGGCCTTGTTGAGATCTCGGAAATCAACACAGACTCTCACCTTGCCGTCCTTTTTGGGAACAAGGACGACATTGGCCAGCCACTCCGGGTACTCGACTACTGATAAGAATCCTACACTGAGTTGCTTCTGAATCTCCTCCTTGACCTGCAGGCTCCAACGAGGATGCAATCGTCTCAACTTCTGCTTAACCGGTCTGGCATGGGGCAGAAGTGGCAAACGATGCTGGACGATAGATGGATCAAGGCCTGGCATGTTCTCATAGGACCATGCAAAAACGTCCAAGTATGCTCTGAGCAACTGGATGAGGCTATCTCTCTCATCAACAGATAAATCTGACCCGATCCTCAACTCCCAAGGTTGATCTGCTATGCCGAAATCAACAATCTCTATGTCCCCTACAGCAGGTGAAACTCTCTCATCAACAGGACTCAAATCGGAAGCAGAAGACGAGTTATCGTCTGAATCGTGCTGTGCAATCTCATCATCAATGTCAAAAATCTGTGATGTGGGTGAAGATGGTGCAGATAAATCAATAACATGAGAAATAGACAAATACTCAAAGGTGCTCAAATCCATAGATGAAAAGTCAGAAACATAGTCATGACGGGAGACAAATCCCGATAAAACATCAAAGGAAAGAGGTGGGTCCACAAGGTCGGACGCTCCCTCAACTAGGCCAACAGGGCCATCAAACAAATCAACAGCAACTATAACATCCTCGACGACCTCTAGAGTGGGGACAACCTGGATCTCCTCGGCGATCTCGAGAACGGACACCCGAAGAGATCAAATGGTGAAACGAGCTCCGGCGGGGCTATCTCCTCTGTCTGGCTCAAGCTCATCGCGAGCATCTCATCAACGTACTCGTCACGTGGCACGGCTCCATCCACTACGTCCCAATCTAGGCAAAAGTCCCGTGATCATCGATCTCATCCGGGAAGCAAAGTGTCATAAGGCTCGTGCGATCTGGGGAGGGAGGAGCAATCAACACAGAAGTCGAAGGGCCAGGGGCTCCGTCACTCAACTGTAACTGCTGGATAAGGCGCTGAAGCTCGGCCTCCTGGGTGGTGCTGAGTCCTTTGATGATCCCATCAGATGGTGCATTTGGCTCTGATGCCCTCACAAAGTAATCGACTAGGCTCATGGTGTATGGGCGGACAGGATAATAAAATGGCATATGAGTCAAGCGAGCCCTCACCCTCTCCCTGCGTAGCCACGCCATATGACGATAGTCGGCCTCAGTGGGAATGAATCCGAGCCCGAATGGTACATCGCGGTCCGGAAAGGCCATGAACTCACTAGGCCCGTGCTGACGCCGCTCTAGGCCCATACTGGGAAGATAAGACATGCCCTGCATAATATTGAGCACCACCGTGCTGCTGTGCTGGTCGAAGGACACGACTACAAAGTCTCGGCAGAAATCCTCCATCTCCAGAGTCTGCACCTCGTCAGAGGTGAATCAGGTCATAAAAAGATCATCATCAGCGTGACTAATCTCGATTACAGGCTCGGCAGAGATGAACCTATCACCCGCAGACTGCACCACAACGACCCGACCATCATGAATAAACTTCACCTTCTGATGAAGGACCTTCTGATGAAGGGAAGAAGGAACAACTCTGGCTCTATGGATCCATGGTTGGCCTAGAAGTAGGTTAAAGGATGTAGGAATCCTCAAAACCTGAAACACGACAACAAAAGTGGCTGGACCAATCAATAGCTCAATCTCTAGTGTACCCATGACCTCCCTCCGAGTGCTATCATACGCGCGAACGGTCTGAGTAGAGGGACCGAAATCAGAAGGAGCGTATCCGAGGGCAATGGCAGTGGCGAGAGGACATACGTTCAGGGTCGAGCCATTGTCTAGAAGGACAGATGGGACTCAGCGGCCTGAACAACCGACATATATGTAGAGTGGACGCGTGTGATCTGAGCCCTTCGATGGCAAATCATCGTCCGAGAATACGATGCATGTGGCTCGGTCGGCCGTCATCATATGGATCAATCCCTCGGGCGGGGGAGGTGGTAGTCTCGACCCGGATCTGGCTCAAAGCCTGAATCAGAGCATCACGGTGAGTGCTCGAGGATGCCAACAGGCTCCAAATGGAAATACGAGCCTAAGTGCTCCACAACTGTCTCAAGATCTCATCATCTTCGGCTCTGACCTTTTCGAGAGCGGATGTACCCTCAACTGGCCTAGCTGCCGCGGGAGATGGCTGTTGCATCACTCTACCTCCTCGGAGAACATACTGAATGTCCAGAGTCTGAGAATCATCAACGTACGGAGCTTGAACCTCCTCAACATCCGGGATCAAGATGAATGGCGTTCGGACACTGTAATACGGCAAAATCAATGGCTCAACGGTGACAGCCTGCACCGACACTACCTCGAGAACTAATAGAAATGGAGCAGGCATCCGAGGGCCCAGAGTCACCCCACTCATCTCATAAATCACATCGGGCATGATGGGCTCTAGGTCTGAATCATCATCACTCAGCATGTGAATGTGGTCATCGATCTCATCAAACTCTAAGAAATGAATGCCATCGGCTGGTGGAGGGACTGCATGTGTGGTGTGAGCAGGCAACGGGTTCGTGGTCACACTCGGCTGACCCAAGTGTACCAAACCCTGGTCGATCAAATCCTGAACGGCATGCCTCAAAGCGGTGCATCGATCGGTCTCGTGTCCAGGCCCCTGATGGTATGCACAGTGTAGATCCATCCTGAACTGAGGTGGAATCGGCTGAGGCGGTGGCCGAGGGGTGAGAGTAGTCAATAACCCAACCTCTGTAAGCTTCCGAAGAGCCTCGCTCAACGGCATGCCTATCTGTGAGAACTGCCTCTGCGTCCTCAAAGCAGAGGGAGTAGAAGTCTGCTAAGCTCTGGGTCGGGGATAAGACGTTGCGGGTCTCGCAGTGAACTGAACAGCATAGCATGGCTGTCCTGTAGCCGTGTAGAAAATCGGGGGTCTCTCAATGCTCTGGGAGGCATAATAAGGCAAAGCCAAAGTCTGCGGAGTGTATGTTTGATCATAAGCTGGACGAGGTGCCCGTGGCCTGTACTGATGAGATGCATAGGACGAATGAGGCTCGGGAAACTGTGGGATCGGCTAATAGCGCCTGAGAGGCCTCTGACTGGAAGAACCGATAGCGCTCACATCTGCTGGCCTTGGTCCTACAAAGGGTTTCTTCCCCTTAATATCACTAGGGGAAGAATCTGTCCATAATCCTCTCGAGATGTCGTCATCGACATCGTATAAAGCCATAACCAATGACCCAAAATCTGCGAACGGTACCCCGACCACATGCCTGGCGATCCTAGGCTGTAAACTCCTCAAGACCATCTATATCTGATCTCGCTCTGAAGGTCTATCAATAATCTCGTCAATCTTCCCGCGCCAGCGGGAAATGAACGAAGAAACTGACTCGTCCGATCTCTGCCTAAGAGCCTCTAGCTCTCTCCTCGATACATCCACGACAATGTTAAATGAAAACTGTCGTAGGAACTCCCGGGCCAAGTCACCCCATGTCCGGTGTCGTGAAGACTCCAAAGAAGCGAACCATCGTTGGGCTGCCCCACTCAGAGATAGGGGGAATAGAGTAATCATCTGAGACTCGTCCAAACCATGAGCCCTCATCACGGTGCTATAAAGTCTGAGGTGGAGGCACGGACAACCAATGCCTGTATATCTCTCGATGTCTGGCATCCTGAACTTAGCCGACAAATTGGCTACCGGCATACCCTCAAAATCATCCCAAACAACTGATCCATCTGACACTCTCATCTGCCTTATACACTGCTCGAGGCGGTCCATACGCGCATGAGCGTCATCAGCGACAGTGGTCTGGACAATAGTGGGCGGAGCGATCTCAGAATGCCCGTGTAATACATAAGGTGAAGCCTGAGGTGCCGAAGGAATAGGTGGTGGCGGTGGAGGTGGCAACGAGTCATGCGGTGTCTCATCCTGAGCCACTGCTGGTGGTCTACCCTGCTGACCACCGATCTCCTGCCTGAGGCTAGCCAAAGCCTCCTGGATAGAAGCCATGGCGACCGTGAACTGATCCACAGTAACAACCTGCTGATCCATACTCTGTCTCTCTGAATATCGGACTAATCTCCCCTCAACTCTGACCCAAGAAGGTGTATCCAGGCTGTGAACAAAATCCGATCCTGACAAGACGAGAAGCGGAATGAGGATACGATATAAAGAAAGTACGAAAGGAATGATAATCTGAACTGAAATGAGCAATGCATCCAATACGAAGACGGATTGTTCGACCGTACTCAAAACTCACATTGATCTCTATGCACTCTCAATTGGAGACTAAAAGGGGGAGCGTCGAATCCAAAATGTGACCACAGAGGCGTCGAAGGCTCTCAGATGCACCCACGTGTAGGAAGGGGGTCCTAATCGAAAGATCTACGGCTCAACCTACGAGGTGAAGGTGGCTCTAAACGGATAATGGGTGGACTTTAAAAGATCCCTAGCAAAAGCGATCATACCCTCCAACGGTATGCAACCCTCTGCACACCTCCAAAGAGACGGGGCGCTTCCATGCAAGGTGGTCATCACCTCCACACATGCACTACCTCGACATCCCAGGGGGTTTCCTATGGTGAAACCTCTCAAACTCTCAACGCTCAATGGTCGACTAGAGTGCACAGTGAATGGTGTGGGTGCATCCGATAACCCTAGGAAGCTAAAACAGAAAATGAAACATACTGGCCACACAAATATCCATGAAACCTAGCTCCGGGCTATACAGGTCTTCAATGATCGGACTCCAATCGACATCAAAGTGTCGCTCCTTCAGAATGCTCCCGTACATCAATATAGCCCGTCGCTAGACCCTACTCCTAATCTCTGGCTCAGTCAGAGAGCAAACACACAGAAGGTCTCACACTTGCAATAGTGAGAACCGAGATGAAAGGAATGACCGAAACCAAAGAGTTGGAGGTAGGGGGATAGGAGTGCGACCCACATAGACAGGCGACATGCAATCATACAGAGGGAGGGTAGTCATGCATCAAACAGTTAAGCAGAGTACAAGAAATACCATTCATGTCCACACAGAAAGCTACAACTATCAGGATGAATAGCGATATGAACATCATGCTCAAAAGACGATCAAGATAATATGCAAGCCAGAGAAAATAGCATAGCAAGTCAAATGATGTACAATAGCGAGTCTATGCACGTGAAGTGAGCAGAATAATCAGGAAAGGTGAGCAACCTATGATAATCGGCATGTCGATGTACCAAATTAATCTAGCAACGAAGTACTGAAAAAGCGACATCCGAAGCCTCAACTAAGATAATCAACCTTATCAATGTCACAACACAATATCCAAGCATGCATCAAAAACTCCCAATGTGCAATCAAAAGACAGGTACTCACTGATCGACTCATCACGTGCCATGTTTACTTCATCTTAAGTTCAAGCTTGACCCTCTAAACATTCCCAGCGGAGTCGCCATTTTGTGGACCCCGCATTTTGGCTCATGCGCTTCCCACTCGATGGCCGACTCGATTTTTATTTGAAAAATTGATTTGTTGATTAAAAATGACTTGGAGTCGCCACTTATTTTTGTTTTATTTTTTAAAAGGGTAAACAAAATAAGAAAGAAAAACCCTAAGTGTGACTCCTTGTTTTGGAAAATGTGGTCTGTGAAAAACCAGATCGAGCTCGGGGGTCAGGTTACTTATCGGGAAGGTACGGTACGGACCGTGGCACCCCTCTAAGTCCCTAAAGTCGGGTCTCTACTGTTAGGATGAAGTCGTCGTGGCAATCAATAAGAAAGTCAATGGATGCCTAAGTCAAATCATGCACATATGAAAATCGGAACATGCATAGAGAATGATCAAAACGAAAATGTATGCATACCTGGGCCACGAGTCACAATGCGCTCTCAAGAAATGAGATTAGTACACAATTAATGAATACAAATTATAGCTCATGCATATCGGAGTGCAAAATGAAAATCAAGCAAAATATATTAAGCACAACAGTTGACAGTCAATAGGGATCAAACATGGGGCCCCTCCCCACCAAAGCCCAATTTATTGCCCACGAACTAATCTCACAAATCCCGTGTTTTAGAATTATGAAGGAATCATTATTGCTTATGTAAAATCAAGAAGACCAGAAGATTATTTAGGAACTGAAATGGGATTAAAACTATTCGAGTGAAAATTGGATTATTGGAGTTTATTTGAAAATTGAAGTATTTGGAATTAAATTTAAAAGATTAGAGCTCCGGTGATTAAATTGAAATTTGTTAAAAAAAAATGAGAAACGAACTTTAGGAAATTGAACTACGAGACCATAGACTTTTGAAAGTTGAATTTGTAATAATAATAATAATAAGATTTTGAAAGTTTGAATTAATGATAATAATAATAATAATAATAATAATAATAATAATAACAATAAGATTTCGAAAGTTTGAATTAATAGTAATAATAATAATAAGGTTTTGAAAGTTTGAATTAATAATAATAATAATAATAAGATTTTGAGAGTTTGAATTATTAATAATAATAATAATAATAGGATTTTGAAAGTTTGAATTAATAATAATAATAATAATAATAATAATAATAAGGTTTTGAAAGTTTGAATTAATAATAATAATAATAATAATAAGATTTTGAGAGTTTGAATTAATAATAATAATAATAATAATAGGATTTTGAAAGTTTGAATTAATAATAATAATAATAATAATAAGGTTTTGAAAGTTTGAATTAATAATAATAATAATAATAAGATTTTGAGAGTTTGAATTAATAATAATAATAGTAATAATATTAATAAGATTTCGAGAGTTCTAATTAATGATAATGATAATAATAATAATAATAATAATAAGATTTCGAAAGTTTGAATTAATAATAATAATAATAATAAGGTTTTGAAAGTTTGAATTAATAATAATAACAATAAGATTTTGAAAGTTTGAATTAATAATAATAATAATAATAATAACAATAATAAGATTTGGAAAATTGAATTAATAATAATAATGACTATGGTAATAATAATGATAATAGTTAATAATAATAATAATAATAATAATAATAATAATAGTGATAATATCATAAACCCAAGTCCATAAGCCCAAGCCCACGTCCAACATAAAAAAAAAAAAACTCAATCCATAAGCCCAAGCCCACGTCCAACATTAAAAAGAGCTCTAGGCTCCATCTCCACCCAGCCCAAACAAGCATAATAATAATAATAATGGGGCTTTGGGCTCCATCTTCAGCATAGGCTTGGGCCTGGGCTCCAAATTCAAACCCAAGCCCAAATCCAAAACCAAACACAAAATTGGGCCTAGTGTCTTATCTCAAGCCCAAACCAAATCTTCATCTTCTTCCTAGCTTCCCCTTCCGCCTAGAAATCACCCTCCGAGGGAGCTCCTACAGCCGGCGGCACCAAGAGACGTTGCCGCTGTCGCCGAGGACTGGCGCGGCTGTCCACCTGGCCGGAGCGGGTCAAGACGCACCATGCCTGCGTCAGAGAAGAAGCTGCTAGCGGTCTGGGGGTGTGATTGCTGCCAGCTTGGTCGATGGAGGGAGAAGTTGCAGGCCATGAACGATGGATGACGGGGCTGGTGGTAAGGCGGCCTTCAGATGCTTCCATGGCGCGGTGAGTGGGCTCGCCGCCGGCTTAGCGGCACCAAAACGCAAGCTGGCTATGCTTGACTAAAGCCTCCTCACGAGGCATGCTGGAACTCGCCCCGACGTTGTCCCGAACGACGGCGATAATGACGGAGTCTCTGGCAAGGGATTGTCTGCATCCCGGATAGCGCATGGGGATGCGCTCGGCGCATCACGGCGGCAGCTTTGATAGCTTCCAGCAGCCCGATGATGAGAGATGGCTTGGCGGAGGTGATGAGAGATGCCAGTCCTAGGAATGTGCTAAGGGTAGAGGGCATGGGGGGATGGTTATGAGTGGTAGAGAATAGAGGGTTGACGCATGATAGGTGCATTGGGGTGAGAAGAATGGAAGGATGGAAGTGGCCGTGTGCATGGGGGATGAAATAGCTAAAAAAAAAAAGAAATAAAAATGAAAACAGAGCAAATATGAGATTTAGAGAGCTATATGGCAAAACCACGTCCAATGAGTGATGAACGGGTTGCTAACTAATGGGGCAAGTTAGGATCCCATGATTTAATCATCAAACACCCAATCCAATCCAAGAAAATGCAGTCACTTATGGAGAAGAGCATGGAGTATCGGGAAAAACCAACAATGAAAGGAAAAATAGAGCATGTTACCCACAATAATCAATGCTATACCCAGGCAAACAACGAAACAATATATATAAATTGGCAAATGGTGAAGTAGGGTCTTAGAAAACGAATGCTTACCAAGCTCAAGGTGGTGCCGCCCTCCCTGTTTTTCTCTCAGCCGCTCCCCTCTTAGCTTTTTCTTCTCCTCCTTTTTTTCCTATTTTTTTCTTCCCCTCCACCAGTCTGCTGCACCCCCCTAAAATCCCCCGCCCAGCTCTCTTCCTTTTTCCCCCTTCTTTCTGTCCCATCTCGCCGTAAAAAAACCTGCCCCTCTCGTCCTATGGCCGCCCTGTTTTAGCTGCCACCCCCAGCTCATTCTCGGGTTCTGAAGAAGAGAGAGAAAAAAGAAAAACAAAAGAAAAAGGAATAAAATAATAATCTAAAAAAAGAAAAACCTGCTGCTGCTACTGAGGGGGTCTACAATAAGTTCTAAATATGAACCACTATGAATATATAATTGAAACAAGATACTAAAATTTCTTAGAAATAGTCTGCATCGAATATAATAGATTGCTAGAGTTTTGAAATCTTATCTCATCATCCCATCATATATAATAGAGAGAGACACACACAAGATACATGTATATATGACTCATCCACTATTTTCAAAATCAACTAAAGTCGTTGCAAAACAGTCACAGTAAGAGTGTTGGGTCTACTAACATTCTTTTAGTTCCAACATAAACGAAGAAATCTAGATATGCATTCTTGATGGAAGACTATGGAGATTATTGAAATGAACAAATTATAATTGTCTTGGATTGAAAGAAAGAGTTTGCATTTTAAATAAAAACCTAAATCTTAGCATTTGTAAAGAATGCAAAGAAGTTATCAATTTCCAGTCTTTATTTATTATTATTTTTTTTAACAAGAAGTTTGTTGTTACTGTTTGTTTTAATAGTATTTTTGTCTTTTTCATATAATACTTCTTTTGCAATGAACTTCATTGACATCCGAGTTGTGTCATTGATTTTATTAATCTTTATGAGAAACATGTATGACTTCCCATAGTAGTAGATCAATCCTTTATAGAACATACTATTCATGCCTTTCTGAAACACCAAATTGACCAAATTAGATAGTAAGATATATTTTGTACATTAAGGTTCATCCATATTATGAATATGAAATACTGTTGCTTTAAAGGAATAATGCATTTTCTACATATTTACATAAATAATATTAATATTATTTAACTATTGTAATAATTGAAATGTAGGTAGAGCAATTTTATTTTATTTTATTTTTTGTGATATCACAAACTTGGAATTCAAATAATAGTTTTTCTATCAAATCAACAATTGTTATTTTTCATAGAGTCTGTAAACTTTGACGAACTAGAAACACCTATCAAACTTGCACTTGTAATAAATGTTGAGTTGGAAATTAAATTTATTACAATATTAATTTTAGTAAGTAAAGGTACTTAACCAAAAAACAAATTGAAATAGTTAGTTTTTGAAGAATACCATTCTTTGATTATTATTTTTTTCAACTTCTTCAAGATTGGGGTTGATGTGAATAGTGGTGATCGATAGTGTAGAAATAAATTCCCTAAGTTATTAATAAAATGTTTTAGTGGTCGATTTAAACATGGTAAAGAAGTTTTAAAAAGTAAAAGATATGTACTTTGTAATATATACTTGCATATGTTGTGATTTTTTACTTCGGATAAAACAGTTATGGGTTTACAAAGGAGTGGTTCTTCCAATAAATATCCTTCATTTCTTGCAAGATCTCTCCATAATATTAATGCAATTATATCATGATTGTAATAAGAATGAATAAAAATAAGTTGTGAAGTTAGAACTATTATATTGTAAAAAACTAAAGTGAATTATTTTAAAAAGGGAAAAATTATTTTAAATATGGGTAAGATGACTACAATGAGTTCATAAGCATAACATTATGTTGGTAGGTATCACTAAGAGCCCCATCAATTTTTATCAATAAAAGGGAGTCAACTTTCATCACAACAACTAATATACCCACAAGGACATATGAAAACATAAACATGTGGCGTATCAAAGTTAGTTGTAGCCTCCTCTACTTGACTATGAACAAATAACATCAGCTCAATAGTGTCATGTGCATTTAGAAAATTGTCGTTAACTTGCTTTGCCAATTCATTTGAAATGAAGTATGTTTTTTATTTGATAAATATATTTATGAACATACCAATCACATTATTGAATAAGACAACTACATTCATGTACCCTATAAGAACAAAAAAAAGATATTTAACTCAAACTTAAAGTATTGAAAAATTAAATTGAAGTAATTTTTTTTTTGGAAATCAACCATGATTTAAAATAGGAGGGAAAAAAGGGTCATTATAAATAAATTTTTATCAAACCTTATCATCCATTAGTATTATTTCCAAACTTTCCTAAATCCAGTTGAATTTTTATGACTTTCCTTGACAAAACACAAGCAATTCTATGGTTCAATCTTTAAGAAAAGGTTTAAGCAAGCTAAGATGAATAAAACCTTGAGCAGTAGTTGCTTTGTTAGACATTATGCCCACATAGAAAGTGAATAAAATCGAAGATTAGTTTAAATAACAATTATATTGGTATGTAATAAGAAAAGTAATTAAAATAATAAAAACTTTAAAACATTCACAAGTCCATTACATTTATGGGATTAGAATTTCTTTATACGCTACTATAGAATCTCTATTTTGTCCCCATAGCACAAGATTTTGATTGTATTTGGTACCCTTGCTTCATTCCCTTGCATATTATGCGCATAAGATTTTTTTCAACTTTTTTGTTCTTTGCGCTCCATAGTCGTCTACCTGTTACTTGGCTCTGGCATTGAATTTTGAACCACTTTTGGAGACCTTTTGGAGAGATTTTGGATCCATGGCGTGACTTTAGCAGTACTGTAGACCCTCTATTTTGTCCTCTTAGCACATGCCTTATTAGGTGATCTTTCAATATTCCATAGTAGTTCCTTGGTAGCCCTCACTACTCGTGCAGCTTATCTTCTTATCCACCTGGTAGCCTCTATGTCACACCCTGGGTTTCAAACTTAACAATTAATACTCAAATACAACATAAGTGCTCCCAAAATTGGGAATACAAAATTTTAAATGTTGAGTTCCTGGTTGATTTTGTGCAAAAAGAGAATGTGGAAACTTATTATAAAGAAGTATACATCATGTATTACACTTTGTAACTATTAGTTAACAAAATATGATTTGTTTCACAAAGAGAACTTGTACTACATTACTTTACATATACCAAAACCCCATGGTTCACTAAAGGTAACTCATACTACAAGTGTACATGACAAATATGCATTACATCATTCCTTCAAAAAGATTTAGTCTTCGTATAATACAAAAGCAAAACCTCAAAACACTTTTAATGCGAGCAAACAACATCCAGTCAACAGAAAAGTAATGCTTAAACATTATTTCCAGCATAAGTCTTCTGACCTACATCTAAAGGTGGAAGGGATAAGGTGAATTCACAACTCAGTAGGAAAGTTTATAACCATCTTATGCATATCCTTAAAAAAAACCTTGAATTAAACATATAATAGCATGCATGATAAAGAATTTATAACCATTAACAAATATGCAATAATGTCAAACATGTATGCATGTTGTTGATGGTCTCATCTCCGCTTTTCCTCATTCATCCTTTCACACTTGATAAACTATTAACCCCCACTAATATACCCATCAGAGGTCAATGCTCCACAAGATACTCGGTCATAATAATGACTATTCTGGTTTATGATCCATGTTAATTAGTTGACCCCATGTTGTTATTTTCATGCTTTTAAGTTTGTTAATTTTGGTTTATGGTCCATCATATTTACTTTGTATGAGTTTTCCAAAATTTTAGTTGATTAGGTGTAATTAATCTCATGTGAATAAGTCGATGTTTTTTATTTAATTCATTTTGATTCATTTAGTTAGTTTAAGTGTTTTAATTGTTTTATTCTATTAATATAATTGATTTCATGTGAATAAGTTGATGTTTTTTATTTAATTCATTTAGTTAGTTTAAGTGTTTTTTTTTTGTTTTTTTTTTATTTTAGTCCATTAATATAATTGAACTCATGGGAATAGGTTGATGTTTTTTATTTAATTCATTTAGTTAGTTCAAGTACTTTTATTTTAGTCCATTAATATAATTAATCCCATATGAATAAGTTGATGTTTTTGTTTTAATTCAGTTTGATCCATTTAATTAGTTTAGGAACTTTTATAATTTTAGTTCGTTAATAAAATTGTTTCCATGTGATAAAGTTCCTATTTTAAAATTTGTTTTGATAATTTGTTTTGATTCAGTGTCAATTCATCTTCTTTTAGTTTAAGTGTCTTTTTTTATAATTTCAAATCTGTAACTTTTCTTGCCAAAAAATCAAATTTATCAAATTAAATAATTAAATAATTAAATAATGATGAAATAATGATAAATAAATAAGTTAATTAGAAAAATAAAATAAAAAGAAGATAACAAATAAAGATAAAAATAGAGATAAGAAGGGATTAAAAGTGTTAAATGAAATGACTATCGTTAGGGTTTTGGTGGTGTTAATTTTTTACTAGCCAAGATGGTCATCACTGATTGATGATGGTGATGGGAATTGGACGACTGAGATGAAGAGGAGAGTAAATGCGAGAACAGGTGAATTGTGGTCTCTCCGAGTCTACAATCGTATATCGTTTTTATATTGGAAAGCCTATCTTCCACCAAAACCCTAACCACCTAGATTTGGGATTTCGCCATCTTTCATCTTCGATCTGGTAAGAAAACCCTCATCTTTATTTGATTTGACCGTCTCCCAATTCTTATCTTGCTTGCCTTAATCGTTGTCTGTTGTGAGATCTTAATTTGAATTCCGTTGGATATCGGGAAAGGAGGGGAAATTGTGAAAGTTTGTCTAAACGGGGTTTATAGGGAGGCGTTTGGCGACATAAATGATTTATCTGCTTTGTTAGTTTAGGTACCGTTTGGATCTCAGGAAAAGAGGGGAAATGAAATCTGCATTAAATTATCTGAAGTAATAATGGATGCTGTGTTAAATTGCGTGCTATAATTGAAATGTGATGGAGAATATGATTTTGGGGGCTGTCTTCATTCATTTATTTCCAAAATAAGAATTGGAATCCAATTCTGTTGTCTGGTTCTGCTTTGGATTGGGTTACAAATCCGATCCACAGTTGGGCTCAATTGCTCGATGGATTAAGATTTGTAAGCCTACATTGTGAGCAATGGTGGGGATGGTGAATCACCTTTGGATTGGGTTTTCTTGGTTACGAAAGTTGGAAAAGAAAAAATTGTAGAGAAGAACAAGAAATTGAAGGTGTAGAGGGCTCTGACGCCATTGATTGAATGGTTACCTGGGGTGGCGAAAATGTGACTGTAAACTTAGAGCATATTACAGCCTATTGGAACTCTATGGAATTGAATAAAATAATAATAAAAGAAGAAGAGTAGTGGGAGAAACTGCAGAACCTTTTGCGTTTTCTCTTTCTTTTGAATTCTTTTCTTTACCCGCATAAATTTTTGTTATTTTACTCTTTTGTGCTTTTCTTTTGAAGGGGCCCAAGATGTTTTAAGGGTCTGTACACTGTACACCTATTCTGCTTTAGCTTTCCTGGAAATACCAACTGTTTTATGACAATTTCATGTCATTTGTATATTTGGTTGATTTTAATTGAACCAATGGGAGTGTAGGAGTCTGCATGCCTAGCTTTGCAATTTCATGCAAATCTGTCTTCTTTCCTGTTGTGAGTGGTTTAAGAAATTTATATGGCGGTCTTATAATTTAGGATTGGTGGATAATCTGCCATCCTTATAAGCTTTTATTTGTTAATCAATATATATGTTTCTTTGTTTGAGCTTTCCATATGGGTTATTTAGGTGTAAATGGGTGGAAAATTTTGTGCTCAATTTGATATTACGTCTTTATTACATGATGGTAATACCTGTTAATTGTTTAACTTTGCTATTATTGTGCAAAACAAAATTAAAGTAACAGACATGCCTGGGAATTTTTTCTCTCTATTTCCCACATAATTTTGACCTTAGTATGTGTACATAGGAAGGAAAAACTCTCCTAAAATACAGTGTATACAAAAGTAAGGATACCTCTTCTATTTGTTTCCTTCTATATTGAATTTGTTTGGATTTTTCCATAACGAGAAGTATTTTAACATTCTTTATGTATTTCAATGAAATTTGTTTATTGGTAATTTTTTATATTTCTTTTAATTTTTGTATTTCAAATCTGAAGCTACTTATTGCTGCTGACTGTATTTTATTTGCATTAAGCTTTTTGATAATATGTATATAATACCATAACCATAGTTCTATGTAAATATGGTAAGCTGTTTTAGTTTAAAATTGACAATTTTACAAATTTTATTTTTGTATATATGAAACAGTAAACTCTATATGAGCATATAAAAGATATTTAAATATCCAAATTTACTGTGTTCGTAAAACTGAACAAGTGCCTTAGGGTGCGCCTCATTTTGGGTAGGCGGCAACTTGGTTTGCACCTTGCACCTAGGCCTCAGAAGGCTTTTGTACCTTTCAGATCTATGCTAACAACAGTAAAACCTTTTATTCGGTATTCTTAAGATCTGCTGCCCTTTTATTAGGCATTGTTTTTAAAATTGTCTTTCATGTAATTTGTGTGGATGAACTTCAATCAACTTGCCATATACTTGTATCCATAGTTGAAGAGCACTTTCATATGTCACTCTTGAGTTTTCAGAAAGTTTATGTGCAAGTGTATTCCTTTATCAAGACTTGTTCTCAAGTTAATGTAGATATCGTCTGTTCCAAATTATGATTAATTAAACTGTTGGAAAATCATTGAATCTACTTCCATGACACTCGCATAACTCAGAGTTGAACTATTTGAACTGAAATTTTTGTGAAAGTAACAGTATGCTATTGCAGCTGCTGTCTGCTAGGGTGGTGCAAGGACAACATGTCAGGCATGGAGAATGTCAAACAGCATGAGCAGGTGGATGGAAATGGCCCTGACAATGCTGAAAAATCAATGCCTTCCTCCCAAGAGGAGGTTGTCTTCACATCTAATATTTCTTTGTTAGGAAACATCTAAATGCTGAATTCTCCAAACTTGTGCATTTAATTATGTATATTTTTTTTTTGAATTTTTCTATAGGAGGAGGCAGCTGTTAAGAAGAGGTATGGAGGAATTATGCCCAAGAAACCACCACTTATTTCCAAGGTAATTCTTATTTTCAAATTTCTGATGGTGTGGTCACTGGATGTTGAAAGAAATGCTGGTTTCTACTATTTTCCAATTAAAGCTTTATTATTAATGTCAGGACCATGAACGTGCTTACTTTGATTCTGCTGATTGGGCACTGGGAAAGGTATTTGTTATTTACTCCTTTTGTGTGTGTAGCTGCACTTTTGCATTTGAGGTTTGATGAAAAAGTAAGAAACATGTGTTAGTTACCTAACTTCCTTCAATGGCTGTGGGTGGTAACAGCAAGGTGTAGAGAAGCCCAAAGGACCACTTGAGGCCCTTCGACCTAAACTGCAGGTACTGGTTTAGAATGTTCTCCCTTTCTAATTTCTGGCCTTGATTGTTGTGTTAATGTTTTCACTAGTGCTTGGTAAACATGGGCACTACAAAGGATCTGAAATACCATGCTGGACTTGACAGTACCTAGTTTTTGGTATCGATCTTACCCATGGTTGTAATTTAGTTCCATTTTACCCAAAAGCACAGTCCTGTCCATGTTTGGTTTGCCAGCTTCAGAAAACATGCACAAATTGCCAAATGTTGTTCATATGCTGAGACTGCCATATGATTTAGTCTATAATTATCATGTTGTGAAACCTGGATTATGGTGATGGTTATATCACCATACATGAGCCATCTTTGATGCATGAAACAAGGATCTAAGCATCTGATTCTCAATTCTTTGTTATGCTTTTGATATATGTTTCTCTTTGGTGCTTTCTCTGTTTTAGCCCACACAACAGCAAACAAGATACCGGAAATCTCCTTATGCTCCATCAGATGGTGAAGGTATGCCTAATGATTAACATAGCTTTACTCATACCTCTTGTCCCAGATAGGAAATAAAAAGTTAACAAGGTTTCTCAAACTCATTTAGTTACTTGTTGCCACAATAAATTTGAATTCATCTCTCTCTCTCTCTCTCTCTCTCTCTCTCTCTATATATATATATATATATATATATCATTTTATCAAGGAGCAAAAACTCAATTCTTTATCCTCTTTTTGGTTAGATGGAGGAAGCTCTCCCACAGAGGACATGGCTACCAATGAATGAGAGCTGTTGTGAGGGCCTCAGAATTGGTGATTGTTGATTGTTGATTGTTATCATAATATCTACATAACTAATTTTAGTAATTTTCTGTTGTTTCCAATAATAAAATTGATGAGGATGTTTACTGTACCAACATTTTTGCAGTTGAAAAGACGAATTTCTAGTTTTGTAAGGTTTTCCTGAATATGCTCGAACAAGTTTGAGTCAGATTTTGGGTCGGGTATGGGTTTAAAAATCAGTTCAAGCCCAGCCCCCAATGATTGGGCGAGATTGGACCAGGCATAAATGTGGGATTGGGTCTAGTTTCGGCCTAAAAATTTTCAAGCAGTCTTGGTCTAGTTTTATTTCATTACCACGTTAATTTGTGCTACTTGTTATTCCTTTTGTGTTAAAAAGAAATTTGTGCAGTTCTCTCTATTTTTCGAGACAAGGTTTGATCTTTTATAAATATTTTTTCATAAAAAATAAATTTTCATGAATTAAAAAAAAAATTCATTTTTTGAAAGTTTGTAAATTGAATTACAAGTACGGTTATGTAATTTAGGTGTTATTTGGATATACAGAAAAAAAACTATTTTATTTTTTATTTTCTGAAAATAGAAAGTGTTTCCAATCATGGCTTAAATATTTTTGTTTCTAAGATAAAGAAAAAATATTAGGGGTACGCGAGGCATAAGAATAACTATAATCCATATTTTGTGAGTCATTGGGAGGAAGAGGCCAAGAAAAAGAATTATCAATTATGGACATTTTGTCATAATCTCCAATTTTTTATGCCTTTTGAGGGATGGGTTACTTTTGTAAATATGAGTTGGACAACATTAAAGATCTATAGAATGTGACAAATTCATCACACTGAGTTTCAACTTTACTCACATCTCTCTATCTCCTTTATTAAAAACATCCTTTTTGTTTGCAAATTAAGGACAAATTGAGGACGGAGTAATACAGAATAAAAGATCATCGGTAAGCCTGTGGCTACCCTTTCAGGTACAGCCATTCCTATTCAAGGGTTCATCCCTGTAAAAATGGCTGACTACCTTTCCAATGCTGTTCCTTTTTTTTTTCTTTTTTTCACTTTGGCTTTTTTTTTTAAAAAAATTTTTATTTCAAATATTCTTCCCCATTGCACCATTACACCATTACCTGAGCATGTTCCAAAGAAAGCATATTCAGGACCCAAAAAAATAAAATAAATGTATCTACTGAGTCACAACAAACCGGGAGCAACTCGGTAAAATTACAGAAGGGTAAACAATAAACACTGGGGACCAAAAGTTGAATTTCCATCTGTTGCGCAACTGCAACTCCATTATGGCGCCGCGCTAAAACAGTGAATTTCTTTTTCAGAGAATTTTTACATGCCTAAGAATAGAAATTGGTAGGAGCAACAAATAGTTCAGTCTGCACCTTTATTTAGAATCATCAAAAATCCATTTTTACTTCTTCAACAGCGTGGCACTGCATTGTGCCATGATCTTTGATGCCCTGGTGATCGAATCCGTCATATAGAAATTCTCAACAGCACTCCCAAAGGCACTCAGACTCATCTTCTCGCTCAACTCAGGTTTCAATGAAGCAGAGAATGTAGCCGCTTCCCTCTCATCCATGTTATAAAGGTTAGGTGCCACAGTCTTAATCCGGGAACGGATGGCCCCAAGGGTGTCGTAAGGCAACTGGACCCCTGCCACCTCAGACAGAGCCCGAATTATTTTCCAGTCATCCCTAGAATCACCAACAGTGGGGACTGCAGGCAAGGTTTGTTGGGTGCAGCCTTCTGTATTTTCGTATGTCCCTTCCTTCTCGCTAAATGCTGCTGCTGGCAAAATGACATTGGCACGATACACGCTCTGGTCACCATGATGGCCCTGATAAACTACAAAGGCATCATCCGGAACTTTCTCCAAGTTCACATCATCTGCACCCATCAGATATAAAAATTTTGCAGACTCGATGCTTTTGCTGGATTCTGGTACAAGACCAAGGTCAAGTGCTGCAGCTTGAGCAGCATTCAGAAGCAATACATTGAGACCATTCCAGTCAGGTCTGATGACTTTTCCAAGTTTTGCTATGGTTTCAACAGCAGCAAAAATAGCATCTTTGTCACCACGTTCAAATAGCCCAGCCCCAACAACAATAGCAGGATTTTTGGCATTTAAGATAGCCGAGCAGAAGGGATGGCGACCCTCTGCAATTTCAAGAAGCGTTTGAGGGCCTGTGCCAAGATGCTGGTGGTCATAGTTGAAATCAGTTGCAGGCCCAATGTAACCCACCTTGGCATGAGTTGCTTGTACTGTTTTCCGGATTCGGGCATTTACCATGGGAGCTTCCACCCTTGGCTGCCAATTGATTATGACAAAAATTAGAACAAGTAACATAAATCATACTTATAAGTTACTCAAACCACAGAAACCCATCATCCCATCCACAGAAACACACAAGCAGAACCTTCAAGGAGGAAAATTGATCATCCTAAAATACAGACTTAACTGCAGATCAAGATTATGTGCTAACAACAGGCACCTCATTGCAAGGAACTGGGTATATTCATTGAGGGTTGAACAAGAACAAGTAAACTGGCATGACAACCACTATCCGGTGAATGATTGGTAAGCCATGACACCAGAATAAGACAATCTCTAAAATCCCTTTCCACAATGAGGTTTCCTAACTCCCATGCAGCAGCCTCTATCCAGTTAATGATTGGTAAGTCACAACACCAGAATAAGACAATCTCTAAAATCCCTTTCCACAATGAGGTTTCCTAACTCCCATGCAGCAGCCTCTATCCAGTTAATGATTGGTAAGTCACAACACCAGAATAAGACAATCTCTAAAATCCCTTTCCAAAATGAGGTTTCCTCACTCCCATGCAGCAGCCTCTTCCAAGGCATTTTTTGTAAATATACTTTATACGTATTTGGGGATAAATTTGAAGATTCAAGCTATCCCTCTCCTCTCAAAATCCATAACCACTTGTCTAAAAGTGCTATAATGAATAATCAAAATAAGACTTCTAAAATAACCATAGGCAATATTATTCAATGATCATATTTTGTAAAACTGAATAAAATATACTTCCACCGTGATGTTGGTATGCAGGAGTTACTTATATTCACTTTAAGATCAAATATCAACATCAGATAACCCGTATGACTGGTGAAGTAAATAAGTTTCAAAAGATCATCAGCTTCAACACTTCTTTACATGCACATAATAACTGTAAGGGCAAAAATTATTATTAATCAAACTATAAATAGCTTTTCAGTTATGAAAGGAAAGGAAAGAAAAGTTAAATCCTTGTTTTCACCTATGCATAGTACCCCAAAAATTACTTCTAAAAAGAGTGCTGCAAAATAATTATATTTTATATTTTTTGATGGGCAAACAAGCATATATAAAAGGTGCCAATCAAAGAGTGGCAGTGCACCCAGTACATGGGAGGTATACAAAGGATGTCAAAACAACATGCTGCAAAACAATTTTCAAAATACTTAAAATATGAAGCTAGATGGTATAAAAGACCAGAGTCCATGGTTATGCATAAAACAGAAGCAATCTGACACCACAAATCATCAGTGTTATTTAAATAACACAACCCTGCTAGTCATACACTACTAAAGTTAGACTTTAATAAAGAGGTCAGAAAATTACCTGGGTGCCAACCAAAAGGAAAACATCTGCCTTTTCAAGCCCAGCAATGTTGCTATTCAAGAGATATCCTGACCGCAGATCAGCACATGGATGTGAGCCATTTCCTTCACACAGTACATTATTTGATCCCATTTTATTCAAGAAATCTTTGAGCGCCATCATAGATTCCGCATCAGACAGCTGACCAGCAATTCCAACAATTTCTTTTGGTTTAACTTGGTGAGCAACCTCTGCAACCACAGCAAGAGCATCACGCCAGCTCACAGGCTTAAAGCGTCCATCAGCACCACGAATCATAGGATCATTTAACCTCTGCCTCTTCAGACCATCATAACAGAAACGTGTTTTGTCTGATATCCATTCCTCATTTATGTCCTGCAACAGTTCAGCAAAGCCAGCTGAAATTGATGATCTTACATTTCAATAAAAGATGCTAAAAGACATCTGAACAAGTTAAAAAAACACAAAGATCCTCAATTTCCCAGATGCTAACCCTCTTATTACAAGGAATACCCTTTATGTCACATGAAAATCACAGCAAAAGTAACAGACGGCGATTATAATAAGCTCAATAACCTCCAAAGTTTTCCTGAACAATAAAAGAGGTAGAAATCACTGAATGCATGCTACTCAAGTAAAGAATATATTCGAGAGTCAAGTGCCACATGAACAGGAAGATAGGGTCTTTAGCATGATCATCTACAACACTCAGCACAAAAAGTACAGCAGCAAAGCCATCATTTTTTTCTTAAGAAGGAACAACAATAATATCATATCTAAAAGAAATATTATAATAGAATATGCATGATCACATGCTAGTGAACCAGGGAATCTAGTTACATGAAGAGGAAGATGAGCTTCAGGAGGTGTTATACTTGTATAGGCCTTTTTATTCCTTTTGTATAGCCCTCATATAGTGCAGGCTTCTTTAGGTCTTTTGATCAAGTTTGTATATCATGGAGAGGATTTCTCATCCTTCTCATGTTTTATTCACTTTTAACTAATACATTTGTTGTTTATGATCGAAAACAAAAAAAAAAAAAAATCAATAGAATTCTATAAACTGCCCCATGTTGAAAGGCACAACATACATGAAACCCTAATTTTGGTTATAAAGCATCAACATTTAAAACAACCCCCATTTCCCCATCAAAAAAAAGAAAATAAATAAATAAATAACACTTCCCTCCCTTGCTTTATTGGAGATCATCTACCCTCATGAAACCACGGAGTCATGACTTTATTGGGGGCTTTGTCCTGGGTGTTTTTTCCATTTCTTTCTCTGTTATCTTCTTTGTTTCTTCTCTCATTCTTCTTGAATTACTTTTATTTAAGAGAATATCCCATCTCTCTAATCCAAATTACTCTTTTGTTGATATGTATTCTCATTTCCTTTTTCTTTTCTTTTCTTTTCTTTTTTTCCCCCCCTTTTTGTTCGTATATATACATACATAAAGAATTATATATCTGGCACTTCATTTGTCAAGAAAATGAATACCAGATCTTAGAGTTTTAGTTTAATTATTTTCCTCACATGTATTCTAGTTTTTTCAATTTATCTCAAAAACATCTCTACCTTATGATGAACAATATGATATGACACATGATACTATAAACAAAATTACAAAATTCCATATCCAGCAACACAAAATGACAACCATGGACATGAGGCGAACATGCAGTGGACCTGCCTGCAATGCTTATTTTGTTTCAACATTGAAAAAGAAAATAACTACGTAAAAAAAAGAGAAAAAATAATAGTATTAGAGAAAATCGTAGGATATGTGTGTGTACTAAGTGTATGTAGCAAAGGAAGGATTTGTGTGAGAGTGTGCATGTAAATAGTAGAAGGATATGTATGAGAATGTGCAAGTCCCCACAATGTCAATGCCATAGTATGTGAAGTCCCTATTGAATAAAATATTCATCCATTTCCATATCTATACACGATAGCAAGCAACTTACAGATTTTTTTAAGCACAAAAGACCAATTGAGCTAGCAATTGACTAAAAAACAAAAGAAAAGAAGGGAACATAAGGAGAAACAGGTTCTGACATAGTATGTGATGCCAGTGGCTATGTTACATGGACATCCAGTATGTCAAGTACCCATTTGGCCATGACATGGCCAGGGCTAGGCTAGGGGTGTGTGTTCAACATGCTTAATGGTTAGATTAGGATCCCACAGGTTATGTCCCAACCAAAAAAGCAGAAGAAACATCCCACCAACAACAGGTCAGCAGGCTTCTTTCTGCTTTTGAATATCTCATTGATAGACTCCACAACGAATCATGACAAACCATGATCCTACCCCCAGCAACCCACAACAACAACAGTCACATCAGTCATGAGTGGGATTGCCCAGCACTAATTTTACCATTCCATGCAAAATGGCTACATGACATAACTAGTATTACTGATCTGCCAAACAATAAAATGTATAATATGAACACTAAAAGGTGGTCAAAAGGGACCAAGTCAGATCACTTCAACTTCGCAAACATTAGATCAGTTACTCAGTTTAGGTCAATTCCTCTTACATGCATATAACAACCTCCATATAAATTCCTTAAGTCATTTTCTTTGCAAAAGACAGAAATACCTTTCTTTCATGGAACAAGAGAACACTCATCCACGGCAGCAGACAACATAAAGTTGCAGAAACAAGGCAGGAAGCCAATGCTATGGGAGGATGCAATGCAAAAACCAATTGGAAAGAAGAACAGATATAAAATTCAGGTGATCTTAGTCTACCTCATTCAAACGTGGGAGAATACGCATAACCTCAGGACCTCTGCTATCAATTCGAATGTTGGAACCAACCGCATCAGTTACATCAATGGTTTCTGTCCCCTTTAACTCCCAGTTTCGGGCTTTAAAAGCAAAAGGTTTTGAGGTGAGGGCTCCCACAGGACAAATATCTATCACATTTCCAGAAAGTTCACTTGTCATAAGTTTTTCAACATAAGTCCCAATTTCCTCTCCGCTGCCACGGCCCAACATGCCAAGATCCTGAACCCCAGCAACCTCAGTTGCAAACCTGACACACCTGTTGGACCAAACATGTTCACATCAAAAGCTTGTAAAGAATGATGCAGCTTCACTAAACCAGACAAATACTCTCAAATCAAGAGTTGAAATTAATGTGAACTTTGCAACTTGTGGCACAACAGTGCAATGCAAGTTACCCATACTTCATACAAGTGCCAAAATACAGAAGTACTATTTTAAGTTAGCATTAAAGATTCAAGGAAGAAGAGAACTTGATCACATTGCAACAATGCACACAAAATAGTCACTTTTTTTCTTATTCTTTTGGCAATTGGAATTCCATTACCGAAGGCAAGCAAAGAATACATCAGGAATCAAACTTCTAAACAGTGACCCAAGAATATAATCTGCAAGGGAAGAAAACATCTAGATTTAGTCTTGAAGATCCAGGGATGAAATTAAAAGAGAACTCTTGAAATGATAAAGGCTCTAAATGGCAATACTGTATTGCAGTACAACTCAGAAAACTGCAGAGAGTTCGAAGGATTTTTTTTTTATCAGAAACAACAGATGTATTAATTAAAAGTGAATAAAAACATGAGAATGATGAAAAATCCTCTCCATGAAATACAAACCTGATCAAAAGACCCGAAGAAACCTCCACTATACAAGGAGGGCTATACAAAAAGAACAAAAAAGCCTATACATGTATAACATCTCCTGAAGCTCATCTAGGAACCTGACCCTATAAGCCCAACCTTAGGGTGTACTTATCAAAAGTCAAATAAGTTGAATTACACTTAAAGGATAGAGTTTAAAAATGTCGGTACAATAAGCCCAAAAAGAAACATAAAAATGAAGCAAGTCCCACATCATCTTCGGCATCATTCAAGTATCCTTGAAAATCCTAGCATTCCTTTCTCTCCACACAATCCACAACAAAGTGAGACAAGTGATCTTCCAAAGAGTCTTGCCTCTAATAGAGTTCCTTAAACACTTGAAAGAAATAACCATCTAAGGAAATAAATCCTACAGCTATATGGAACTAAAAAAATCTTAAGCAGGCTTCAGCATATTATTTTGAATATCTATCTCATTCTTTCAACACATTATCATAAAATAGACAAAGATGCTGCTGTATTATCATCAACAAGAGATAGAAACAACAAGGAGCTCAATGTCAATCACCCAAATCCATTGGAATAGGATGCAGAAAATGATCCAACTAGTTACACAGTTGAATAAATTGAATTCTACACAAGTGTAAGAGTCACTCATGAGATTTCACAGGCTTAAGCCCTATTCGCCAACTATTTTTTAAAATAATTTTTTGTTCTTCACAACAAAAAAAATACAAAACACAATTGACAATTAGAAAACAGAAAACATTTTTATGTTATTTAAAAACAGAAAATAATGTATTTTCAGATAACATCTTTTCGTTGTTTTGAGTTGTCTTCCCTTGTTTTTTTATAACTGTTTTAAATAATAATTATATAAATATGAAGAATGAATAAAAATAAAGAACTACACATAAAGTTATTTTTAAAGCATATTTAAATACATATAAAATGGATTAAGAACATTTCAAGTTTCCAAACAGACTTTTGTTCTACAAAACATCAAAGAATAGTTTTCAAAAATTGTTTTTTAGAACCGTTTCCAAAAACACTTTCCAAACAGACCCTAATTCTCAAAACTTCTCATCCACCAAAAAGAAAATAGAGATGTAGATTCAAAATATGAATACATGACAAGAGAAGAAACATTTATTTGCCCAATAAACTTCGCAACTTTTTCGCAAATAAATGGGTACTTCAACAAGTAGATAAAAGGAGAAGGTTTAGAATTAGAACAAGAATAAAATTAGATCAGGAAAGCGAGCAAGGCTACCCAATTAGCCCCTCAGATTGCAAAGAAAAAGCTCATAAAGGGAGGAAAAAGGAAAAGCTTCCAATCTTTTATGTGAGTTCAAGCACAACAAAGCTTTTTTTTTTTTTTCTTTTGGATAGACAAAATTTTATTAGACAAGTGCTTCACAAAATAGGAGGTGCAACCCATGTAGCACAATCAACCTTATTTTGTTGACTCTAGAAAACTCCCTAGCCAAGTAAAAGACATAAAACAAGATTTTTTTTTTCCTTTTATATAGTAAGCAAGAGGAAAAAAAAATATATTAATGAAAAGGCCTATATGCCTTGGCACACAAGTTGTAGACAAGGGAAATCAAAAGGCCTAGTTATAAAACAAGAATTTTTTTTTATTTTTTATGAGTATTGTAAAACAAGATTAATCAACCTACCTACATGCTAAAAGAACCCTCTCAGCCTTCTTTGCACCCTAAACTTAAAATCATAATTCTCATAGTTTAGAAATTTTATAGTTTTGAAATTTTATTTTTGTGAGTAAAATTTTAAGCTATAAGGGGTGCAACCCGTGCACACAAGATGCAACAAACACTAAAAAGACGAAGTAAGAGAAAAGAAAAGGATTTTTTCACTCCTTAAGTTATACTCAGAACATCAATGAATATACATACATAAAATACATACTACATATATATATCTGTGTGTGTGTGTAAAATGCATGCATATGGATCTTGCAATCAATTTCTCATTATATAATAAGAAAAGATAACCAAAAATGGAAATCAATCAATCAATCCATCCATCCATACATTAGAAGAGTCCTTTAGGCATTCTCAGCATCCCAGGTTGGAATGTAACAGTAAGAATCCAAAAAACCTACTCTATGCTAAGTAGGAGTCCTTTTTTCCCCCTTTAGAGAAGGCATATTAAAATTTTATTAAAGAGCACATAAGCAGAAAGGGAGGGCCAAACTCATGTTGCTGAATATACAAAGAGTGACAAAGGCAGAAAACACTAAAGTAACACAATGGGCTTCATAAACAATTGGAAACATTACCTTTATTCATGAGATCACACTTGACCAAAGAGAATAAAGTAATTGCAACAACATTTTTCAATACCAATTCCAGGCTCTCTACTACCCTAAGAAATCATTTTTAACTCTCTCCAGATGGAACAAAACAGACAAAAAGGAACCATCCTCCAAAAATGCCTTATACTGCCTACAAAACTCCCATGTCAATCTAACAACTCCTCAACCATACAAGTAAACATTCATGAAACCATAAACAAGAAAAACATTTAAGGCCCATAAACTAAGAACCAACCTACAATAAATTGGAAAATGATTGGGCAAATGCTCATTCTACTTACAAAGGACAAACTAACTTGCTAAAGACCAACACCATATTATGAGCTACCCATCATAAGAAAATTTTCCCAGGCAGCCTCCTAAGTGGAATCGGAACCTACACTTCCTTGACAAGAAAGTGCTTTACTCCCTTAGACTCAGGAAGCTATAGAAAGATTTAACAAAGAATAGTTTGTTCTCAGCTACCTTCCAAACAGCTTATCAGACAATAAAGACCTTGGGTACATTTTCTTAAGATAACTATCTCCCCAAAAATATCCCAGCTTCACCAATCTAATTCTCATTGCCCATAGAATAACAAGCACCTACATGAGCAAATTCAACGACTAGAGAGAGTGATTTTGATCAAAGTGGGCCTCCCTCCCTTAGAGGGCTATCACATGTCCACACCATGAGCCTTCTTTTAAACCTCTCCTCCACCAAGATCCAAAATGGTACAGATTTAAAATAAGCGTTAAAGTAAGTTTAAGTGGTAGAACACCTTCCCTTAAGGTGCTCTTAATGTACATTTTCTCTTTTGCCTATCAAAAAAAAATGTAACTGTAAGTGGTAGAAAACTTCCCAACTCTATAGCCAGAACAGACACAAGAAAATCCACATTTTGCACATTCCCCATTTGAATGCCTAAAAGAAGTCATGCAAAAAAACAAGTGCAAAATCTCTATTTCCTCTCCACCTCTTTTCCCCACCTCGAAGGCTTTGATGAAGCCTCCCTCCAAGTCCTTACGAATAAAATAACTTAAAGCCTCCATGCCTAACTCAAAGAAGATGGACAAAAGAGGGTCACCAGCCTCAAACTATAGGAATGGGGGGAAAAACTGGTCAAGGATCCATTAACAAACAAAAAAATTTAACAGTAGATATTTAGAACTTAATCCACCTCAGCTACTTACACCTGAAATTCATCCTCTCTTAATTCTTAACAAGAAGCCCCAGTTAACATGGTCATAGAAGTCTCAAATCCAACTTTTAAGCAGCATCTAATTTAGAGCTTTTCACTCTAGCATCAATGGCCCCATATTTTAATAAGAATGGCATCAAAGATCCACATCCCTTCCATAAAAAGCATTCTGCAAATGAAACATTACCTTTTTTTTTGATAGATCAAATGAAACATTACCTATGCAATCAACTTTCTCAGCCTATTGGCTAAAATCTTTGTTAGAAGCTTGTATAAAATTTCAAACAAGCTAATAGGCCTAAAGATTGCAATGGTTTTTAGGTACCACTCTTCTTGGAACCCATACCAAAAATATCATGTTCAAGCTTCTCATAAAATTACCAATGTCCTGGAAATCATCCAAGAAAGTCATCATCTCATTGACAACCATGTGGCAACATGACCTCCAAGAAAGCCATGAAATATCCATCTAACTTGAGGTCTTATCACAACTAAAATCACTACTAAGTTGGAGTTTCTCAAACCAAAAACTGTTAATGATGTTGCTCAAATGAGAAAGGTTGGGATGGGGATGCAAAAGGTTATAGGTTCAAGCCTTAGGAGAGGAAAAATGTTGCCCGTAAAAAAAAGGATGCTAGTGATACAGAGGCATCCTAGGGGTTTGATTTTCGTATTTTTTTAATACTTAATTATTTTAGCAGTGTCTTAATATTTTATATTAGTTATGTTAGAGCCTTGTGATTGTTAAGTGATGTCAATGATTAGTATAATAAGGCATGAGAAGTTTCTGCATTTGGAGGCTAAAATATATGCACTTATATGTTATCAAGTTGTTGCAAAAATTACCAATTACGGCAAAACTCTTAATCCACACAATGACTGGGACATTGTACTAGTTGTGGTCAGGTACGAAATCAGGAGCAATAAAGAGAGACTACCAAAATGAGGCATAGGATTAAAAATTTTCCATGGGCTGTGAAAACACTTTGGGAGGCTTGCCTAGGGATTTCCAAATCCAATCACAACCATTGGACATACAAGAAGGTAATCTTGACTCTTCAGGGTACGAAATTTTTTTTTTTTTTTTAAAAAAAAAGTTCCATATATAAGGATTCTCCATCAATATATTTGAGTTGTCACTTATCATAATCATGGTAAATGTGAGTATCCTACAATGATAATGAAGTAACAAAAATTCAAATGCTCATTAAATATTTTATGAATGCCCTATCAGTATCTGTTTGGGAGTTGGAGGTTAGTATTTGTGACTGGGAAGGTTTGTCAGTTTTCCATAACTGAACAAAGACAAGAAGTTCAAACATCATGAAGTTTTCTTCTACAAACAATGAGCATTTTGAGAACATATATTCTTATGATTGGAATATAATATTGAAACATGAAAATAATAGAATAAGTTTAATAGTTTGGTTAGGGACAAATACCAAAAGTTTTCATTGGTTTGGCCTGAAAATTAGGTAAAAATCCCACTTAGACCAAAGTTTCTTAACTTGAAATATTCATATTAATAGTAATAAAAGAAGGGAGAAGTGATCACACATTCATACCTTGTACACTGAATGCAACGAGTCATCACAGTCTTAACCAAAGGGCCAAGATTCTTATCAACCACAGATCGCTTCATGTCAGTGAAACGGCCGCGATCAGAACCAAAAGCCATAGACTGATCCTGGAGATCACACTCTCCACCCTGGTCACAAATTGGACAATCCAAAGGATGATTCATCAGCAGAAACTCCATTACTCCTTCTCTGGCCTTTTTTGCAACTGGTGTATTGGTCTTAATCTTCATCCCTAAAAAAAAAAACCCAAATATGTCAACAATCAAAAAAATAATCCAAGCCAAAATGAATAACATAGTGCTGCATACAGATCATCTAGCCAAATCATCATATATATATATATAATATTAAAGCATAATCAAACCTAAATGAATTATAGACTATACTTCACATCACTTTAATAACACACTCACTGAATCAATAGACTAAAAAAATGATCAAATAAATCAATAAGCTAATTATAGAACTAGAAGTAAACGATGTCGATTATAACCTGTGAGTTAGGAAAAAAAATCCTAAAACAAAAGATCAAACAAATCAAAAAATTGCAAATCTATATACAATAGAGAATGTCAGACAGAAAAGGCAGGAAAGAAAAAGACCATAAAAGCCAAAAACCAAATAATTAAAAAAATAAATATAAAATTAAGAACGGAATGATACCACAATTTACTATATAGTATAGATTAATGACCCATAAAAATCAGATCATAAAACAAACGAGGACCATTGATAGCAGAATGAAACCCTAATGAACCATAAACCACAGTTCTTGAACCCTTAAACAGATCCTGAAATTAATTATAAAAAAATGAGAAAAATAAGCACCCAAAACAAAGTGCAACACCCCACGAATCGCAAAACCCAAAATACCAATCATAAAAAGAAAAAAAAGAAAAAAAAGGGGAATTGAGAGAAAAAAACACGAATTGATGAAACAGTGTAAAGCCACGCAGTACAAAAGCCAAACTACCAAACAAATGAACAAATAAAAAATTTCTGAAAACCCTAACCAGGAAGAGCGGGCATGGCGCATGAAGCGACGGGCTTAGGCGACTTCTCTACCTCGACCAAACACATACGGCAGTTCCCGGCGATGGAGAGGCGGCTGTGGTAGCAGAATCGAGGAATGTCGACGCCGGCGACCTCGCAGGCCTGCAGCACCGTCATGCCTTTGGGGATTTTGACGGGATAGCCATCGACGAAGACCTCGATGGCGTCATCGGGTTTGGAGAAATGAATCCTAGCACCGGCGACAGGGGTCCGAGGTGGGAGATCTGGTGGGGAATCGGGCTGCGCTGTTGCCGCTTCTGGGTTTGGAGCTCGGGCGTGGAGGTGATGGTTCTGGTTATAGGATTTTGGGAAGCCAAAACCCTAGAGGACCTGTGGAGAATGGCGGGTCTCAGGGCTCTCGAAGCTATCAACCCTAACCCCATTTCTCTGGCTTTCTGTGTGGGTGTCTGAGGCTTGAGACTGAGCTCCGCTTTGGGTTTTCAACCCTCGCAGTCTGAGGAATGACGGATGGCAGGTATTTGTGCTGACCCGATCGATTTAGCCCGACCCGTTTCAATAGTTTGAGGGGAAATGTAGGAGTTTTGGGTCCAAATAGCCTATTTTTTTTTTTTAAATTGTAACATGTAACCACTTTTTTAAACTTATATTTAAATTGGCCTCTTTGATGCCGCGTAGGTGCCACATCATTAAAAAATATTTTTTCGTTATTATAGTGAAAGCCGCAGTTGGGAAACGCGGCTTCATTTTTGCACTAAAGCCGCAATTGGCAAACGTGGCTTCATTTTTATATTAAAATCGCAGTCGGCAAATGTGGCTTCATATTTGTACTAAAGCAGCAGTTGGCAAACGCGACTTCATTTTTTAACTAAAGCCGTGGTTGGTAACTGGGGCTTTAGTTAATTTTTATTTAAATTTAAAATTTAATTAAAAATTATCAAATTACAATTTATAAATGAAATTTAAAAATATACTTAAATAATAAATTATTTATATTTAAATTTAAAATTCTAGTATTACTTCAATAAACATAAATTAATAAATAGAAGATATTATAAATGAACTTTTTATTTATTAATAAATTAATAATCTTAAAATAATAAACTTATATAACATATAAATAATATATAAAATTATATAATTTATTAATTTAAGATATTTAATTTGTTGTTTTTTAAGATATTAATTTATTTGTATTATGATAAATTTATTTTTATCGAAATAATAGTATAGTTTTAAGTCGTAGTTGGTAACTGAGATTTCAAATATAATTTTTTTTTTTACTTTCAAATTTAATTAAAAACTATTAAATTACAATTTATTATTGAAATTAAAAATATATACTTAAATAATAAATTATTTATATTTAAACTTAAGAATCTAGTATTACTTCAACAAACATAAATTAATAAATAGAAGATATTATAAATGAATGTTTTATTTATTAATAAATTAATAATCTTAAAATAATAAATTTATATAACATATAAATAATATATAAAATTGTATAATTTATTATTTTAAGATATTTAATTTGTTAATTTTTAAGATATTAATTTATTTGTATTATGATAAATTTATTTTTATCGAAATAATAGTATAGTAGTTGATAACTGAGATTTCAATTATAATATTTTGTTTTACTTTCAAATTTAATTAAAAACTATTAAATTACAATTTATGATTGAAATTTAAAAAATATACTTAAATAAAAAATTAGTTATATTTAAACTTAAAAATCTAGTATTATTTCAACAAACATAAATTGATAAATAGAAGATATTATAAATGAATATTTGATTTATTAATAAATTAATAATCTTAAAATAATAAGCTTATATAACATATAAATAATATATAAAATTGTATAATTTATTAATTTAAGATATTTAATTTGTTAATTTTTAATATCTTAATTTATTTATATTATGATAAATTTATCTTTATCGAAATAATAGTATAGTAGTTGATAACTAAGATTTCAATTATAATATTTTTTTTACTTTCAAATTTAATTAAAAACTATTAAATTACAATTTATGATTGAAATTTAAAAAATATACTTAAATAATAAATTATTTATATTTAAACTTAAAAATCTAGTATTACTTCAACAAACATAAATTAATAAATAGAAGATATTATAAATGAATGTTTTATTTATTAATAAATTAATAATCTTAAAATAATAAATTTATATAACATATAAATAATATATAAAATTGTATAATTTATTAATTTAAAATATTTAATTTGTTGTTTTTTAAGATATTAATTTATTTATATTATGACAAATTTATCTTTAACGAAATAATAACATACTCTTAAGCCGGAATTGTCATATATAGATTTTTTTACAAAATTAGTTAATGAAATTAATTACAAAAAGTCTACTACAAAATGTAATTTTTAATAGTTTAATTAAAGTTACAAAAAATATCCACTAAACATTAATATAGTGGAAAATAAAAACATATATAATCTCACATGCCTCCACAAAAAGAGAACCTATGTGTAACTGGTACTCTCTTCCTTTTTGGACGCTCCTCTCTAACTGTAGCAGGTGCTGCATGTGACACATGAAGAACATCTATCTATGATGGGGCTAAAGCTAGAAATAGAGGTGGTGGTGGAGGTAGCAATCTAGGTCGACGTAGGCCCCGCTACCCCTCAGAATGGCTAGCGGTAAATCTAGTTGAGTAGATGTGTCAATCTGCACTAATGGTGGATCTGAAGAGGTAGGAAGTTGTAATGGAGGTAGGTCTAAAGACGTAGGGGGTTGTACTGATGGTGGGTCTGAAGAGGTAAGGGGTTGGGCTGATGGTGGGTCTAAAGAAGTATGGTATTGCACTGATAGTACATCTGAAGAGATGAGTGATTGTACTAATCGTGAGGATAAAAGGTAGGGAGCTGTAATGATGCTGATACTGACGATGTGATGGGCTGACAACTACTATATCTACCTCTCCCTCAAGATGTCGACCGACCTTGAACAAGTGGTGGTCGAGCAACTGTCGATTGAGTTGGTGACCTATCTCCTCCATGCTCTACATGTGGGAAACGATAATCCTCCCAAATAATGCACATAACATCAGTGGCCATACGAATAATATCAATAATACCAGTGCGGCAAGCATCAGTATCAGAGTCCTCCAATGCATGACCTCCTCGAGATATGATAGATGTCATAGTCTCAATCTGTCACATAAAATGATATATAATTATTTGTTGGAATAAATATTATACAGAATATGTACATAACATTAAAGTGATACAAACCAATAAGTGGGCAGATAAAGCAATAGCCTGGTACTACATAGGTCCAAAATCATTCATAGGTGTAATAAAACGACGTGTAATACGACGATACCATGTCATGTACGGAGCATGGTAGTCCATATGAGGCCCTATAGGCTTCGCAGTGACAATGTGGTCCCCCTAGCCTCCCATAATGCCACGTAGTGTTCATGATACAACCTCCAATCAAACTGAGGTCGACCACGTTGATCTATGGAGTGAAGGTCAAAATCTATAGTGGGTGTCGAAGGAATACCCTGTATGAGTCCAAACTGTTGCAACACACGCTCAGGATGATGCCACTCAACAATATAAAAAAAAATAAGTGGTGACATCGTCCGCTAAATATCCTGATTAGCTAAACAAACGTCTGGAAGCAACGCTAGTATATCATCTGTGTAAGGCTACCATAATACCTGATATATTCATAGATGAGTATGTATTTATTAAAGTATAAATTATATTATTAATATTAATAATCTTGTTAAAGAATACTAATATTTAGCCCAAACCTGATCAGATCGCTGTCTATCAAACTCATCTCTGTATGTGACCAACACATGATGAGGAGTGTCTGTATGAGATAAGGGAGCTCTCCACCTACTCCCTAGTGCATCTGGTGGGAATCTCTCATCTTCAGGCACTGGTGCATGGGGAAGTGATCTATTAGGACGACCCACTTGTAATCGCTCCCATAACCATAGCTAAAAATGAAATAAAATTATGTTTAAATGCACATAATTATGACAAAATTACATAATTAATAAGACTTGTATTATACCTGCAACAAATGTAATGGTCCTGTAATAGATTCTGTACTATCTAAGCTAGCTCGACATAACTTCCGATAAAGATGTGCTAGTGTCGCACTCCCCCAACTATACTATGTAGTCTCACCAAAATCTCTTAACATGGGTAGAATTGCTAATTGGATGTAAACCCCCTTCTTATCTGGAAATAATGAACCACTAACTAACAATAAAAGATAAGCTCTAGCATGACGCTATAACCTAACCTCATCTACAACCCCTGGTGGTAAGTGGGAGAAATGGGTAGTAATAAAACGAACTGTAAGGGATGCTCCATGAATATCAGTCTCTGTCGGTGGAACACCTAATAACTCCTCACAAAGTGCATGCCAATCAATATCTGTAGAACCAGTGACAGGATGGCCATGTACACGTAATCCAAATAAGATGGCTACGTCCTGCAATGTGATGGTCATCTCACCAACTGACATGTGGAATGTGTGCGTCTCTGGGCGCCACCTCTCTACCAGTGCAGTAATCAAAGGCAATCAACCTTAACATGGCCCACTCGATGAAAGACATAAAATCCTGACTGTATAATGTATGGCCAAACATGATCATCCAAAACCCACTCTCGAAGCATCCTGTGTCGGCAAGTCAAAACACTACCATATCTGGATCAACACGAATGGTGGATGATTGATGTCGATGCTGAAGAGTAAGCACAGATGTATCCTCAAGGTCAGGACGAGCACGAAACAACGGAGTATCCATGTCTGCATGTACATCAATACATGATATAAACAAAATAGAATGAATTGACAAAAAACTTCAATTTCTAACAACATTGATTTCATTATTAAATTTTAAAAATTTGAACAGCATCTCCCCTAAATAATAAAGATTAATATTTTTCATGTAACCTGATATAAGCAAAATATGAATGAATTGAAAAAAACTTCAATTTCTAACAACATTAATTTCATTATTAAAATTTTAAAAATTTGAACAGCATCTCCCCTAAATAATAGAGATTAATATTTTTTTTCATGTAATTTGATATAAGCAAAATAAGAATGAATGACAAAAAACTTCAATTTCTAACAACATTAATTTCATTATTAAAATTTTAAAAATTTGAACAGCATTTCCCTAAATAATAGAGATTAATATTTTTTTTTCATATAACCTGATATAAGCAAAATATGAATGAATGACAAAAAACTTCAATTTCTAACAACATAATTTCATTATTAAAATTTTAAAAATTTGAACAGCATCTCCCCTAAATAATAGAGATTAATATTTTTTTCATGTAACCTGATATAAGCAAAATAAGAATGAATTGACAAAAAACTTCAATTTCTAACAACATTAATTTCATTATTAAAATTTTAAAAATTTGAACAGATTCCCCTGAATAATAGAGATAATATTTTTTTTTCATGTTACCTGATATAAGCAAAATATGAATGAATTGACAAAAAACTTCAATTTCTAACAACATTAATTTCATTATTAAAATTTTAAAAATTGAATAGCATCTTCCCTAAATAATAGAGATTAATATTTTTTTCATGTAACCTGATATAAGCAAAATAAAAATGAATTGACAAAAAACTTCAATTTCTAACAACATTAATTTCATTATTAAAATTTTAAAAATTTGAACAGCATCTCCCCTAAATAATAGAGATTAATATTTTTTTCATGTAACCTGATATAAGCAAAATATGAATGAATTGACAAAAAACTTCAATTTCTAACAACATTAATTTCATTATTAAAATTTTAAAAATTTGAACAACATCTCCCCTAAATAATAGAGATTAATATTTTTTTCATGTAACCTAATATAAGCAAAATAAAAATGAATTGATAAAAAACTTCAATTTCTAACAACATTAATTTCATTATTAAAATTTTAAAAATTTGAACAGCATCTCCCCTAAATAATAGAGATTAATATTTTTTTTCATGTAATTTGATATAAGCAAAATAAGAATGAATTGACAAAAAACTTCAATTTCTAACAACATTAATTTCATTATTAAAATTTTAAAAATTTGAACAGCATCTCCCCTAAATAATAGAGATTAATATTTTTTTTTCATATAACCTGATATAAGCAAAATATGAATGAATTGACAAAAAACTTCAATTTCTAACAACATTAATTTCATTATTAAAATTTTAAAAATTTGAACAGTATCTCCCCTAAATAATAGAGATTAATAATTTTTTCATGTAACTTGATATAAGCAAAATAAGAATGAATTGACAAAAAACTTCAATTTCTAACAACATTAATTTCATTATTAAAATTTTAAAAATTTGAACAGCATCTCCCCTAAATAATAGAGATTAATATTTTTTTCATGTAACATGATATAAGCAAAATATGAATGAATTGACAAAAAACTTCAATTTCTAACAACATTAATTTCATTATTAAAATTTTAAAAATTTGAATAGCATCTTCCCTAAATAATAGAGATTAATATTTTTTTTATGTAACCTGATATAAGCAAAATAAAAATGAATTGACAAAAAACTTCAATTTCTAACAACATTAATTTCATTATTAAAATTTTAAAAATTTGAACAGCATCTCCCCTAAATAATAGAGATTAATATTTTTTTCATGTAACCTGATATAAGCAAAATATGAATGAATTGACAAAAAACTTCAATTTCTAACAACATTAATTTCATTATTAAAATTTTAAAAATTTGAACAACATCTCCCCTAAATAATAGAGATTAATATTTTTTTCATGTAACCTGATATAAGCAAAATAAAAATGAATTGATAAAAAACTTCAATTTCTAACAACATTAATTTCATTATTAAAATTGTAAAAACTTGAACAACATTTCCTAAATATAGAGATTAATATTTTTTTCATGTAACCTGATATAAGCAAAATATGAATGAATTGAAAAAAAAAAAAACAACAATTTCTAACAACATTAATTCATTATTAAAATTTATAAAATTGAACAGCATCTCCCTAAATAATAGAGATTAATATTTTTTTCATGTACCTGATATAAGCAAAATAGAATGAATTGACAAAAATAATAATTTCAAACAAACAAACGTCAATAAGATGTTCAATAAGATAGTTATTTATATCTTAAAACGATTAAGGTCAATACTAGTAAATTAAAAAAAAAAAAAAAACAGTACAATAAGATGTTCATGAAGTACATCAACTCCTCCTATCATTGGTTTCTCTATTAGGACAAGAACGCCGATTGTGACCCGATTGCTTGCAAGTCCACATGTTGTGGAGTCCTAGTTCCCTTGCATCCATCTCATTATGCAAACGACTTGATTTGGGTCGACCAGAAGTTACCGTTTCATTGAGTCTGAAGGCACAATTATCGTCCATTTATTGAGGCCACTCCAACTCATCAAATATGGGATAAAACAAGGGAGCCCATGTTGATAGGTAAGCACGTGTGGTGTAATAACCTTCTACAAATTGTCGAAAATCAATGCTCGACAATGACAAGCAGCAAGAATGTGCGAACATAGGAATCCTAACAAAAGTGTTTTGTTACATGTGCAAGACCCCGTTTGAAGGGTAACATGATATGTTGAGGTTTCCTATTACTGCTTCCAACAGAGTGTCTAGTTTTAACATGAAAACATCCCGCCACATGACCATACAAAAGAACCTCATGTGCACCCGCCTTAACAACTTTAGCCTTTATCTTGCGTCAATATGTGGAGTGAATTCTTCACCTGAAGCGAGCCGACTGGCACCATGCTCCCGCCTGACTGTGAAGTAACTGTTAACCCGATAGAAAGTTAACTGGACTAAAACTGTTATTGGTAAGTTACAGGCACCCTTAAGGACACCATTAAAAACTTCAGACATATTAGTTGTCATAATCCCATATCTCCGCCTACCATCATATGAGAGTACCCATTTTTCAGAGGAATTGCTCCAACCAATTTCTAGCCTCGGCATTTATCCGACCAATTGTATCCATGTGAGAAATAAATTTTTTAACTTTACTCTCCATAGCAGCCCTACACATGAGATCCTTTAAGTCTTATCTTTGAACTTGTGTTGAAATTACTCGCTAAATGACGCATGCAAAATCTATGACAAGCATCTGGCTTAGTCCATCCCGAATATGTTTCATTGATAGCAGCTATAATGCCAGGATGACGATCAGAAATCAAACACAACCCTTTCCTTTGTGTTACTCAAACTCGGATACATGCCAAAAACCAACTCCAACTATCTATATTCTCTCCTTCTGTAATGGCAAATGCAAGTGGAAACAATTGGTTATTACCATCACATCCCATAGCAATTAGCAAAGTCCCTTTATATTTTCCATACAAATGTGTCCCATCAATACTGAGAACTGGTCGACAGTATGCAAACCCTTTAATAGATGGAGCGAATGCCCAAAAAACACTCTAAAAAATTTCTTCATTCGGATTGTTTCCAAGAACCATTTTGGAATACATAATGCATCCAGGATTTGACTACTCCAAGGCAAGGAAGAAATGAGGCAACTCTGCATAAGACTTGTACCAATCACCAAATAATCGAGTCATTGCTTTCCTTTTTGCCTTCATTGCTTTTTGATAAGAAATTTGGTAACCAAATTGTTCCGCAACAACAACTTGAATTGCAGCAACTGTAATGGTCATTTCTGCCTTCACCAATGTTTCAATATACTTAGATACAAAGCTAGAATCCAACTGTGAATGATCTTGATTAATACATGGATTGACACATGTATGAGGACCTTTGTACTTTGTGATTCTAAACATACCCGTATCTTTCACTATCATTGCCCTTAGTCGCCATTGGCACTCTGGTGCTTTTTTACATTAAAGAACTAACACACTTGCATTTGATCTATAAACAGTAAACTCTTGGTGCGCCTTTATGGAAAACATCTTCACAGCATATTGCAAATCTGATTGTGAGGAAAATATTTGGCCAATTGATAATTCTCCATCAACATTTCCTAAAATTGGCTTTTTCTATGGAGTCCAATCACTTAAAACACAATTAATTGTTGCATCCATATTTAAAATTTGTGGTGTAGGTGGCATATGGTATGAAACGGGTACAAATGTTTCCTATAGGTTGTCATTAGAGATATTAAATTGGGTACCATGTGGGGAGGCAACTAGTGATGTGTTTTCAACCTCAAACTCAACCTCAGATTATTAGACTATCACCAACTTCAAGGTTCACAAATCTTGTGCTTTCACATTCCACAACTTGTTGGACCATCACCAAATCAATATTTTCTGTTTGACAACAATTTCGTCATCATTAGGTAAATGAATCTCATCTGTGTCGATTGCATCATCTCTATCATCTTCCTCATCTCTCTCATTTTCGTCATCAACATCAGTATCACCTGTTGATAATCGTGTCAAATGACCCATTTCATTACTCAAATGATAATGGTTGGGAGTTTGCTCTATGAATAATTGAACTGAAGACATTCCATACTTCGATGGCACCAGTAGCATACGTGCAACTGTCCGATCATTTCTCACCACTAATGGTTGAAATTTGTTCATTTCAGTTGGATAACGACATTTCAAGACTAACTTATAGTCTCTGTCAACACCAATGATATCATATATCATCTTCAACAACTCCACAAAGGTCGTATGAATGGGCACATCTATAGGCTCAATCTCTACATTATTTCCAATATATCTCAAATCCGTTTCTGTCCTCAAAATTGTTCCATTCCAATAACATAGCACTTCTACTGTGGAATCAGTCATAATTGCCTTCACATAAATAATAACAAAAGGTTATTACATAAAAAAAAATTATATTTATTAAGTAAAAATAATACTTTATTGTCAATGATTCATAAAATACAATAATAAACCTAATAAATATTGGAATGTAACAAAGCTTCATGTCTAAATACCAAGTTCAACTCAAATGAAAGCAATGTATAAGCAAATAAGTGTATAAGTAAAGAGTAGGATGATATTATGAATTAATATTATTTTGTGGTCCAATAAAATGTTTTACATGTGTCTGGGTTACAAACACGTTTAATTTATTTTCTAATTTCATAATTAGGATGAGATTAACATTTAATATTTTTTTGATAAAATGAAATTAATATTTTATATTAAAAATTAAATTTTAAAATAAATATGTGTTAATTATGTTAATCTTTTACAACTCAAAATTATCTGTTAAATATATTTTAAAAATAAATATATGTTAAATATGTTATTTTAAATAAAAAATGAGATTTTCTAAAGAACCTTGTAAAAAAAAATAATTTTCAATATCTCAGAAATAAAAACCATATCCTAAGGTTATTATATTGTTTATATATGGAACATAAAATTAAAAACTTTGATCTTCTATTTGGAATTATTTTAAAAATTAGATCCTGAAAATCATATTTGATAACCTTCCTTGCTATTATGCTTGCACTGCAGAATGTAGATAGCATGTAGATTGTGATTCTAAATTCTAGTATAATAATAAATATGCTTTCTTGGCAATTTTTTTTTATATTCCCTGGCATCACACCCTACTTGAACATCTAGACGTGTCCAAGGGCCACACCAATTGTAATACTGTCTAGTGTGCACTCACGAAAATGAAGTACAACCCAATTGACAAAGGATCACATAAACAATATGGTCTCTACCCACATTCAATTTCTCCAACCCATAATCAAAGTTTTTCCAAATGGGTTCACTTTTGGCCTCCCTTTCATCCTCCTCCACTCCCATCACATCCACAATCTAGTAGTCTAAGTGGAGTCATCAAACATGAGGTATATGGTCTATTTTATAATAGGTTTTTTTAGAGTTGGACCATTCATTTTATACTTTTACTATTTTATTTTAATAATATTTTTATTAAAAGTATGGGTAATTTTGATATCTTTAAAAAATATAATTAAATAAAAATTAAATTTGTGGATATAACCAAATACAAAAGTCTTTTTAAAGAGAAAATGTCTGTACTTTAAGAATCTGGCTTTTTTTTAAAAAAAAAAAAAAAAAAAGTGTTTACTCATATTTGAGAAGTTTTCTTGATATCAAGGCAAAAAAATTCTAGATGAGTATTTTATATTTAAGAGTTGTTGAGACAAAATTATTCAAGATCTCTTTATCAGAAAAAAAAAAATTATTTATTCATTTTTTACTTTGAAATTGTTTATATCCAAAATCATTTTTTCCTAGCAAACATGTTATATATATATATATATATAATTATATATATATATATATATATATAATATATATATATATAATATATATATATAATATATATATTCATGCAAGATACATCCGGTTTATGATAGAAACATTAAATTTAGATAACCAAAAAATATATTTAAAAATCACATTATCTATTGAGTCGGTCGAAATTCTTAGCAAACACATTCCCTATTCCACTCAAATTCTAAAAAAAGAAAAAAGAATTAAAAATCATTCCATTCAAATATATTTATCATTATTTACAACTTTTATTTTTTTTTTTTAAATCTGTTATCTATGGCTATTAATATTATTAATTATGCCCTATAATAATTTCAAAAAATTCTTTTCGATTAATCCTCATTTTTTCCCCTTAACTACAAAATCTTATAAGTTAATTTCATATATATGATAATATCCTCATAAATCCTTTTATTATTTAAATATTATAGAAATTATATTTTTTTATTTCCAAATTTAAATTAAAAATGCAAACTAACCACGTATTCTATATTGCGGAACAAGTCAATTACATCTTATAGAACCTACAAATTTAAATTAAAAATGCAAACTAACCACGTATTCTATATTGCCAGAATTCCCAAAAATGTCTGCCCAATACTTAAAAATGAATATGACAGATTTTAACATACATGTGTTTGTGTATACAACTGAACATGTTTCTAAAGATAAATACATAAAGACATACCCTCTCTCTAATACACACACATATGTTTGTTAGTATTTCACATTGCAAGTTTTGAATCACCTTTAAAAGTCAGGTGCAGGGAAAAGGTGTAAAACAAAAATGGCTTCAAACAGTAACAATTGCCTGGAAAAAGTAGTGGAATCAACTTCTAACAAATATTTTTTTTATTTCCAAATATTAATCCTGGGATACCTAAAAAATATTTAAAATACAATACAAATTTTGAATTATTGAAATAGAAATTGGATAATTTTTTGGTGGCCAACTGCTTATTGAAACAAAAGGTTATTGCAAACATGGACTTAAATACAAAAAAAAAAAACCCAAAACCTCCATTTTTTTAAACAACAACCATCTTTTTCAAGCTCATTTACTGTTCTTGTTTTGTTAAAAACTCATTTTAATTAAGCCCAACAACTGCAATGGGAGGGCCTCGGTTTTTTGTAACAATAATTTACTCTCCTTGTAGCCAATTCTCACCAACCAAACAGAGCAACAAAACACAATCAACACAGCCACAATCAACACAGCCCAACTTACCTGTTTTTCCGTAGACTGAGTAGCTCCTCAATGCCGACACCGCAAGCCTAATCCTCCCAAGCGACTGCCCCAAAATCTGATACTAATAGTCATTAATTCACCATAACCACACTGCCTAACCAATCATTCACAACAATGGAAAAATTCTAAAAACCGAGATTTTGAGATGGGAAAAAAAATTGGAAAGTGCCAAAAACTTTTATATAAGCCAAAAAGAAGATTATGACTCACCTTAAACTTTATGCTTTGTAGCTCCACCGTCTTTTTTAGTGGCCCACTGGTGGGGCTAGGGTTTAGAAAAAAAATCGCACAGAAGAGATAGCAGCATGGGAGAGAACAGAGCACGTGGATGGATGGAAATGCTAAAGTAAAAAGGGTATACAATATTGATTTATGGGCTGATGTGGCTTCAAAGGGCCATTTTGAACAATAGTTTAAAAATGAGCCCGTTTTCAACGTTAAGTTTAAAAAATGGGCCATTTTAGCCCAAAAGTCCTCACTCCCCCTCAAAATATTCCCTCATACATGTCTCTTCCCCATTGCTTCTCCAAACCACTACTTGATTCTCCAACAGCCCCTCTTGAGGCAGCACATGGCCACCCAAAATCATGATACCTGGCAAAAATTAACCTGTCAAAAAACCAAGCCCCAAAATGGGGATCTACAAATATATATATATATATATATATATATATATATATATATATATATATATACAATCTCAATTTTGTTTTTTTTTTGTTTTTTAAGGTTTTTTTTTTCACTTTCCCTAGTTTTTTCTTCTAATTTTTTTTTTTCATTTCTATTTTTTTTTCTCATTTTTTTTCCAATTTCATCTTTTTTACTCACTTCACCTTTTTTTTTCCCAAGGGTTAACCCATCCCTTATAGGTTGTATTTTTTAAAAATATATATATAACCTATAAGGGATGGGTGAAGCCTAGGGGCTGGAAAAAAGAAAAACAAAATCAAATATGAGATTGTATTAAAAAAAAATTAATATTCCTAGCCGGATCAGGTCGAATTTGGTCCAATCCAGTCCAAGTAGACTGGTTGTGGAACAGGCGCAACTAATGTTGGTGGGTGCTGGCGGGTGTGGGGCTTGGGTGAGAAAAAAAATAATGGTAGGTGGAGGAAAGGAATAGTGGATTAGGCCAAAAATAAAGAAATGGTTCTGCCCAAAAAAGAATAATGAAAAGGGTGGGGAGAGAGAAATGAGCTAAAAAAAGAAAGGTCCAATGACCTTTAATTAATAATTTAAGCATTTAAATTTTATGAAAATAATATTTTAAAAATTATTATATATATATATATATATATTCAATCTTAATTTTATTCAAGGAAGATCTTTACAAATTATTTGAAAAAATAATCTTTACAACATTACTTACAAAGTATCATGATTTAACTTTATTTAAGAATGATTTTTGCTTGACTTTTATTATATATTAAAAAAAATTATTGTGTTTTAAAAAAATTTATAAGAAAACTACTTCAATAAAGAAACGATTTTGGCTCAAGAAATGAAATGATTTTATTTAAGGTAAAAAAGAAAAAAATATTGTTTCATTCAATTCTTTATTAAAAAGGTAATTTATAAAATAAAATAAAAACACCAAAGATAAAATTGAAAATCAAATAAATAAAATAAAATAAAATAAGAAAATGATTTAATGCCTTTGGATTTTATTCAAATAAAAAGTTCTTTTCAGTACTTTATTTTGTTTTAAAAAAAAACGTATTTATTAAAAGAGTTTTCCGACTTTATCATTTAAAAAAAAAAATATGCTTTATTCCATATTTATCAACAAACAAAAAATAAAAGAAATAAAACACATTAAAATAAAAAATAAATAAAAACCTTAAAGTAGATTGATAATAAAAATAATAACAAATAGATTTAAATAAAGGAAATAAGCATTCAAGATCAACAATAGCATCTCATACTCATTCTCATTCATATAAACTACACTATTCATGCATTTTTTTAATAATGAATCAAATCTAAACATCAAAATACAATATTTACATAAAACTAGCAAAATATATATGTAAATAAATTAATGAACAAAATAAAATAAAGGAAAAAAAAAAAACAAATATGAGGGGAATCATCCGAATATATCCGAATATACCCTATATAATAATGCACCAACAAAAATTACAATATCTCAGTAACTCCAAAAAAAATCCCAAAATAAATCTCTCCTCATAATAAATATATACAAAAAAAAAACCTAGAAAGATAATAGAGAATTAACCTCCCAAATTACCTATGCCCCCTCCTCCTCCTCATTTTCTTTTATAGAAAATATCCAAATTACATAAGATATTTAAATATATACAAAAAAGTCTCCAACTCTTCAAGAGTCATCCTTTCCAACATGCCACTACTCATGCTTTGCTTCAACCACCCCAACTGCTCTCATATTGTTTTTCCCGTGCCCAGAAAAGTCATCAATCCATGTAAAACAAAAGCCCAAAAGAAATTCATAGAAATGTACAAAGCCAAATATAATATCCAAATTAATAATCAATACAATAGGCCCAAGTTGAAGAAACAACATGCAATAGACCAAATCCAAATATCCTAAATTAACAAAAAAATGCAATATACCCACAAACCTAAACCCAATAGCCTCAAACATGAATCAATAAAATGGGATCCCAAATCCAAGCCCCACAAACAAAATTCAATTACCTAAATATAAGACATAAAGATCAAAGAGTGGGGTTTATCCATGTTCTTGAAGCCATTTGAAGAAGGATAGTGAAATGAGAGAGTATCCATAGTAATAGTAGTCGACGTTAGATAAAAATGGAACAGTGGTGGTCATAGTGAGAGATGTGGTGGATGATGATGGGTAGGAAAGAAGAAAGAGAGCGAGAGAGAATAAAGTGTGGTCGAGGAAGGGGGAATCGTCGGCGTTGGAAAGGATTGTTGGCCGATAATGGTGTCACCGGTGGTGAGAGATGACCATAGGTGAGAAAAAAAATGAGATGGAGAAGAAAGAAAAAAATAAAGAAAGAAGAAAATATGGAGAAAAAGAAAAAACGAGGAAGAAAAAAAAATGTAGGTGAGAGGACGACAGTCATAGGATGAGATGAGAGAGAATGAGAATATTAGGGTTTTGTTTGAAATGAGTAGTGGGGATTTGATGAAACAAATGAAGGCCTAAGATTAATTCTCTAATAAACTTAAGTTAAAAGTTAAAAAGAATAAGCCTAATAAACATTAAAGAAAAGTCCTAAAATAAACAAAAGTAAAAAATAAATAAATAAAAACAAGAACAAAAATAAAAGAGTTTGAGATAAATTTTGGGGTCTACAAGAGTAATTCACGCCACATTATTAGCAAGAAATTATGTATTTTGTGACAAGATATCACTTTCAACCACTAATTTAATTTATAGCAAAAATCTTTGTAGCAAAAACCATAATTTGTTGTAAAGAATATAGGTTCTAGGGAGTAGGTATACATTGAATCAGTAAAATTGTGTACTCTTTTTCATATTTAATGGATTATTTAACAATCGAAAGATCATCCATAGTTTTTTATACCTAAGGGTTTTAGGTGGTTTTTCCATGTTGTATCTTATGTTTGATTGTGAGATTGAATTTTATTTTGCATTGGATTCATCAACTTTTAAGCATAATTATTATGACTAATAAAGAAAATTTAAAAACTAAGATTAATTTCTAAACCTCTTCATCCCTCTTCCCCTTCCCCTAGGTAGTTTCCTAATAAGAAAAAAAACAAATGGTATCAAACCAGGTTATTTTTGAAAAATCAAATCTTTATCACTGGCTGCTTGTCTTAATAAATGGAACCATAAAAAGTGAGAACATTTACTCGTTGATGGTAATAACTACCCCTACCAGAAAGAATGTAATTCTTTCTTAAAATACAAAGAGAAAGAGTATGAAACATAATGGAAATTAGGTGGTCACCCCTAGTAAAGAATGGAAACTCTTTTGGTGAACTTAAGCCTAAGCAATAATGGGACAAATTGGACAAATAAAATGGGTGAAATGAATGTCAAAACCCTTTACTATATTTTCAATTGGGTAAGTCTTAAGGAGTTTCACAATATTGTCACTTGTAAATACATTAAGGAGGTTTGATATAGCTTAATAATAATTCATGAGGGCGTTTCCATTATGAAGTTGTCTAAACTTCAAATGTTAATGCTAAGTTTGTAAATATTAGAATGAAAAATGACAACACATTTTCTAAGTTCTATACTAAACTTAGTGATATTATTAATTCATGCTTTAATCTAGGAGAAAAAATCAATGGCTCTAAAGTGATCAAAAAGATATTGAAATATCTCCTTAAGAGATTTAGACCTAGAGTGTCCATAAGAAAGGAAAGTAAAAATGTGGACTTAATAAGAGTATATGAACTTATACGCTCTCTACAGACCTATGAGATGGTTTTACCATCCACTATGCTAAAGGGGCAATCCTAAAGGCCTCCTTAAAAGAAGAAGTTTGATTAGAAGATGAGAGTGAGCTAATTCTCACTAATCTAAAATATTTATGTTTGCAAAAATTTTAAAACTTTTATGAAATTACAAAAGAAAGCAAACATAAAAAATGACTAAAAGAAATGGAAGAAATCTTTCTCCACAAAAACTAATTAACAAGTTCATTTAAATTTTAAAAGTTGAGTGTTTTAAGTGTGATAGGAAAGATCATTTTGCTATAAATTGCCCTACTCCCCAAAAAGAAGAAGAAAGTAATGTAAGTGACTTGGAGTGACTTTAGTGATGATAACAAATTTATAAGCCTAATTGATGGTGAAGATAATAATAACCTTGTTCACTACCCTCATCTATTAAAATTGATAAACCTGTTAAATCAAGTGATGAGGAAGAAGAGTTTTATAACCTCCAAGAGGCATATATTACCTTATATCATGAGAATTATGAAATAATATATAAGAATGTGAAACTGAGGAAAACCTTGAATAAAAATGACATTGTCATTGAACATCTTGAATTTAAGAAAATAAAATAAAATAAAAAATTAAATTCTTGTTAATCTCATAAAACAAATTTGAATAATAAAGTCAAGGAACTAACTTATGAACATCAAAACTTGTTAGGAAAAATTAATTAAATTTCTTGAATCTAAATATCACATTGAGCTTGAAAATAGTAAACCCTCAACTTAAGAGTTATATGGTTGGAAAAAAGAGCTTAATAATTCAAAATGAGATTTTCTATCCCAGTGCTAAAATTTAATTGAAATAATTTAGAAAGAAAGAGCCTCTAGAGACAAAAAAAAAAAAAAGTTTAAGGTAAGTCTAAAACTTCCACAAGTGAAAAGACTACTTTTGTTAAATTTAAGAAAAATTCTCATTTTGAGAAATCATCCTCAAAACAAGCTCCTAAGAGCACTAATTGCAATAAATTAAGATATGATGATAGTAAGTGTTACAATATGCTTTTGATGAGTTTCAAACTTAAGTTAATAAGCTAGTAAATAAGTTTAATCATCTTAAAAGTTGGATTTTTGAATCTTAGGAAGATGAGTAAAACACACTAAGTTTAATAAAGGTAAGAGCCTTATAGGCACACTTCCAAAAGTCCAGAAATTTTAGGTTAAGAAAAGTAACCTTAAGTATAGTGTAGTTTTCACTACTCTTTGAGTTATAGCATTATATAATTGATATTTTGATAATGAATGCTCTAGACATATGATATAAGTCATTTTTCACCACCTTTGAAGAATTCAATTGTAGTCTAGTGACTTTTGGGTCAGTAGTATTACTGATTTTAAGGGTAAAGATCTAGTTTTCTTACCTAGATGTCACAAGCTTAATGAAGTTCTTTATGTTGAAGGATTGAAAGTTAACTTGATAAGTATAAACCAAATTTGTGATAAGTTTGGTGTTAAATTTTCCCTGGAGAAGTGTGAAGTAGTTGATGATATGGGAAAGTTTGTCTTTAAAGGGTATAAGATTTTAAATAATTGTTATGAAATTAATCCAAGTTAGTTTAGAACTTATACATAGTAGTACTAAGTTTGACTTTGTTGAGCTATGGCATGGTAGGTTAAGACACAAATTATAAGAACTTGGTCGGGTAGCCAATAGTAACCTAGTTAGAAGAGTTCCCAAACTAAGTGAGCCTGAAAATTCAATTTGAGAAGATTTTCGAAAAAAAAAAACAAGTGAAAAGGTTCCACAAGAAATTAGACAAACTCCAAACTATTAGGCCACTAAAGCTATTACACATGGATCTCATAGGTCTTATGAGGACACAAAGCATTGGTGGGAGGAGATATATGCTAGCCATAGTTGATGACTTTTCTAGGTTTGCTTTTGTTGCATTCTTTAGAGAAAAGCTTGAGGCCTTTGAATATTTCAAGTCAATTAACTCTTATATTTAGAATAAAAATGAGATATCTATTATAAAAAATAAGAGTAATAAGAGGAAGGAATTTGATAACATGGATTTTGACTCTTTGTGTGAGAGTCATGGATTTTGACTCAACAAAATAGGGTGGCTAAAAAGAAAAGGGAGAACTCTAAGAGATGGCTTGTGTCATGCTTCATATACATCATGAGTTGTCTCTTTATTTTTGGGAAAAAAAACTTTAACATTGTGTAGACCCTCAATTTTGTCCTCCTAGCACATGTCCTATTAGATTCTTGTTCGATACTTTACAGTAGTTCCTCGGTGGCCCATAGCTACTCACGTTACTTACCTTTCTTGAGCCACCTCGGAGACTCTGGTTAAGGGGTCGCCTAACCCCTTTATTGTGACCCTTGGCAGTTTTGATTTAGACTTAAGCTTTCCATTCCTTTTTAGGATAGTTCTTAGGCATGTTTAGGTCACTGAGGCAATATCCCAATCACTTTAAGACACCTAATTCATTAGACACCCACGTAAGCACACTTGGTCCACTTCGTTCGCCCTAGCGCACTAGGACACACCCTAGGTCACCTTTAGATGTTCCTGCATGGTTTGCACGGTTGCATGACTCGTATTTTTGGTGGTTACATGGCTCGTATGGCTTGCATGTGGTTGATTTTTATTTTTTGTTCTATTTATTTTTTATTTTTTATTTTTAGGTGCGTGATTTAAATTTCTTTTGATTTTCAATTTCATGATATTTATTGATTTTAATCTTTATTTTATTTTTACTTTATTTTTCTTTCTATTTTTATCTTTATTCTATTTCTTGCATGAGGAAACGGTTGCCATCTATTTGGAGGGAAGATCGCCAAAATTTTAGGAAAAGGAAGAGATTGCTGCCCATAGAAGAATATATGGAAACTTCCATACAGAAAAGGATTTTTAAAGAGATGCAACCTCCATGGACAGACAGATACATGGAAAGAAAGGCAAGATTTTATGATTTTCTAATGGGAGGCACGAATAGCAAGGGGATTCGATACCGAGATCTGGCACTAAAAGGAAGGTATGCATTGCATAAAAAGGAAAGAGAAAAAGGGAAAGAGAAGGAGGCCAGCAGAGGGGTAAGATTTTAGGGGGATTGTCAAGGGCAGAGAGGGAGATGGTCAAAGGAAGAGGAAGGAAGCACAGAAAAGACCAGTGGGAAAAATCTGAGAATACAAAAAACCAGTGGAGATTTTCTCATCAAAAGGAAGTGTTTCCAGGTATGTTTACTGTAGACCCCTTCTTGATTCCGATTATCCTTTTGATGTATGAATTTTCGTTGGATTTTGAGTCTCGTTTGGATGCTAGGGGGTAGAATGACGAAGGTCATATGTTTGTCTACATTGGTACTTGATTGCTTCTATAGATGTTGTTGATTTGTCTCTTTGGAGTTCTCTAATTTTGATTTAGGGGTGAAAGGTTCTTTTTTTTTAATTTCCTGTGCATTACATGAGAACTATGGCTGTACTTGTTTGCTGGAATCTGCTCGTACCTCTCTCACCATTCCAAGTCCATTGACAAAGCAATGGAATGTGGCTTGGCTTGGTTATTCTTTTTTTTTTTTTTTCCTTATCTCTACTCTGTTTTCTGAAGCTCTTTCTCTTTGTATTCGTTTCTTCTTTTTTCTTTTCTTTTTTTTAATTTCTTTTTTTGGGGTACCCTGTCTCCGTTAGGCAGCAATTTCTGGAACTCTTGGAATAGGAAGAATTCTGTCCGCCCAACATTCCACCTTCTCCGGATATCTCACATCCGGAATTCTATCCCGCCGACATTCCACCTTCTCCGGATATCTCACATCCGGAATTCTGTCCCACCAATGTTCTACCTTCTCCGGATATCTCACATCTGGAATTCTGTCCCGCCAACATTCCACCTTCTCCAGATATATCACATCCGGAATTCTGTCCCGCCCAACGTTCCACCTTCTCCGGATATCTCACATCCGGAATTCTGTCCCGCCGACATTCCACCTTCTCCGGATATATCACATCCGGAATTCTGTCCGCCCAACGTTCCACCTTCTCCGAATATCTCACATCCGGAATTCTGTCCCGCCGACGTTCCACCTTCTCCGGATATCTCGCATCCGGAATTCTGTCTCGCCAACATTCCACCCTCTCCGGATATCTCACATCTGGAATTCTGTCCGGCCCAACGTTCCACCTTCTCCGGATATCTCACATCCGGAATTCTGTCAGGCCCAACGTTCCATTTTCTCCGGATATCTCACATCCAGAATTCTGTCCCACCGACATTCCACCTTCTCCGGATATCTCACATCCAGAATTTTGTCCGCCGACGTTCCACCTTCTCCAAATATCTCACATCCGGAATGTCCGACCAACGTTCCACCTTCTCCGGATATCTCACATCCGGAATTCTGTCCGGTCGACGTTCCACCTCCTCCTCTATTTGCTTCTTTGATTGGGAATTTATTGTTTTTAAATTGAATTTTTGAATCATTTTTCAACTAAATATTCTCAACATTAAAAAATCCATCTTTAATAATCCTTTACTGCCATTTTTCCTCTCGGCATGCACTTTCACTACTTTCTTTGATTTTCAACCATTTTCTTGATCTTCTTGATTTTTCACAAGCATGAATAACTTTCATGATTCCAAACAATGGAATTCATAGAATCAACTCATGCAAAATTGATTAGGGCTTTAGAGAGGGCCCGACATTCATGATATCTTCTTCGATAGTATTTGTCCGATATTTGATTAATTGTGCTTTCTCTTTGAGATACGTGAGATTATTATGCACCTATCATTAAGCAATCTTGTTTCCCATAGAGGCGTTTTAGTTTGCTATCCAGGTACGCTCCTTCACACCTATTTTTGAGAATTCTATAGACACATATGTACCTGATGACTATATCCATACATGATGCGATTCTTGGGTGTTTTGATATATGCTTGACTTGCTTGGATAAAACACTTTGTGTGATATATCATCTAAACTAAGCATTGATGCTTTATAATAGCGCTCAAGAAGCGGTTCAGGTGCGCACCCTAACTCTCCTTTATTGTGTTCTTATCTTGTTTAGCATGCAATTTTTTTTTTAAATCACCCTTGCTTACTTAGGTATCCATGATCAACTATTTAATTGTCACGTTTCCCTCAACTTAGTCAGTAGAGACCTTTATAGGGCTTAGAGGGGTGCTACCTTTTAGAGATACCTTCCCAATAAATAACCTGATCCCCGGACCTAGACTCAGGTTTCCCAAAGACATGCTTTTTCCAAAACTATGGAGTCACTTTTAGGGTTTTTCTTTCTTGTTTTATTTTCCCTTTAAAATAAAAATAAAATAGGTGGCGGCTCCAACTTTTCCAAAACTAAATATTTTTTCACAAATAAAAAAACGAGTCTCGCCGATCAAGTAGGGACACACATGAAAAATGCGGGTCCACACATTGCTTATTACACTTATACTAAGGTTTTTATTAAGCCTAAGAGATACACCTTATGAGTTATGATTTGTTACGAAATCTTATGCAACCATTCTAAGGTCTTTATGAGTAAGTGTTACATCCATAGGGCTTGTAAAAACCTAGGTAAGTTTGATTTAAAATCCTATTTAGGGATCCTTTTAGGTTATTCTTCTAAATTAAAGCCCTTAGGATATATAATTTGAGCATCAAAATGGTTCACAAAACCATTAACTTGACCATAGATGCCTTATGATAAAAATAGTATACGCCTAAATATTCAAAAAGAAGTTAAAAGCGAACAAAAAATCCTAGATGAAGTTTATGAATATTTGGGAGTGACAAAAGGTAGAACTTGAAGTGATAAAATCAAAATCAAGAGTCAAAAAATCATCCTATCTCTAATGGTATAGGAGATCCTAACGATGCCATGGTAACTAAGAGAGTCAAAAAATCATCCTATTTCTAATGGTATAGGAGATCCTAACAATGCCATGGTAACTAAGAGATTGTCTAAATTGAATGGAATAGGATTTCTATGCTAGACCTCCAAATTGGAGACTAAAAATGTGGAGGAAGCATTTGATGATGAATCTTGGGTTACCACACTAGATGAGGAGTTAAATCAATTCATTAGAAATGGTATGTGGTACTTAGTTTATAAGCCTAAAGATGTTAATGCGATTAGGAGTAAATATATTTTTAAGAATAAGTGTGATGAAAATTGTGTATAGGAATAAAACTAGCTTGGTAGCTCAAAGAGACTCAAATTGAGGGGATTAACTATGGAGAGACATTTACCCTTGTAATAGGCTTGAGTCTTTTAGACTTTTATTAGTTGTAGCATGCTCACTCAAATTTAAACTATACCAAATGGAAATGAAGAGTGCCTTCTTGAATGAGAATTTAGAAGAAAAAGTATATATTGAGCAACCCAAGGCTAAGATCATAACTTTGTTGATGATTACTACTCAAAAAGTGCTATTTGATAGCTTGTAATTAATCTTTCTAAACACTTTTGAGTAGTAGTTTTTGCCTTTTAACCCAATTAACATGTTAAGGCCCCTTTCAATCAATTCTAATCAAATTGCCTTAAGTTTTGGTGTTTTGATAGCTTTTTGATCACCAAAGCAATATGAGATTGAGAAGAGTTATTTGGAATCCTTGTCAAAGCAATGGGAAGCTCAGAGGTATGAAGAACCAAAGCTTTGAACCCCTTTTGCCATAAGCAAAGTTGAAATGCAAGGAGGGGAAGCAAAGAGAATCCAGCCATGAAGCATTCTTGATGACAGTCATTTCAGCCACTTTTGGAGCACTTCCTGATGTCCAAATTATGCATACTATATGTCATTTGAAAGCTTAGGAAGTCAACAATCCAATGCTTCAAACCATGTTCGATTTGGAGCTGAAATGAGGAAGTTACATCCTTTGGATGACAACTGCTCCAAGCTGAAGGAAGGCTTTAGAAAAGTGCTGCGAAATCACCATTTTGTTGCGGAATGATTTCGCAGCCCTTTTTGCACAGTGCTATGGATTTCCCCTGAAGTTTCATGCCGCGATGGAAGCCAAACACCACAAGATGTAAGCCAACTTCGCAACAGTGCGAAATCAGCTGGTTGCTATGAAGAAATTTCGCAGCCCTTGTGGTTCATCTGCGAAATTTCGCAGACCTCATTTTTCACCTGCGAAATGGTCCTTAGTGCTTCCTGATATTTGTAACCGACACTTAGAGATATTTTTCATTAGATTTTTGTTGCCTAAATCCCCAAATTCTCCTTGTAAGCCACCAATTATAGGATTCCTTAGCTTTTAAGTTAGGAATTTGGCTAAATATCCATGTAATAGCCATCAATGTAATTTTGGTATAAATATAGCCCGAGGAGTTTGTTCTGAGGGTGATGAACCTTTTGTAAAAGTTTCAAAGGAAGTAAAATACAGAGCTTGAGCTCTGCTTTACCTTCTCACTTTGATTGTGTTTTTTTATTTATTTACTAAGTTATGCACTCTCTGAGGAGTTTTCCCCAGAGAATGAGTAACTAAACCTTTTAGTTCCTTGGAGTTAAGGTTGCCGGGAAAGGTTCCAAGTGCAAGAATCAGAAGCTTTGTGGTTTCAGCTATGAATGAAGAGAAGGTGTGTCCCATGAATGGTTTCTACGTTTTTAGTTAACTTAAAACGCCTTGGAGTCACCTGGGCCAACACTTGGTAAGGCAAGTGATCTCTAACCATGGAGATGCACTAGTTTACCCCTTGCGAGCCTCTGGTAGGTGACTTAAAGGTAGGATTTCTAGAATTGCCAACACTTGGTAAGCTTTTGGACTCTTAGGAGACATCCATTAGTTATCTCTTGCGAGCTTGTGAAAGGAAGTCCAAGGTTAAAGATCACCTTGAATGGTAAAGGCTAGTGAGAGGCTCAAACCATTGCAAGTTGCATCAGTGAGAGAATTAAAGCTGAAATCCAATTGAGGGATGCATTTGTGCAGCACCTGTTAGAGAATTGACTTTATGTTAATTCTCTAATGTGAGAAATTGAACCAACTGACCGGAGCTATGCTATTGCATGAGGAACCTCCCCTGTAAACCTGAATCTCCAAGGAATGCTTTTCTTCTTAAGTAATTTTCATCACTTGCTGTGTTGTTAATCTAAGTCCAAACCTTTTTCAACCAAAGTTTGTGTTTTATTTCTTAAGCTATTCTTGAAATGAAACAGCACCAATTCACTTTGAATTGGTATCATTTTTAGTTTGAGTACCCTTCCCAGTGAACGATCCTAGAGCCACTATGCTATAGTAGCTTTTTCTTTGCTACCCTAGTTCATGGTGCTATAGGTTATAAATTTTGTTGATTAATCCCTCAATCAAGGAGCACCAGCTGGACACGAATCAGCTGAGACACCAATTAGGCATGAATCAGTTGATCCTGTGCATAGATTGAAAAAAGCCCTTCAAGAAATAGGATACAAATAAATTTTTGTATCATATTTGGCTCATTGTTTATATTTTAACTTTTTGAACCAATTGATGACTTATCATAAAATAAAAGTTTTGTTATAAATGTTGCATGAAATTTAATTTGTTGATGATCATTGTTGTTGTATTAGGTTTAGATGAAAATTTTGTTCTATTGTTTATTAATTAGGATGTGACATACATGCTTAGATCTTATACATGTCAATTCGACTTTGAAATAATTGAGATGACTTCAAACTTTTCAATGTTAATGTTATTCAAGGTATGAATGTATCTAAGGTTACTAAAGCTTATAGAATAACTACAATATGATTTTTAAGCATGAATTAAGGAGAAAATGAATGAAAACAAAGTTGTGAGTGTCTTTTTATAGGGAACATTTGAACACTTAACAAAGAGTATTCAAACATCTAGCAAGATTGTCAAACACCCCTTAAGGAATGTTAAAAAATTCAGCCTAATGTTCTAACACTCCCTACCAGGCATTCAAATGTTGGTTATCCTTTTACTGCAATTTTGTCCCGACTTTATGTTTGTAGGGTAATTTGGTAATATTAAAGGTTTAATTGTTTTCCAAATCATCCTTAGGTTTCTCAAGTATAAAAGGATTATTTTGTCAGGATTTGGAACCTTAAAAAAAATAGTCATTTGATAAGTTTGTTCTTCATTTCTCAAAGTTTTCAAGATTTTTCTTAAAAATATCTATTGATTACAACAAAGATCAAAGTCTCGTATCACATAACTTTAATAAAGGCTTCAGGGGATCCACTAAGAAGCATGGGGAATGTTACATCGAGGATGTGAAAAAAGGTATAAATGTTAATGATATAAGATCCTAAAAAGTAGTTGCATCAAGTCAAGTAAAACTATTTACTATTTTCTCATATTTAGTTTATTGATCAATAGTTGAGAGATCATTTGTGGTTTTATATACCTAAGGGTTCTAAGTGGTTTTTCTATGTTATATCTTGTGTTTAATTATGAGACTGAATTTTCTTTTGTATGAGATTCATCATTTTTAAGCATAATTGGTAAAGAAATTTGAACATTTGAGGTTAATTGCTTGAACTATCTATTCACTCATTAGCTCTATAAAGATTCTCATCAAGACATAATTCTTTTAATCATAAATATCACCACTTACTATGTAACTTTTCAATCATCCATGCAACTATTTATTGTAATCATCTCTCTACATTATGACTAAATTCCTATAAATAAAGCTATTGATACAATAAATAATACTATGAAATTTTTTAAAATATTCATAAATTTCTCTTCTAAATCTCTTTATTTCTCTTTCTATTTCTTTATATCAACAGTGTGAGTCTTAAGTTGATAAGGAGAAGATTTCTGCAATTCAAAGAGGACTTATCTCTTTCATCAAGCACATGATCCAAAGGTATATCATAAAGTTTTCTATTATTTTATTTTACTTCATAATTATCATAATTTTAACTCTATCTCAATCTACAACATAAACCATATTTGAATTGTTTGGGAATTTCTTCTAGCTAATAGATGTGCTAAATAGAATATTAAATTCATGAACACGTGTAACCAAAAGTTCTATAAAGAATCTTGCATAGCCAAAAGCTATGTAAATCGTATTTTATATTATAAAGCTAAAAACTTGTAAATATTTTTATTTTACATAGCTAGAAGCTATATTATTGTGTGCAAATTGGTCAAAGCTAGAAGCTATGAAATAATAAATAGAAAAATTAATATTATTTTTATTAGTTATAATCTATTACTATGAATATTGGTATAGTCAAAAGCTGCATAAAATTATTAATATTATTTATTTGATGATTGATTAATCAATGTTTTCTACCTAATATTCATATCTTATTTCTTTTTCATGATTATGTAACAATAATTTTTCATTTCGTTTACTTATGATATTTTTTTTCATTATTAGAAAAATCATATTTGATTTATATTCATTTATCCATTATATATGAATTTATTTTAAATATATAAATTCCTTTTAAGTACAATTTTTATGCTAAAAGTTACATGAAATTTTTCAATTGTGCAATTTTTTATTATAAGTTTATGTATACATGGTTTTGACTGAACTATTATATAGTTATCAAATAGTATCACATCTTATCAAACAAGAGTTTGTTGTCCTTGATATTTTGGATAAAAACGACTAGATTCTTGATGTCGAGATACATTTAGATACAGGAAACCCAAGGTTAATCATTAAAGAAGAAAATGATGCATCCATGTAAGATTGCACAAAGGCATTAATATTTTTTGTCGTCGTATTGATGAAGATTGAAATGTGAATATCTCAAGTAAAAGACCCTTTCATCCTTAAGAATATTTTAAAAGAATATATGCTCACAAAAAACAAATTATTCTACCCAAAACTTATTATGTTTTGATGCACCTAAGGCTACAAAATTTCAAATCTTTCAATGAATATTAACTTTGTTTTATTTAAATTTAGCTTCCAAATGAAGCTAATGAAAGAAAAAACTTCTAAAGAAGATATATAGGAAATAACATTTACTATTTTGCTTAGAATGTGCTCATATAAAGCAATATCAAGAACGTCAATTTCCCAAGTATTATAGTTAATATCATGTCTTCTTATGGTTGAACAAAACAATAAGCTTTTGTTAAAACATCATCAATCCCATTCAACTAGTTTTATACCATCCCTAAAGCAAATGCTACTACATTACATAGACATAGGTGAGGTCCTGGAAAAGCATGCAATCATGGACAAAGATGTGATCTTGAGAAAGATAGAAATAATTTATGAGACCATGGAGGTCACAATCAGTTTAAAATATATATATATCCCTTATCATCATAAGTGAAACAACAAAACAAGCATATCATAAAATGACAAAGATTTATAAACCAATTTATATATATATATATATATATATATATATATATATATCTTCTAAGAATGCATGTGATAGATATGGGATAAAAGGCCATTGATCATGTACATGTAGTATGTTAAAACATTAATTAACCTTACCAAGTATTTATCAAGACAAAACATAAAAAAAAATTCAAAAAAACTTCATTAATGTGTTGGGATAGTAGACATAACCCACTTGGATGTATCAAATTTCTTTTAAAATCTAAATACGAATATTGATCTCAAAAGACTTCAAAATTGAATGTCATAGGTATGGTATACAAGGCATAGTTGCTACCTGTCATACGCCAAAACATTTAGTTAACCTTTACTAAGTATTTATTAAAGCAAAATAAAAAGAAGTTGAAATAAACTTTATTGATGGCGATAGGATAGTAGACATAACCTATTCAAAGGTTTCAGTTTTTTTTTTTTTTTCAAGCTTTAAATGGGAAAACTGATCATTTAATTAGAGATGATAATGTCTACTTTGATTAAGCATTATGTTTATTTTTATTTATTTTATGTTATAATCTATAAGTACACATTATATATATGTATGTATGTATGCATATATGCATGTATTCTTTTCCTTTGTTCTACTTGAAACATATAGATGTCCCTCCATTTTGTCCCTTTAGCACATGTCTTATTAGGTATTCTTTCAATACTCCACAACAGTTCCCTGGTGGCCCATTACTACTCATACAACTTGCCTTTTCAAGCCACATTAGAGACTTTGGTTGAGATTATGTGGCCCTTCATTGTGACATTGGCAACCTCAAGTTAGATCTATGTTTTTTTTTTTCCTTTTTCTTTTAGGTTAGCTCTTTTAGTGCACTTTCCCTTTTAAAACAACATACTTAAGCATTTTCTAGAACACCATGCCCACTTAGGCCCATCTAGGCTCACCTAGGTCCATTTAGGCACCTCCTTAGGGTAGATTCCACTTCACTGAGAGATTTTTCTATTAGGTCACTTAAGCATGTTTTGGGTAAGTCCTCCCAACCCACTTAGTTTTACATAGATAGATTCTTTAAGCTTAGTGCACTTAGGTTTGTTTCTGATTGTATTACATATTTATGAGTTAAGTGAGTATTTGGCTTGAATTTTGTTTTGGTTTTTTTCATTTTTTATTGCTTGGATTAGTTATGGGATTTCGACATTTCATTTTTTATCATTAATTACACTAGATTAACATTTGAATTTGATTGCATTGTTATTATTATTAACATTGAATTTTGATGATTGTAGGTAATAATAATAATAATAATAATAATAATATTATTATTATTTATTATTTCTTTATTATTTTTTTATTTACTTATCTATTTATTTATATTTATTTATTATAAAATTCTTGAGGTTGAATTTAGTTTTTAAAACAAAAAAATGCCATGAATTGATATTCAAATTTCCTTATAGATGGATATGGGTTATTTTATTTAATTAGGTTGGGTATTTAGATTTTAATTTTGGGCTTGAGCTATTTTATTTTAATTGGGCTTGGTTATGAATCTCATTTGGGTTTTTATTGTTTGCATGGGCCCATGAGATTTCTTAGGGAGAGGAAGTCTTGAAAACTATATTTAAAGGCACACAAACCCTAGCAAGGAGAATGATGGATAGAGAAAGAAGAGTGTACTACATTGTTTTTTAAGTTATTTTCTTATTTTCTGGCGATTCTTTCTTCTTTATTGTATATTGTTGGTAAGAATAGTTTTTCCTTATTATATATCTACTTTGGGTTGTCCGTTTGTTTTTCTGAACTGTATTCGTATCTGGATTTCTTTTGGAGGTTTGGAGATCATGATTGATTTAGGGTCACATTCAGTAAGTTATTTCTTTCTCATCTCTTTATTTTGTATATTGTTTCTATTCTTCTTAGGATTTCTTAAATTTATCCTCTTTTATATTTATTACATTTGTGAGCATTTTGATAGTTGAATATTTTATCCATTTTTTATTCAGTTCTCTACCTATTTGGTTTATCTATTCATTATGGTCATTAATTTTTTCTACTCATCTATATGTTTGTCATTTTATTTATTATTATGTTAATATGTGTTGACATGTGTTATTATATGTATTGTATTTTGTTTCAAGTTTTCTATATTTGTATAAATTTTTTCCTAAATTTTTTGTAATTCTATTTTTATTAGTCTTGTTTTCTCATATTTCATTATGTCTTAAATTTTCTATAATTTTGTTTATGTTAGTCTTGTTACCTCAGATTTCATTTTATCTTAATTTTTTTGTAATTCTATTTATGTAAGTTTTTTTGCCTCATATTTTATTTCCTGCTATATTTGGGTTTTGATTTATCTTTCTTGTTTGACCTTTTTCCTTTATTATATTAATCTAGAAAAATAGTTTTTAATAAATTCCAAAACAGTTGAAAATTGTGTTTTAAATAAATGTTCTTTAGAAAATCGTTTTTTTTAATAAGTTTGTAAATTGAAAATTGTGTTTTAATAAAAAAATTTCGAAAATTGTTTTTTAAATAAGTTTGAAAATTCTTAAAATTCTGATATAATAAATGTTCTTTAGAAAATCGTTCTTATTTAAATAAGTTTGAAATTTCTAAAAATTGTGTTTTAATAAATGTTATTTAGAAAGTCATTTTTTTAATAAATTTGTTAACTGAAAAGTGTGTTTTAATAAATGTTCTTTAGAAAATTATTTTTTTGTTATAAGTTTATTTACTAGAAATTGTGTATTAATAAATGTTCTTTAGAAAATCATTACTTTTTAAATAAGTTTGTTTAATGCAAATTCTCAATTTTGAAAAGAAAGACTTTTAGGCTATGTTTGGTTCCCGGAAAATACAAAGGAAAGAAAAAAAATGCTAAGGAAAATGATTTTCTCATGTTTGGTTGTCCTATAAAAAATATCAAAGAAAATCAAATATAATTAAAACTAATTAAAACTTATGTATTTTTAAATTATTTAATCTTTATATTGATGAGTTAAAATAAATAAAATGAGTTTGAAGTAACAAAAAAATAATTTATCAACTTTTAATCTATTTTTTTATTTTCCTTCAATTTTTCTTTCCTTCGACTTTCCTTTGTATTTTCTTTCCCTCGCATTTTCCCTCAAATTTTCCGGGAACCAAACA